>NC_089580.1:179101277-179401277 GCF_019320115.1 Miscanthus floridulus | reverse complement strand
TCTAGCCAGGGAAGAAGAAGAGGAGGGAGGGACAGATCCGGCTGGGGTGCTCCTCAGCGTGGCCCCGGCGTAGGGCTCCTCGGCTCGGGGCCACGGACGGCGCGGGCTGGCGACCATGGCGACTTCTCCGAGCGCGGCTAGGGCATGCGGGCACCCGCTCGCCGGAGCAGCCATGGCAGAAATATCTCGACAGAAATATCTAGGGCTAGGAGGGAGGGCCAGATCTGGCCGGGGAAGAAGAAGGGGAAGGAGCGCCGGGGAAGAAGAGGGGGAGGGGAGGGGCGCGGCGGCAGGGAGAGGCGGGGTGCTCGGGGCGCTGGGGCGGGGTGCTCGAGAGTGGAGGGGCCGGCGCGAATGCGGTGAGGCTGGGGCCGGAGCTCGCCCGCACGGTGGCGGCCGGGGCCGGACCACGCACGGATCTAGGACCGCTCCCCCCGGTGATGAGCAGCGTCGCGCCCGGGGAAGAGAAGGTCGTCAGGGTCCGGCTCCACCCAGCTCGCGTTGTCCTCCCTGCCTCCGCCTCCGCTGCCAGCGTACGGCTTGCGCGCAGCGTGAGGAGCAGGCGACGCTCTAGCCCGCCCGCCGCGCTGCCAAGCCGAGGGAGAGGGAGAGAGAGAAAGGAGAGGCGGGAGGGGAGGGGGCGCGGACGGGAGCCACGACGCGGGCGGAGGCGCGGGGGGTGGGAGAGAGAGACGGAGGAGGCGATGTGGGCTGTTGGAGAGGGACGGTTTTGGGTCTGAGACCTATTTACTGTATAGAACTCAATCTCTGGAATGGGTCGCTGATTTAGGTACGCATCGTTGGAGATAGTCTTAGGGCTTAATTAACGGACAGGGATCACGCGGGTCACGGGCACCACGGTGCCGTCTGGCTCTGGTGTGGGTTTGGCCGTGTTTTGCAGTTTCCGGCGATGGCATTGATGTGCGTGCGCGGTTACGGCTCGGCTGTGCGCGCGTTGGCGTTTTTTGTTGTGGCCTGCAACGAGTGAACCGGGAATTTGTAGGACCTATTTAAATGCACGAATTTCACATAAATCGTATAATAATTTTATAGAAATCAGTTCAATTTTACACACAAGAATAAATTTTTTTCCCCGTGTGGTGGCTGGAGGCATGGAGAGTTTTCTGGGTCTATATATGTCTTGTTCGCTTGATTGATAAGCTATGACAGAAAGTACTCTTGACTGATTTATTGGTCCCGTTTGGCTTACCTTATAATCTGCACTATTCAGCTTGTTTTTTTAGCTAGAACAATGTTTTTCTCTCACAATAATTCAGTCAGAATCGTATTTTCAGCTAATTTCAGCCAAAGTTTTAGTAAGCCAAACAAAGCCATTACAAGAGAAAATACTATTCGTTCACCGAAAAATAGCAGCCGAACCAAGAGTGCGATAGACCAGACGCGCGAGATCTGGCGTCAGGGGTGGAGCGCGGAGCGCCAGCGCCGTCGTCCAATTCCTAGCCCTGGCCTGGCTACTCCTGGCCGGTGAAATATTCCTTTTAACAGTCTGTGTCAGTGGCTATGACCATGCGCTGTCAAGATTTGGCGTTTGCTCCCTCCAAGTGCGTCTTCAGCAACCAGAACCGGTGTTTGCACAATACTGTATGCTTACGAAGTAGGGAATGGTGCAGACATCGGCGCATCGCAGCCTCACCTAGTCACATTAATGCTAGCCCACATGCCCTCGTCCGGGGAAAAAACTGTTTCATTGGAGTAGAGTACACTGATAGATGCAGGCATGCAGAGCGACACGTTAACATCATAACATGGTCACATGGATGCCTCAGGTCTATGGGTCCTTTTATTTATATTTTGAGACAACCAAATGTCAACTTGAATACTTGATCGTTGGAGGTACGCGATAAACTGCTAATCCCGGGTATCCAAGGAAGTAGGGAGATGCCCTTTATTCTTGCTTTTTAAGGTACTCAGTCCATCTATAAAAAAAACAGATTTATGTAGATCAAATTTTTAAGTCTGTAAAACAATATATCAATAATATTTATATCTTTAAATAATTTTATTATAAGAATATATTTAATAATTAATCTAATTATACTTATTATGTATTTTTTATCGAGAAATGAGAATGACACTTTTTGTGTAACGGAGAGAATAGACCAGAGTCTGTAGAGCCGCTCCGACTATGATCGCCGCCACCATCAGAGCTGGAGCCGAGACAGGAGCACCAAACAACTCCATTCCGTATATGAAAATAACTCTAGCTTCTCCTTCGTGAAAATGACTCTAGCTTATTCCGCGCTGGAGTACCAAGCAGGCCCTTAAGCAGCAAGAAGGATCTGAAATTTATTGGACCAAATTGTAGCTACTCATTAGTGGACCAAAAAGGCAATCGATATGCCCATGAGCTCGGAAGTCGATCGGAGGGAGTCGAGGACTCAAAATGGCGTTCATGGACTGAGCCTTTGGGTCTGACTTATATTTTCGGAATTTCTAATATCAGCCGGATGTTGCGCCCCCCCCCCCCCCCCCCCCACCCCCCACCCAAAAAAAAAATATATCAGCCGGATGTTTTTCTTAACCAGTCGAACGATTATTTTGTTTTCACTCGAAGTTTTGGATGGTCAGGATTTTTATGATGCGTGTAGCCTTTATCATATTGAGATTTTTATGGTTATATGTGGGCCTAACTAGCAAAAATGTCCACACGTTACGATGGTTTTTTTTCACTCTTAAGTTGTTAACACCTTATTCGGTCCTCACGTTCACAGTTCTGTCATCTTTGAATCCATCGATGACAATATGTATCGACACCCTAAACGACGTGTATTGATACCATGAAGCATTTTACAAACACACGGGTTAGTCGTCCATCTTCACCAGAATAGTCGTGCACCGGCCACGGGTGGTTCTCCATTGCACGGGGCGTGTGCGGCCGTTGTGGCCCATAGAGTCCAGGGCTCTCGGTGTATGCATAGCTGGTGGGGCTCGGAACCTACGCGGGTTACGCGGCATTGTGAGGGCGCAAAGCTGACAAGGTGCGGGCATAGTGCAGTGCACAGGGCCGATATAACGGACTTTGAGGAGCGGCTGCGAAGGCGAGTGGGGCACGTTGCTAGTGAAACGCGCGAGGCTAATGAGCTAGGCGCGTGGGTAGGCTTGGGAAAAAATTGAGACAAAGAAAAAAATGATAGGAACCGTGGACTGTCTAAAAAACCGGTAAAACACGATGGAGTTGAGCGAAGTGGGGAGCAAACCGAGTTAGATAGAAGCGACAGAAGAGAATTATTACGACATAAATTATGGCTCTTTAATATTAAGGGGTGTGTGTGTGTGTGTATATATATATATATATTATATTGTTAGTTGTGTTTCTATTTCTATTTTCATGGTTATTATTTAGAACATGGAAAAAGGAAAAAATCATGAGAAATCTAAAAACGAGTTTGTAACAAAGAAATATAGGAACCATCCAAACAGGAAGGCACAAGGGAAAGAGAGAACGTATGCTCTCTGCTCTATACGAGGCCAGTCAATAAATAGGAAAAAACACATGCTCTTGAATATATTCATTATTTTTTATTTTTATTGTTATTTGTCTTTCTATTTCTATTTTCATTCATATTCATATTTATTTCTTGAACATGGAAAAAGGAAAAAATCATGAGAAATTTAAACACGAGTTTATAACAAAGAAATAGAGTAACCGACCGGACATGATACGATAATGGAAAGGGAGAACAAAAAAATATTTAAAAAGAGAGAACGTGTGCTCTGTCCTCTCTACGGGACCAGCCAATAAATAGAAAAAAAAGAACATGCTCTTGAAGGGAAAGAAATCGGAACGTACAAAAAAAGGCATCCAGATTGGACTCCGTTACGTACATTGATAGGAGACGGAGCCGATGTGAGGATGCATTCGTGACTCGGGAGAGAAAAAAAAGATGGGCGGACGAAAAATTGTTGGGGAGAAATTTTGTCTGTTTAATAAATATATATTAGGTATCGGTATAGATGTGTCTTCCTTGTCCATGTCTTCACTTTCAATCCACGTGAAGACATTTTTATATACTGTGATTGGGGGAATGAGTAGCTAATAACAGGCTATTTTACTTCCAATTGTATTTTTTGGACAGATTGACAGTTGACTAAAAATTAGGAAAAGGAAAATAGTAAAAGTCGAAAATTGATAACAACTAATTGTGGTCCAACCAATTACATGTGTCCCATCAATTTTATACTCTTCATTCTCCTTCCGGCGACCAAGAACAAAAGGTTAAGGGGGCGTTTGGAACAAAGGATTTTTGAAAGAAAATCGTAGGTGGTAACAGCTAAAGGTTCAGGCTTTGTGTTACATTGTGGTGTACAGGTTGTTGCCAGATGGGTTATTGCGGTACTTAGTATAGATGAGATTTAAAATTAAAGGTAAATGCATTCGAGGAGGCGCTAGTTTCAACTGTCTTTCGCCATGGATCACTAAAGTATAGAGTATGATTAAAAATTTAAACAAAAGAGTGTGAGCATGCGACATTTTAACAAGGAGAAACATGACATTTTTTTTTCTGAAATTTGTCAAAGCAAATCATAACAACAGCGTAACAGAAAAAAGGCTGGGAAACATATACTCTCCAATTCACAAATTCTCTCCGCTAAACGCCATGCAAACTAAGATGGAAGATCTGCTTCCAATTCTATACCAAAATTGTTGTGGGTTGTGACCATATATATATACTTCTAGTCCCTCTCTTGCTCCTGTTGATACATAGTACAAGTATATATAGTGTGATATATAAAAGTACTATAAAAGTTGCAGACGAACTCCCCAGGAAATGGAATTGCAGTGCTGCATCCTGAATGTAACCGGGTTGCTCACGAACAAACGCCATTGGCAACTGGCTGCCCTGGCCTCGTCATCGAGAAGGACGGGTCGAGCCATCCTTCCTTCTTGGCGCGCTCGACGCAGCAGCCGAGCTGCTTCGCGGCGTCAGGCACGTCGAGTGCGAGGTCGTCGACGCAGTCGGCCACCCTGTTGAAGCCCTTGGTCATCTGGTTCGGCGTGATCAGACCGCGGCCGTAGCACTCGCTGAGGAGCTCCCAGAGCCGCTCGTCTTTGCCCCGCTTTTCGATGGTCGCCACCAGCGCCTTCTTCACCACCTCGTGGTGGAAGAAGGGCATGCCGATATCCATGATGCATCGGCACGCCTCCCGGATGTCGCCGCCGCAGTCGTACTCCTGCAGCAGCTTGCCGATCTTGTCCTTCACCTCGTCCAGCTCCCAGCCTGCCTTGCCGCTGCCGCCGCCGCCCCAGCACCGCAGGATCCGCTCCGCGGAGAGCTTCGCGCCGAGCAGCGATTGGGCGTTCCGGAGCGCCAGCATGCCGGTGGAGCCATCCGCCTTGACGCGGCTGGCATCCTCCTCCATTGCCTCCAGGTCCGACGGCGCGATCACCTCGTCAACCACGGACCTAGCAAAGAACATGGTCAGGTCCTCGACTATGGCTGGGTTGTCCAGCGCGGCGTCCTCGGCGGCCTCGATAAGGAGGTGGAACCCTGCCACGACGTCCTCCGGCGGCATGCAGAGCGAGGAGAGCAGCACCGACGCCATCTCCTTCTCGCGGCTCTTCCGGTCCATCGCGGCGTTGACCAGCTTCTGGACGAAGATGGCATTGAAGGAGGGACAGCACGAGTAGTTCTCTGCCTCCAACCAGCTCAAGACCTCGATGATGTCGCCGGTCAAGAAGTACTCCTTTATGATCAAAATGGCCTTCGCCTTGAACTGCCGCACCGCCGCGTCGTCGACCTCGCTGCTCTTCTTCGGCTCCGGTGGCAACGGTTTCAAGCACGACTCGCACAGCCAGCCCTCCGACGAAGCCTTATGGATCACCGATTTCACAATGCACCTCGCATTCGGCACGTCAAGCGTCAGATCGTCTAGAGAGTCGATCAAACGGTCGAACCCTTTAGCGATCTGGCTCTCGTTGATAACCCCTTCCTCCGACGCCGACTTGAGGAGGTCCAGGATGTGGCCCTCGGACGCACCGCCGCGCTCCACGGCGAGAACGAGCGCGCGCTTGACGACGTCGTGGTGAAAGAAGGGGATCTTGAGGTCCCTGATGCACCGCAAGGCCTCGCTCCTATCGCCGGCGGCGAGGTACTCCTCCAGGATGTCGGATATCTTGGCCTTGGCCTCCTCCACCGTGATCCGCTTGCTGCCGCCCCACCTCTGCAGGACGATCTCGCCGTGGTGCGGCACGGACAGGTAGCTCTTCTCCGCCCTGCGGAGGACCTCGGCGCCCTTGCACCCGTCGGGCAAGCACGCGCTCTGCTTGGCCAGGAACGCCGGCGGCAGCATGTCGTCGACGACTGCGCGGGCGACGAACACGGCGAGGATGTCGACGGCGTCGGGCGTGTCGACGGACAGGTCGTCGCAGGACTCGGTGAGCTTGCAGAAGCCCTTGCAGAGCTGCGGGCGGTCGACGACGTCGCCGTAGAGCGAGGACAGCAGCACGGCCGCCATCTCCTTCTCCCTGTCGTGGCGGTCCATTGCCACGGACACCAGCTTCTTGACGAAGTAGTAGTGGTAGCACGGCACGTGGAGCTCCCGCAGTTCGTTCGCCGTCGCGGCGACGTCGTCCGTGGAGAAGTACTCCTCCACGATCGTGGTGGCCTTCCTCTTGAACTGAAGGAATTCTTCAGAAGAAAGCGTCGGGCTCTGCTGGACCATTTCCTCGGGGTCGTCAAAACGCAGAGGAAATCAAGCATTAACACGTCGACTGCGGCCAAACACCGGCTTAGTTACCTCGGTGGCGCAGCATTTGAGCGGCGCCTGGTGTTCCTGAGGCCGTGGAACAACGCAGTCGTGGTCGTACTCCATGGGGACCCTCCGCAACTCCTCTATGGCATCCGACCGAGAGCTGTAGGCAGCAGACGTCCCCTGCAATCAGCTGCAGACTGCAGGGGGCTTTCCTGTCATGAGTTCGAGAGATTAAAAGCATGGAGCAGCACCGGAGCTTATTCGAGACGGTCACCGAGATGATCGAGGGGCTCCCTTGTTTTTTCTGGAGTTATTTCTCTTCTTGGCGACAGCTCTAACTCAGGGAGCGATTGAGAGAGAGCTGTGAGGAGCCAATGCATCAGATCGAATGGTTTTTATGTGCTTGAGCCTCGCAGTCAGCGTAGGAAGAAAGGGGCAAAGGCTGTAAGAGGTCTAGACGCGCCACGTCATCTATGGACCTTGTCACTGCATGGTGAGCACGGGTGCAGAGATACGGCGCACAGGCTTTGCGGTGTACCAAGGATTAGTGGACGTAGAGCATGCGCATATGGCGCTAGGTAACTGGAGCCGATGAACGGAAAAAAATTGCATGGGCGATGGGTGCAGCGCGCGGCGCGTGCGCCCCCCAGCCGGATCGACGACACGTGCACGGTCTTTTCATGGAACGGCAGCCGTGAAAGACGGCCTGACGGGCTCCAAATCGGCAGACGACGGCTCGGCTCCACATCGGCTCAGCTAGTTCGTTCCCATCCCAATCCTCCTCGGATGCCGCCGTCGCCCGTACCGTCCTGCGTTGCCCTACGACCTCGCCATCCGCGTCTGCACGGAGCGCCCTCGCCATGTTGCTCTTCCCAGAGCGCCCTCGCCCTCCTCCTACGACTTGGCCATTGAGGCTGCTGGTTCATCCATGGAAGCGGCAGTGACCCGTTCCCCGCGAGCCCAGTCACGATAGCGGCCGCCATGGCCGGCCTGCCACTGAGCTTGGCGACCCGGCTCCAATCGCCCTCTCTCCCTTCATAAAACGCGCCCTTGGATCCGTAGAAGCACGCCGCCGCCGCCAGTCCCCTCTCGGTGCCTCCTCCCTCGCTGCAGCGCCCCAAATCGCCGCCGCCGCCGCCATGGCCGATTTCGGCCCAAGGTCTCAATCTCCCCTGTCCGCCCACCCTTTGCCCACCGCCTACTCCGTTGTCCTCGCAAGGGCGCACCGCACCCGCAGCCCGACTCTTCGGCTTGAATCCGTGGCCGCAGACACCTCCCCACCGCACGCCGGCGAGCCTCTGCCCTCCCCCGCAGCTGTTCACCAAGACCAGCCACCTCTGTGATGTGTCTTGTATTCCAGCTGAGCCGATGTGTATCGGAGCCGAGCCGTGTGCCTATTTAGCTTCAGTTTTTTCGCCGTTTCCAGCTACCGTTCGATGACAGGGCCGTGTACGTGTCGTCGATCCGGCTAGGGAGCGCACGCGCTGCGCGCTGCACCCATCGCCCATGCTATTTTTTTCCCGATGAACCGGGTCCTGGCCCTGGAGACCCGGGCAAGAGGTGAATACTTTTTGGTCCTAATCCTAAACATAGAAAACTGCAGAACCCAAGCCGACCGTCCAGAGTTTTAGATGCGATGAATAGGAGGAAGTGCATGCATGCCGCGTACGTGGGGAGATTTGCGTCGAGCGCGGATAGCTTCGTGAGTTCAACGGACTTGATCAGTCTTCTTGTGGCAAGGCTCTGCTTCTGGCTCCTCCAGAAAAAAATGGCTTCTTTAGTAACCAAAATTGTTTATAGAAATATTTAGCAAAACAACTTCTCATCATATTATTCAGAATTAAGGGCAAAAGAGATTGTCCATCGTGCTCTTGTGCATTTAATTTAGTTATATACACTGATAAGAAACTATTAAAACACACCAGTAGTACGCCCGTGTTAACGCACATGCAAATTAAAACAACCAAAAAATTAGACATACAAATTAAAAACAACCAAAGTATGAGCTGACAAAACTTAAATTTCATTAAAAAATAAAACCAAAACCCATGTCTTGATACATGAAAAATATTTTACAAATCAGTAACCTCTGAAACTTTGTAGCCAGTTTTTTCATTTCAATTGTTTCCTTTTTCAACAATTACATTGTGGTGTTGGATATCAGCGAACAAATGTGAGAACACGAGACAATAGCAAGGTGACAAAATGCTTAAAATGTAACATGCTCCCAAGAACGCTAGAATTTTATAACAGTGAGGTTCGCAAGACCTGCTCTCTATTTTCTACATCTAACCTTCAGTTTCCAGGACATGAACAAAAAGTTAGCATGAGCGATGGCCTTATTCGGCTGGCTGGAAAAATGACTGATGCTGATGCTGAGACTGATGTTGATTTATTATGAGAGAAAAGCACTGTTATTTCGCTGAAACAGTACGACCGATAAGTTCAAGCAAATAGGGCCGAAAGAGTAGTGTCCTTCTCTCATACATCTGCCATTACCATCTCACAACTACTAATTAACCAAGTACACGTGTACACATGTAGAGGATAAGAATGGCACAAACATACAAGCAAGAGTGATCCTTAGGGCCCGTTCGTTTAGACTGATTTCCGAACGTAACACTTCCTGGTGATGGTTAGCCGTATAAATACAACATCGTTCCTGGCCAGATCAGTTCCGGCACTCGATTTCGTGCGAAACAAACGTGCCCAAAGGGGGAGATCGTAGCAAAAACGAGGCAAGAACCTTATTCTCTTAGGCTCAGTTGGGAATTTGGGATTTTATAGGAGTTTTATGGCTATTAAATAAGATGAATAAAATAGTACATGTACAAAGAGATATGAGATGAAAGTTTTACTGGATGAAATGAGTTTTATGAAAATAAAACTTGTTTACACTATTTTCAAAATATAGGAAACCCTGCTAAGACAAGCCTTGCGCAAAATGCACTCTAGTAAAAGACAAATAATTAAGTCATAATAAGTTGTTCGCCATATATTAGATATCAAACACATGTGCCAGGAAAACCATGTCTCCGGTAAAAAAACAATTGGACAAGGCACGAGGCCAAGTTCTTGCTTTCACCATGGTTATCCATAGAGCAAAAGTAAGATACTTCATGTCGGGTATCGATATTAGGGATACCCAGAGGAAGGAAGTTAACGGCTACGAACGTTAATTCGTCCGAATGGTCCAAGACGTATTTAAGGTCTCACCCGACCCCGAGGGCGCGGGCTTCGTCTCGCCCGACCCTGAGGGCGCGGGCCCCGTCTCGCCAGACCCCTTGGGCGTGGGATCCGTCTCGCTCGACCACGAGGGCGCGGGCCCCATCTCGCCAGACCCCTCAGTCCACGAGCTCTCTCTCGCCCGACCCCATGGGCACGGGCTCCATCTCGCCAGACCCCTCGGGCGCGGGTTTCGTCTCGCCCGATGAGGGTCCATGCCGCCCCAACCACTACGGGTCCAAGCGTATGGATCTGGGTCAAGCCTCTGACACCAGAAGGGGCGCGGGCATGCCTTGACGTGACCCGTGGCCACGACAGGCCACGCTCGGGGGTTCGCATCGCCAACAATGATGGGTGCATGAGTGCTGTGCTACCTAATCCTCGGACGGCCGCTGACAGGCACGTCGGTTGCCGTCCGCCAGAATGGGATGGAACGTGTAACACCCCGAGTGTTAGTCATGAGTTAAGCAGCGAAATTGAACTTAAGTAGGATATGCCAAGCAATGATTATGATCTCTAGTTCATAATATGGAAGTAATGATGAAGGTATTGAGGTCAAACCTATGAAAATGAGCCCCAACTTGGACTCAGACAATACACTTTGCTTACAGGTGGACCCTGGTTAGATTAGGCATGAGTGATGTTAAACATGCTTGTTTCATGTATATTATATCAACATGCATCCATCTTGACCAGTGGAAAAGTTTTATGAAGTTTGGAATCAAGAAGTCACATGAGATGATAAGTTATAACCTTGATTGAATTGCTTTATTAAGTAAATGGGAATATGAGATATTGACCAAACCTTGCTACCTTGCCCAAATGACTCTAATTGAACTCTACAACAAAAGTTATGAGGGTTCATGTTGAGCAAGTGGCCAGAAAATGCTTCAGTAGATCAAAAAGGATAATTTAAGTTTTATCGTGATGCTACTTTGACTTGGTTTGGACTGTGGCTTAGACTATTTGCATGGTAGTGGAACCTAAATAAAAGTTGTAGTTCATATTATGTAGAACAAACTTTGTTTTTGGACCAAGAGCTAGATTGTCTTGTAAGCAAGTCAAACAGAGGCTTGAAGATTAAATCAGCTGTTGTCTTAGGCTCCTAGAAATTTTTGTGAGTCTCTGAAGTGACAGTAGCAAGTTAACTTCTTTGCGACATTTTATCATCCAAATTCATGTGGTAGCTCAATTGAATTCCTTAAAATGAGTTGAATTACCTTTCATGGTGAAAATAATAAATCAAGTCTCATCAAATTTGGAGTTCATTTGGATCTTCAAAAATAGTTTCCAAAACAACAAAAGTTTACTTTGTCACTTAACTGACATTGACATCTTGGCATTCCGCGTTCTCCAAATTTTGTTAAGCAACTTGATTTGGTACCAAAATAAAAATTGGAGTATACATGATGGAGAAGAGCTTGTAAAAAGATGGCACTCATTTGACTTCGTTTTGACCATCAATTTGGATTTTTGTTTGTCGTTGTCAATACGTTGACACTATCAATTTGGAGCTTAATACACAGCTAATGGAGAGCTCTAATGGACTAGAACCCTAAATAGGAGTTGAAGAGCATCAGGAGAGGAACAACTTTGCTTCAAGCACCATAGCCCAGTTCAGCACGTAATCAACCCTAACGTGACCTCCAAAATCAAATGAATCACGTCCGCCACCTGTTCGACCTCGTGCCTGTGTGTCTTCCATGCGCTGGCCGCGCCCCCACCATGGCCAATGTGGGTCCCACCTCCTTTGCAAGCGCCACTGCTGATGGGGAGAGCCCGAGCGCACTCCTCCCCATCCCTCACTCGCCTCTCCACTCTCCCAGGCGCTGCTCTCGCTCTCCCTCGGCTTTGCTCGCACGCATGGTCACCATGCCCACCATTGCCAAGCCGACCGAGCTCCCACGCGGCTCCTCTGCATGTCCTCCTCAGCTCTTGAGGCTAACCCCATCACCCTCACCGTTGCATGCCGCACCACCCTAGTCCCTTTCCCAGCGCCGTCGCCGTCGCTCCATAGCTAAAGACGTCGGGCAGCTGGCCTCCTGCCGCCATGGCACCATGACCGAGCCTTTGCGGGCCATCATCGGTCCGAACATGAGCCCCATGGCCATGCGCTGGTCCTACGGCCCCGCAGTGCCCCTCCCTCGCCTCCAGCGACGCTCCTCATGGCCGGAGTCAGGCCAGTAGAGGCCGTCCTCTGCTCTGTGCAGCGAGGAAGGAGAAGGGAAGGATCTTACACGTAAATAGAAGCTTTTCGATGGTTTAAAATGTAGATCTCGTGACTCACATGAATAGTGCTGTGAGACTGTGGGTAATTCCAGAAGAGTTCAGGGTCTCTGATGCAAAGTCGTTTTCCTTTATTTCATTTATTTGGCTGAAACTTTAGAAAATCATAATAAATTGTAGAAAATTGTAAAATAGCAAATGAGGACCTTTTAGAATCTCTGTGAGTAGATTTACACATTAGAGTAATAATATGATATGTGTTAATAGAAGGTTTTTGTTGTTTTTTTATCTATGTTAATTAGGGTTTTTTAGAAAGAAATTCATATCTAAAGTTGTGGTGCTCCAATTGCAATGAAATTTTTATGGTAGGATAATTATGATATATGTATGCTGTGATAAAAATTTTAGGTTCATTGGATGCAATATGACTAAGTTATTGGTTTATCTTGTTTAGTGTTTGATAAATAGCTTTAAATGGTTTTAAATAAGTTATGATTTTTATAAAGGTGTAAAAATGGAAAATATTGTTCCATTACCTTGGTATGATGTTGTTATATCATGTTGATACATAATATGGCCATGTGCTTACATAAAATATGGATCTTTAGATTTATCTTGCTCTCACATGTTTTCTTGCAATAGTAATTTGTCTTTTTTGTAGTAATTAAATTATAAAACCTGAGCATGTAAAATTTGTACAGTAGCCATGTTTTGTCATCATATTTATCTCATAAAAATCTCAGCTCTAAATTCTATGTTTGCAACATCACATATAATTAATATATAAATCATTTGTAAAGGATGAATGTGAGCTCACTAGTAAATAATTATATATATGTATATGTTTTGTTATGAAGCTCCTAATGCATGTTGAATAAGTAAAATGCTGCTTGGTTATGTTAGGAGTGCCTTGCAGTGTATGCATGGAGTATGCGTGTGCTATCTTGATTAACCCATCAATTAATAACTTCGTGGCATATGTGTTGATTGGGCTGCATGTGTACTTTTTGTGGTGCAATCGTTTTCGTGATGATAATGATATTTGCTATAGATGGGATGAATATCAAAGTTGTATCTAACTTTATAATCTAGCTTGTGTTAAATTTTCATGACCATAGGCCTGAAGGTTTAGGAGTTATAGATTTTAGAAGTTTGTTGTCAGGCTTTGCTTATGCTCTGTGCAGGTTTAAAAGATTGATGTGTTTGACCTATGTACATGTGGAATCACATCTTGGTCATAATATAAGAGTTGTATTTATTTTCATAAGATTTCTAAATTGTTAAAGATCACACCTTTCGGTGGTCTAAATCTCTAGTTATGAGCTTGTGGAGTGGAATGACAAATTCTGTCCCAATCTAGACAGAGATGTCTTCTTTGTGTTGTTTGACCTTGTTAGCTATAGAATTATCTTAAGATGATAATAAGAAAGTTATAGATGACTTCATAAGATTTCTATAAAGTTAAGAATCATGTTTGTTAGATGGATAGAACTCCAGATATACATTTCTAAAGTTAATGTTAGTTTTCTATTCTTATTGGTATAGACCTAAGATATTGGCATATTTGATCATGTTAACATATGAGTTAGATTTTGGAATGAGTAACAAAGTTATAGATAATTTCATTATCTTTCTAGAAAGTCCAAGATCACTTTTATTGAATGATTGTAACTCTAGTTATGGTTGAAACATGCGATTGTTGTACTGCTGTCCAAATTCTATGTATGCAATTAAGTTGATTGCCCATTCTTGATGTTGCTGGTGCATGCTCTAAATTATGTAGCCCTAGTTACTTAGTTTAATGACTTGATCTCTAGTGCTTAAATCAATATGATGTGACTATTCTTCATATTCATGCACTTGTATTTTGCATCTCATCTAGGTACGCTAGATGAACCACGTGAAGGACGTGATGTTGGAGCCGAACCCGAAGATGGAGTTTGGTGAATCCAGAAGACGAAAGGACTAAGCAAGTGCTGAGATGGGAGATGCTTGCCAAGCAAGTGTCATCTAACAAACACTGACCTAGTGTTAGATCCCAAGCAAGCCCCGGAGTATTCTAAGTCTCCTATGTATTTACAAATATCACTTGAGTTCTTTATGTTTGATGCATTATGTTATAAGAGTTGATTGAAACCACTTGATGCATAGAACTACCTTATCCAGAAATATACCTTGAACCCAATGTAGGTCCAGGATCAAATGTATGCTTAGCAATGCTTAGACCAGTAGAAGTTAGGTCATTTTCTATCATCTGTGAGATATAGGTGGATACCAAAGCACGGTTGGCTATATTTGCTATCATAAAAATAACCATGTGTTGATAAATAAAAGGAGACTTGGCGGGATTGTGATAGAGAAGCAACAAGGCATGGAGGTCTTGGTGCCTATTTATCCCCATCTATGTCGATTAAGGACTGATTCGTTGTACGTCCTCATATCATGTTGAACACATGCCTAGCACTTAGTTGGCTAGATAAGTCGTTCCAACCACGAAGCCGAGTAGCTCAACTCAAACCGGGACTCGATAAGTGAAAGTGCGTACACTGGAGGCAGTAAGGATGTGTGGGGAGCCAGTGGCGTGAGTCCAAGGGTAGGCTAGGCCTAAACTTCCTGATAGACTGGTAGAATCTCTAAGGGTGCGGCGTTGATGGGACCCATGAAGTTGGTTCCTGAGTTGTACCAAAGGTGACCTAAGACTACCTTGGCGCAGGCATGTCTGGGTTTGTGTTAGGAATAACTCCCCAGCTGGGTTAGAATCGATTCTAGTCGCCGTCTCTCCCGAATAGTGAGAACTTGACTAAGCAGCGGCAACGTAGCATTAATTGATGGAATTTGATGGTTATGATGAATATGGAAATGTTACATCGGCTATGGTTACTATGGCATATTACTAAATGATATTCCACATGTTTGGCACATGTTAGTTGCTAATCTAGAGATGGATAGCTATAATTAACTTGGTTACCGAATTATAAAAGGTATAGCTCAACTAGTGGCTTTTATGCAAAATATTATCAAGCTAGCTCCACCTATAAAGCCTTGTCTACTCCTTAGTGTTACTTTATTTCTGGTTTATGATGGGTAAGTCTAGCTGAGTATATTCGAGTACTCATGGTTTATCCCACCATATTGTAGGTGAAGTTCTCGGTCTGCTGAAGATGATGGCTAACCGCCGGTGGGCTCGATGACTCTATAGTTATTTCTCATCTATATGATTTTATCAGAGGATGTCACTTATGCTAGCAATGTATTTGAAACTTATATTATTGTAATCATTTGAAAGCTATGTTATTTTCACTAATCGATTTTGAAACCCAAACTTGTTTTATTAATTATGAACCCATTTGTAATATTATTTCCGCTGTAACTCTATGTATGTGATGTGTATTTGCTTAATCATGCGATCTTGGTTATGATGTTCATTTACCGAGGTCCTTCGTAACACTCGGTGAACTACTAGGTTTATATAAGTGAAAGTATGCGCGCGTCAACGTGTCAAACGGGGACAACCGTACTTGATCTTGTATAAATTAGGCGGTTCTATCATAGAATGCCACGACCAACTAATGACATAAAGGCATGACACCAGTGGTGAATAGGGCCACGACATAGAGCTATCCCCGTCATTATCTATAGGACCGACGGGACCCGCATAAAGGAGATGAAGGACACCGCGACCCTGGAGGTCTTCTTCTCCCTCGCTTTTCTCCTTTTCTCTCTCTTTCTCTCTCTGTAACCTATGTCTTCCCCTTCACCTATAAAAGGGGAAGCAGGACGCCCATGAGAGGGGGGCACACGGCTGAACGAGCTCAACAAGACTCAACTCCGTTTGATCTTTTTACCAGAGACTTGGGACCTTCTCCCTCTCTCGCCTACTATAAACTAGTGCTGGTAATATGAGCAGTAGCAGACTAGATATAGGGATATTCTGTCCGAACTAGTATAAATCCTTATGTCCTATGAGCACATCATCTGGGTCAGACACGTAGATACAAATTTACTAGCCGGTGATTTGAAACACCGACAGTTAGTGCGCCAAGTAGGGGCTTTTGCATGTCTCGATGTCCACATCTGGCCTTGGATGGCTAGTCATGGCGTTAGTTGGGTCCTAGGCATGCACGTGTGCTTTGGGAGCCTAGACTTCATCGTCATGATGGAGGGAGAGTTAGCGTAGGCTCCTGCCACCGTCCAACCTCTCTACTTTGCTGGCCTCGACACGATCATTGAGGGGCTTAAGGAGCTACATCTACACGTGTTGGAGGCCCATGTCCCTAGGAGCGACCAACTCCTTGGCTTTGATTATGGGAGGCTAGAGCACTAGCTCGACGCCTTCCTAGGACCCCGACCATCCTGGGAGGACCTATGCTGCCTCACCTTCTCGTTCGCCAACATCATGATATAGCTTGCTGGAGGGAAACCGCTCTCTCCAGAATACCTCATCTAGAGCACCCGACAGTGTTCCTATTTGGTCTGTGCAACGCCGCAAGGACCATTGGTCACCTCACGGTACAGCGCATGCGCCTATCCCCCTCAAATGATGAATTCGTGGGTATGACGGAATACATCATGGAATCTTTCCACGACCTTCTCGTGGGAGATTTAGAGTCACTCTCTAACTCTGACTCCAGTAGGGGAAGCCATGATCCCTCGTGAGAATGTTTTATGGCAGGTACCCTTGAGGGACATGTTGAAAGCATCTATGAGGGAGGGGTTACCCCACCAAATGACCTCAACGATGAGGTCAAGGAAGGTGCAGGGGCCCTTCCTCGCATGTGGGTGGAACAGCTAAGGGCGTGGCACTAGGAGCTCAATGGTGCATGACTCCAACTCGAGTAGGAGCGCATAGAGCTCGAGCGCCATGGAGACAGTGGGCTTCCATGTGCCATGGCCCATGACATAAACTGAAGGATCATCAAAGATGATGGAGCCAGAACATCACTGCCATGGTGGCCTTGCTCTGAGGGCTCCCAAAGCCCACGACACCCGATGATCGTTGGGCCCATCGTGAGATCCACACACTACTTGAGCGTGCGGTGGTGTAGCAGGCGGAGAGCTTGCTGTCTTGGTGATGTGAGCTAGAAGTGATGAGATGCTAGCAGTGTGCAGAATGCTAGCCTTGGTGCATGAGCGTCTCGGCCTCCACCATGACGCATGTAACACCCTGGATGCCCGTAGGCGTGGGTGAAGTGATGAGAGAGAGGAAACCGGCTGTGGCTACCACCCTTGTCATGGTGGATGCTACGACAGCGGCGAGGACCGTACCCCAAGCCTTGACCTACTAGGACCTTAGGCCTTCGGCCGACACATCCTCAACATCACCTTCCCACCATGGTACCAACCGTCGACCAACATTCTAAAATACTCCAGGGAAATGAACCCCGTACTATGGCTCAAGGATTACCACCTTGCTTACCAAGCTGGTGGAGTGGATAGTGATAGTTTCATTATCCGCTACCTCCCATTATTCCTGGCTGATTCGGCGCAAACATGGTTGGAGCACCTTCCGCCCAACTGGATTCAAAGTTGGGCGGACCTAAAGGAAATTTTTGTGGAAAACATCTAGGGCACCTACATGCATCTTGGGAACCCGTGGGATCTCAAAAACTACCGATAGAAGTATGAGGAACTCTTTGTGAGTACATCTGGCGCTTCTCTCGGTAGTGCAATGAGCTGCCCGACATCGCCGACATCGACGTTATAGGAGCCTTCCTATCCAGGACCACCTGTGAGCCCTTGGTTCACAAGCTAGGATGCAATGGCTTGTGAACCACCAAGGAGCTCCTCAACATCGCCACCAGCCATGCCTCAGGTGAGGAGGCGGTCAGAGTAATTTTTGATCGTCCCATGGGCAAGGCTAAGCGAGACGAGGACACCAGCCAAGGCGCCTCCAATCGCCCCCAATAAGAAGAAGAACAAGCAGTGGCATGAGGGCTTGCTTGTGGCCGCTGTCTACCACAAGGGGGGTTAGAAGCCCACCAAGGATACCCCAAACCACTTTGAGAAGCTGCTCGAAGGGCCATGCTCGAACCATGCCTTCCCCGTTAAGCACCTATATAAAGACTATGCCCTCATGAAGCGGTTCCTTCTGGTGGCTCTAGTAAGGGGAGCATAGGAAGGAGTCCAAGCTAGTGATAGATGATGCCAAAGGGAAAGACGATGGTTTTCCGATGCTGGATGGCTACCTCATGATCTTTAGGGGGTCGGTGGCCTACGACTCCAAGCACCGCTAGAAGCTTATGCACCACAAGGTCTATGCGGCTGAGCCGGCCATGCCTTCCTTCCTCCGATGGTCGGAGTCTGCGATCACCTTTGATTGGACTAACCACCTAGAAAGCATCCCATGGCCAGAAAGATACTAGCTCATGGTTGACCCGATCGTCGGCATGAAGCGGCTCACCAAGGTGCTATTAGATGGAGGCAGCAGCCTCAATATCATGTACGCTAAGACACTCAATGCCATGGGCATTGACCGATCGCGCATCTGGCCAATCGAGGCGCCTTTCCACAGCATCGTGCCTAGAAAATAGGTTGTGCCACTCGGGTAGATCGATCTGCCCATCACCTTCGGGAATCCATCCAATTATAGGACAGAGACCCTTACCTTCAAGGTGGTCGGGTTGCACGGCACCTACCACACCATCCTAGGACATCCATGCTACGTGAAGTTCATGGATGTCCCCAACTACACCTATCCAAAGTTAAAGATGCTGGGTCCATGTGGGGTCATCACCGTCTGCACCTCCTTCCAGCGTGCTTACGAGTGCAAGGTCGAGTGCTGCGAACACGCCACGACGATCGTCAAAGAAACACCTGACCCTAAGCGGTCGACCAAGTCTTTTGAGCCTATGGAGGGCACCAGGGAGGTCCTCATAGACCCTAGCAACTCCAAGGGCAAAGTGGTGCACATCGGCACCACGCTTTCCTCCAAATAGGAAAGCATGCTCATCGACTTTCTCTGCGCCAACAGAGACATCTTTGCGTGGAGACCCTCGGACATGCTAGGCATTCTGAGAAAAGTCACCGAGCATGCCTTGAAGATCAGGCCAGGCTCCAAGCCAGTGAAGCAGTGCCTACGTCGCTTCGATGAGGAGAAGCATAGGGTCATCAGCGAGGAGATTACAAAGCTTTTGGCGGCCAGATTCATCAAGAAAGTGTATCACCCTGAGTGATTGGCCAATCCTATTCTTGTAAGAAAAAAGAATAGAAAATGAAGAATGTGTGTTGATTACATGGGTCTCAACAAAGCATGTCCAAATGATCCATTTCCTTTGCCATGCATAGATCAAGTAGTCGACTCAACCTCAGGGTGCGAAACCCTTTGCTTCCTTGATGCGTACTTTGGGTACCATCAAATCATGATGAAAGAGTCCGATCAGCTCATGACATCTTTCATCACACCGTTAGGATCATTCTGCTATGTCACAATGATGTTTGGTCTAAAAAACACAGGGGCTACACATCAGCATTGTATGCTCAAGTGTTTTAGGGACCAGATCGAGCAAACTATTGAGGCCTACGTAGATGACATCGTGGTCAAGACCAAACAGGCTAACCAGCTTGTAGCTGACCTGGAGTAGACCTTCATGAAACTCTAAGCAAACGACATCAAACTCAACCCCAAGAAATGCATTTTTGGGGTCCCGAGGGGTATGCTGCTGGGTTTTATCGTCTCTGAGCACGGCATCGAAGCCAACCTAGAGAAGATCTTGGCCATCACAAGGATGGACCCAATTTAGAACATAAAGGGGGTACAATGAGTTATAGGGTGCCTCACCACGCTCAGCAATTTTATCTCGCGCCTCGATGAACGAGGTCTCCCCCTCTATTGGCTTCTGAAGAAAGCCGACCATTTTGAATGGATGCCCGAGGCCTAGGAGGCACTTGACAAGGTCAAACAGCTCCTGACAAAGGCCCCGATCCTTGCCCCCCCGACCGATGGGGAACCACTCCTGCTCTACATTGTGGCCACCATGCAAGTGGCTAGCGCCGCCCTAGTGGTAGAGCGGGTAGAGGCAGGACATGCCCTCAAAGTACAACGTCACATGTACTTCATTAGCGAGGTCTTGTCCGATTCTAAGACTCTCTACCCCCAAATCTAGAAACTCCTATATGCCATCCTTATCGCTAAGAGAAAGTTACATCATTACTTTGAGTCACATCCGGTGATGGTCGTGATGTCCTTCCCCCTCAACGAGTGTTGGTGTTTGTTAACGTGTCACTTGTCTAAGTGCTTAGCCACCTATTGTAAACCTATACCTCCTAACTTTACTAGGTTGTCATCCCTAGTGATGATGTCAGAGATATGTGTTGGTACTACATAGCATTACTACTAGTATAACACTAAGCAGTTCTTTATTAATTATGTGACTAGAGAGAATATATGTAAATCTATAAATGAAAAGTATCCACAAGCACACGGATAATATACCATTGTAGTATTTTACCCAAGAGTATTCTAGGTATCGTTATTTATATTTTTACCACTAGGAAGGTCTAGCATGGACATGTATTGATAACTTATACTATTGAAGGAGAAATAAGCCATAGCCAATATTCTACTCACAACAGGGGTAAGTCATAAGATAAGAGATGTATAAATGATAAGTAATGAGAACAATAAATCACTCAGAGCACTCCTTTCTATAGCATTAGCATGGTCAGGTAGAATATTAGAGGAATAATTCCTAAGTTATTCTTAATTACAAGTCAAAGCATATATTTGATTAGTGCAATTACACCTAGTAATCATGGCTAAGATCATCATCATATCTACACATAAGGGATATTACTAAGAAAGATTGAGGACAGAGCTCGTTCTACCTTCATAATCGGACCCTACGTGCACCTATATTTGGGGAGTAGACTACAAAGGACTCAACGGAAGTGTCACATCCGCAATCTACCACATGACCCAGAATATAGGGTGTAGCCACAGGTAAATAATGTATAAGCACCACGCTTACACAATATCGACCACCCACCCCGTGTACTTTAGAGTAAGCGCTATACGAACTTGTGCATAAACATAATGATAAACTAGCTATACTAAGTATATAATCAAAGTAGACATTGAACATCATAATGAAGAATATGAATAAGATGAACACTGAGATTGTCATAACAATTATAACTAGCATATAAAAATAATGGAGAAACAAGAGAGAGAGGGGTACAAAGTTTATATCAAACCACACTCTTGATAAGATCAGGAATCCAAGCGAAGTCCTACTTGCCTCCCTCTAGATCTATCCTAACTAGCTATGCTATGGAGGAGGAGCTTTGAGGAGATTAGGGTTTCTGTCTTCTCAAATGACTTGATGACTTATGATTCCTAGGGGAGGCAGGGGCTGGATTATATAGCCCTAAGGGTCCAACATGAGCCCTTAGATCAAACCGACTTAAGCAACGGCCTAGATGCATCCTCAAAGGTGGTGGGAGACCACCATACGAAGCTGGCTGATAGGTGGGCCCAGGGGGGCTGAACGGCCCCATCTATAGGCTGGGTGGCCCCACCTGTCAGGGGGTGGCCCTCTACTTTGGTGATGTGGCTTCTAGACCCTTCTAGAGTCTTTCCACGTAGGTACTACGATGGAACTCCATATTTTTCTTTGACGATTAGGTTCTCCTTAGCGGTTTTCTGATTAAACCCTGTTGGAAACACAAATTCAACAAAACTCATGAAATTTATTAGTTTAAACCCCTAAACCTTCATTGGTGATTATATTTATGCCCTTATACATGTTTAATTGATGGTTTAAATGGTTGTTAACTACCATTAACAACTCCCCCAAGCTTACCTTTTGCTAGTCCCTTAGCAAAACTAAACTTAGTAAATGGAATCTGGAGTTTAAGGATTTTGAAAACAATGAAGTAACTCCTCAAAAGTACACATGGGTTCAAACAAGAATTCTCCTCCGATATTAGAATAAACCGATCTGACTTTCAAACTTACCCATATTACCTTTTACCATGGGGCTTGTAGCCTTCACTTGGGTCTTGAGCAATTGAAAGACAGAACAATCAAGTCAAGCACTAGGTCTCAAGTTCTTTGCTCAACCATTATTCTAGAGTTTTTATATATTTTCAAAATAAAACTCAGAGCTTCCATTGTATGACTCTCTCAAGTCTCTCAATATATGTGGTATTTGTGGATCCTCACCAAGGCAATAGTGATGTTATGCGTTTCTCTTCCTACAACTAAGGCTTATGTGGAGCTCATAGGAGTGAAGAAAGCATAAAAGAGCATACTTGCAATACATATATTGTAAAGTCAAACCTCGGATTCAAAGAGAGTTGAGTCATACAATCAAATCAAGATGTGCATGTGTATAGATGTATGGTGGATATATATGGTGGCTAACCTAATTCTACTATGCTCCTTCAAAACATATCTCTCATTTGAAACTTGGAAACAACTTTGCAAGAAAACATGGGCTATCTTATTAATCTTCTTTTTCTTCTTCTCAGGCTGGCATCTGAGTACCCATTGTTTTAGTAATTTGGACACTTGTCTATTTTTTCTTATCTCTTTCTTTTTTATGAATAACTTTTGCGTAGCCACATGTTTTTTTTCTGCAACAGAACTTTTAAGAGATAGCAACAAGAACTTGGAGCATTTATTTGGTGGATATCCTATAGGGCATATTTTTGGTGTTCACTCCTAGTGTATGAGTAAAATATTTTTGGGTGGATCTAGATGGAATGATATATTTTTACGCCTACCCCCAGTGTAGGAGTAGTGCATATTTGGGTGGTTTGTACGTGATCTTGATTTCAAGGGCATGACAAACCTCTTATAAGGCATCAACAAAGCTTGACTAAACTCAATGCAAAACAAACAACATATATGAGTGGGAGTTTTTCAAATCTAAATATCATGTATGGCTCTAATAGGAATTCAAGCTTTGTCACATAGGAGTTCATCATGTAAGATTTTTATGTTTTTTGAAAGATAAATCTCTAGAACTTTAGTATCATTAGGAACAAGATAAACAACAGCTCAGACCTTCTTATATCATATCCACCAATTACCTAGACTTAGATTAATCATATGCTACCCACGAGTTTTAAGTTCAGAGTAAATTCTTATATCAAAACAATCATATCCAAAACTCAGAAGAATTCAAGGCTAAAAACTAGGTACTTGAAAGGAATTACGATAGAGCAACTAGCCATCATTTTCATTGCAAGAGATTATCCTTAGAGCTCATTTATTTAACTCTTAAAAACAAAAAATAAGACACACACTTTTATTTTGTTTTTTATGATGTAAAATCTCACCTTATTAATATATATAGCTAAGATAAATTTTTATTTTGTTTTAGTTTGTTATGCATCTTTTTATGACTTTAACAAATGTATATAAAACTCAAAGATAATAAAACCAAAAAGGGAAAGAAATACTTAGCTAGATACATGGGGGATGCTCCTCCCCCAAGTTAGATGTTGTCGTGGTCTTTCTTAAAATCTCTCTGATCTGTCTAGAAGTTGTTTTCCTCGTGCAGCAGGTGCAACAATGGTTTAGGAAAAATATACTTTGGATGGATGGTTTTACTTCTGATCATCCTACAAAATACTCCAACAAAAACACCAAAACTCGTGGCACAGATTAGGATAAGGGGTTAGCGGTCAACCATTCAGAGATTTATTGTCCTTGGAGGTTAAGATAGATTTCCTAATTGGCAAAGTTCTAGCAAGATGTCTATTTAATATTTTTAGATTTTCTTATTTATATAATGCAAAAAGAAATATATATGCATGTTTATTTTTATTTTTATATTTCTATGCCACCACGGTGAATATTCCCTTGGGCTTTTACACACCAAGAAAATTTTCACATGGGGCTTTAGGCTTTATGATGTAATCAATAATAAAACCTTTTATTTTTCTGTTCTAAATGCAATGCTAATGCAGAAAAGTAAATATGCTAAAGTGAAAAATAATTTATGCAATGCTAAAAGTAAATATGGATAACTACTGATGTTACCTTATGGCCAGGGTTCGGATTTTTAAGTCCTCTAGACAGGACTTGGCTAGAGAAGAGTCCTTTACTTTTCGGGTGCATCATCCGGTCCCGGGGATGGAGACTCTGATGATTGCGCCTCTTGTGACTCTGGTGATGATGGTACCTTCTCCTTCCACACCTGCTTGGTCTATGGACTTGACTTTGGTGGAGCGAGTTTATCTTTTATAACTCCTTCAGGTTCCTTATCTTCCTCCCATTCATTCTTTGGAGATTTATTCTTCTAGTTTTGGGATGATTGACGTCTCCTCCTAGAACGGGACTTCTTGGGCTGCTCATAAATAGTATAACTATTAAAATAATAGCGTACCTTTTCTCTAGGGAATTGGAAGTTGAGTTGTCCAGATCCGACGTAGATGATCGCGTTGGTGGTGTTGAGGAATGATCTTCCAAGGATGATGGGTGTATCGTCTTCTTCTTCACCCTTGTCTAGAACCATGAAGTCGGCAAGGGCATAGTGATTATGTATTCTTACCATAATATCTTTTGTTATCCCCTCCAAGAATCGGATTGATTGATCCGCCATCTGTAATTGCATATATGTAGGGAACAAAGGTTCATCACCAAATAAGTATTCATACGTTATCTTGGACATTATATTGACCCCCAATCCAATGTCACAGAAGGTCTTATAGAATATTCTTTGTCCAATGGTACACTCAATCGTTGGTACTCTTGGGTCATCCTTCTTAGCAATGAATGGTGAAGCATGGAGGTGGTCGTACTCAGATCGAAGTGTGCTGATCATGTTGATTGATTTTTCTTGTGGCAGTCTAGCCTTGTTTTTCCTCCTTCTCCTATTGTTCTCCTTTTTGCTCATTGTTGTCACTTTAGGCAAATATAGCATCTGTGGATGTCCGGAAGAATGGTGTATGTGATTCTTGAGTGAAAACTTCTCCTTTCTATCCTTGATTGTGAAGCAGATCTTGGCACTGTCCACGTAAATGATAGCTTTTGTGGTGCTTAGGAAAGGTTGGCCCAAAATAATGGGTGCCCTTATATCTCTACCTATTTCAAAAATCACAATGTCTTAGGCATGATGTTGACACTTGCTCCAAAGTCATAGACAACTTCTTGAAAAATATGCGGTCCAATGGTGATGGGGATGATAGGTCTCCCTAGAACGCTCTTCTTCTCAGGCAAGGTATAATCTATCCACCTTCCCATCGATGGCTCCGTGTAGTAGTAAGCTGCATTATGAATATCGACAAGATTTGTAGTTTCTAGATCTTTTGGTTGCCATAGAGTCTTACCTTTGTCGAACGGAGGAACAACAGCCACCAGCTAAGCTATTTATGATTCTATTATTTTATTAAAGCTATGCTAGTTCTTAATGGTAGAAACAAAGCTATCCATTCTATTATTTATATTCTCTAGAATTTTATCATTGGAAGCTACCTTTCTAGATAATCCCTCCATAAGTTTGGATTGACCAACAATTAATTCTCTCAAGGGTGGTTGATTGAAATTATTGAAATTATTACCTTGATAGTTACCTTGATAATTACCTTTGTAGTTTGGCCTTTGTTGCTGGTTCCATCCTTGATTCTGCTGAGGACGAGAGTTGTTGACAAAATTCACATCCTCATGGGTCTCAGGATAGTTATTCCCCGAATGCCTAGTACTTCCACACACTTCACATGTCATACGAGAATCATGAATATGCATGACTTCTTGCTTCTCATTGGCTCGATCTTCAAGCTTCTTCATTAGTAGGTTGATCTTGGCAGACAACATGTCTACTTCCTTGAGTTGATGTATACCTCCACCTCTTTTGCAGGTTTGAGCATGTTCTTCATTCCAACCTTGATTGGAGGCCATCTTCTCCATAAGAGCCGTTGCATCTTGTATGGTGAGTGATTGGAATGCACCTCTAGCAGTAGCATCCATAGTCTCATGGGTACTGTTGATCAATCCATGGTAGAAAGTCTGTATGAGTAGCCAATTCTCCATCCCATGATGAGGGCATTCCATAATATAATCTTGAAAGCGTTCTCATGCCTCAGGGATAGATTCATCATGTTGTTGTTGAAAGCTTGAGATTCTCCCATACAGAGCATTGGTCTTGCCTGCGGGAAAGAACTTTGCTAGAAAGGCAGTGGAGCAGTTATCCTATGTAGCATTTCTATCTTTATTGACGTAGAACCACTTCTTTGCCTTCCCCAAGAGTGAGAATGGGAAGAGACGAAGTAGTATGGCATCATGGGTTACTCCTTTGATGGTGAAGGTGCTGCAGTCTGCAAGAAGTGTTGGAGATGTGCACTTGCATATTCATGTGCCTTTCCACAAAACTGATTTGCTTACACCATATTGATGAGAGCTGGCTTGAGCTCGAATCCATTGTCTCCAACATTGACGGTTGGTCTAGTACAAATGTTGGCTATAGTTAGAGCAGAGAATTCACGAAGAGTCCTGTTAGCCATGGCTTCAAATTCTTATGTTAAACTTCGCCTTATATGGTTATCTTTCGATTTCAAAGCTAGAGTCTTCTTGAGTTTAGCTCTAGTTCTCCTAATTAATGCTTCTAGACCTTCAACATAGGTTCGCATACATTACCCTGCATAAGATACACGAGTAGACAAAACAAGGGTAATCCTGTTTGAGTAGAGGTCAATGGTTTTCCTCGATCACATCAATAAGTATAAGTTTATCAATACTTCCTTTGCCTAGTTACCTTCCCTGGCAACAGCGCAAAAAATGCTTGTTGGTGTTTATTAATGTGTTACTTCTTTGAGTACTTAGCCACCTATTGTAAACCTATACCTCCTAACTTTACTAGGTTGTCATCCCTAGTGATGATGTCAGAGATATGTGTTTGTACTACATAGCATTACTACTAGTATAACACTAAGCAGTTCTTTACAAATCATGTGACTAGAGAGAATATATGTAAATCTATAAATGAAAAGTATCCACAAACACACAGATAATATACCATTGTAGCATTTTACCCGAGAGTATTTCAGGTATCGTTATTTATATTTTTACTATTGGGAAGGTCTAGCATGGATATGTATTGATAACTTATACTATTGAAGGAGAAATAAACCATAGCCAATATTCTACTCACAACAGGGGTAAGTCATAAGATAAGAGATGTATAAATGATAAGTAATGAGAATAATAAATCACTCATAACACTCCTTTCTATAGCATTAGCATGGTCAGGTAGAATATTAGAGGAATAATTCCTAAGTCATTCTTAATTATAAGTCAAAGCATACATTTGATTAGTGTAATTACACCTAGTAATCATGGCTAAGATCATCATCATATCTACACATAAGGGATATAACTAAGGAAGATTCAGGGCAGAGCTCGTTCTATCTTCGTAATCGGACCCTACGTGCACCTATATTCGGGGAGTGGACTACAAAGAACTCAACGGAAGTATCACATCAATGGAAGTATCACATCCACGATCTACCACACTTACACAATGTCGACCATCCACCCCGTGTACTTTAGAGTAAGCGCTATACAAACTTGAGGGTCCAACATGAGCCCTTAGATTAAACCAACTTAAGCAACGACCTAGATGTATCTGCAAAGGTAGTGGGAGACCGCCATACGAAGCTGGCTAATAGGTGGGCCCAGGGTAGGCCGGGCGGCCCCATCTGTCAGGGGTGGCCCTCCTCTTTGGTGACATGGCTTCTGGACCCTTCTAGAGTATTCCCACATAGGTACCGTTTCGGAACTTCATATTTTCCTTTGATGATTAGGTCCTCCTTGGTGGTTTTTTGATTAAACCCTGCTGGAAACACAGATTTACCAAAACTCATGGAATTTATTTGTTTAAACCCCTAAACCTTTATTGGTGATTATATTTATGCCCTTATATATGTTTAATTGATGGTTTATAATGATTGTTAACTACCATCAGCAGCGAGGTTGTCCAAAACTAGGATGCCATAGGAATGATTATGAAGTGGGCACTTGAGTTGATGGGTCAGGGTATTTCGTACGCCACTTAGACGGCCTTCAAGTCCCTAGTCCTAGTTGACTTCATGGTAGAATGGATCAAGATCCAAATGCCACCAGTGGCCATCGACCAGGAGTACTATGCGACCTACTTTAATGGGTTGCTGATGAAGAAGGGGCCGGTGTGGGGCTAGTCATCGTTTCACCCCTCGGAGTGTGCATGAAGTACATGGTCCGCATCCACTTCCCTACCTCCAACAATGTGGCCGAATATGAGGCACTCATTAATGGCCTACACATCACTGTTGAGCTGGGCATGCGATGGCTCGATGTCTAGGGCGACTCCTAGCTGGTCATTGACCAGGTCATGAAGGAGTCAAGCTACCATAACACTAAGATGGCTACATATTGCTGAGAGGTCCACTAGATGGAGGACAAGTTCGATGGTCTTGAGCTTAATCACATCTCGAGGTGGCTCAATGAAGTAGCTGACGCACTGGCAAAGATGGTGTCTGGTCGAGAGCCAGTGCCGACGAGAATTTTCGCCAACGACTAGTACAAGCCCTCAGTCCGCTACGAGGAGCTAGAACAAACTAGTGACAGGCTGCCAACCTCAGGCTCAGGGGCTGACCAACCCTTAGCCCCCCTAACCTCGAGGTCATGGAGCTTGACGCAGGGCCTGACCCTCTTGCTGACTGGAGGATGCCTTACCTTGATTACCTCCTCCTTGAGGTGCTATCGATGGATAAAATAGAGGCTCAGTGACTCACGCATCATGCCAAGTCCTTCATCATTATTGAAGGGGAGCTCTACAAGCAAAGCCACACTAGGATCCTGCAGCGCTGCATCCCCATCGAACAAGGGAAGCAGTTGTTGAGCGATATCCATGGTGGGGTCTATGGGCACCATGCCGCACCTAGGACCCTGGTCGAAAATGCGTTCCGATAGGGCTTCTACTGGCCGACCGTAGTAGCCGATGCTGAATAGATGTGTGCACCTATGAAGGGTGTCAATACTATGCTCGGTAGGCCCACCTGCCAGCCAAAGCACTCCAAACGATCCCTATCACATGGTCGTTCATAGTCTGGGGGCTCAATATGGTTGGCCCTCTCAAGAGAGCGCCCGAGGGCTATACACACTTACTTGTTGTCGTAGACAAGTTTACAAAGTGGATAGAGGCTTGGCTGATCCCTGCGATCAAGTTTGACCAAGCCGTGTTGTTCTTCCTTGACATCGTCCATCGCTTTGGAGTCCCAAACTCCATTATCACAGACAACGACACATAGTTCACCAAGAAAAAGTTCCTCTGATTCTGTGATGACTACCACATCCACATTCATTGGGACGCCGTGGTGCACCCCCGCACGAATGGGTAGGTTGAGCATGCAAATGGCATGGTTCTGCAAGACCTTAAGCCTGGGATCTTCAACCGACTGAACAAATTCGGCGAACGATGGGTTGCGGAGATTCCCATGGTGCTCTAGACTTGAGGATGACCCCTAGCCGGGCCACCAGCTACACACCCTTCTTCATGGTCTATGGTTCTAAGGCTATCCTCCCGACTGACCTCGACTACAGAGCGCCAAGGGTCTTGGGGTACAATGTGCAGGGAGCCGAGGCATCCCTCAAGGACGCAATGGATCAGCTCAATGAAGCATGCGATGTTTCCCTCCTCTGCTCAGCCAAGTACCAGCAAGCGTTGTGCCAGTACCACAGTCATTGGGTGTGGGGTCAGGCCTTCAACATCGGGGACCTAGTGCTCCACCTCGTCTAGAGCAACAAGAACCACCACAAGCTCTCTCCATCGTGGGAGGGACCGTACGTCGTTGCGGAGGTGATCCAACCAGGCACCTACAAGCTCAAGACCATCGACGGTAAAGTTTTCATCAACGTCTAGAACATTGAGTAGCTACATTGCTTTTAACCCAAATCTATGCGTGTACTTATGAAAATTAAGAATGATGTTTTTGAAATGAAAAACACTTTCTCTTATCGATTTTGCTATTCTCTCCTTGATCTTTAGTGACACCCAACCCCAGCAATGCAAGGGGTCGGGCCTCACTTGGGGGCTGATAAGAGTATATCTACCTAAAAACATTCTCTACGCTCGACCCTCTCTTATGTTAAGATCTAGAAGCAAGGGTTGCATAAACAAACGCTGAGTAAAACTGATCGGACTGCAAGAAACCTACGCCTCAGCGGCTATGGCATTTTTGCTCACCAGCATGATCAGAGTTCTTTCACCCACACCTCATGCTTTACAACCTTAATAATGCAAAGGGTCAAAACACATTAACCTTTTTATACATAAAAAAGGAGAAGAGCCAAAAGTATGTTTGGCCACAACAAAAGGTCCTGCACTAGGGGGGCCTCCATCACCTCGATATCCTCTAGCTCAGCCTCAGAGTAACCAAGCACAAAGCCCTAGCTCATCATCACTAGATCGATATTCTCGTAATGAGAATGGGCGATCAAAAATGATTGGTGAACGCCGAAGCAAAGCGCGTCCCTCACGATCTCACACGCTCGATCTATAATCTAGATGACATCAACCGTGAGCGAGCTCGTCTCCTGCTCCAGGGCTAGTTTGAGGTCATCGTAGACCAATTGACGGTGATGTGTAGGGTATCATGCTCATCACTCTCCGTTAGGAGGGAGGCCTTCACCTCATCGAGCTCCTTCTCTAGGCCGTGGCTCTTCATCACCTCCGCCCAAGCTTATCGTTGAGACCTGTCCAAGTCACATACCCACCATGTCAAAAGGCCTACTAAGGATTCTAGGGAGAAAGATAACAAGGAAAACCAGAGGCTTACCGTCCACTTCTGCTCGAAGCCTGCACACCTCATCGCACTGCCAGGTCACCTCGGCCTTTAGGCGCCGGACCTCTTCCTAGCACCGACCAACCTCTGTGGTGAGCCTAGCAGACACACCCTCGGTCACAACCTTTAGGTCCCCCTCCCCCTCAAGCTCACCCTTGAGGAGGTCGATCCATGGCTAGGCGTCGGTGCGCTCCTAGTGAGCCAAGTCAGACTCCATGCGGAGCCCCTATACGGTCTAGAGCAAATCATCACACTCCTTTCATAGCTGCTCGGCCTCTATGGCGTCCATGCGTGCCCTCTTGATTAGGGCCATGAGCTTCTCCCTGGCCTCACGGGCATCATTGCGAGCATCCTTCACCCTGACTCGGAGGTCAGCCAGCTCCTAGGTGGCGGGGGCAAGCTCAACCAGCTCCTGATGGGCGGCAGCGAGCTATGGGGCTAGCCCCTCACTTCGTCATGTCTCTTTGCCGAGGCGGTCCCAAATGTCCTTCTTGCGATGAAGGAATTGTGACTTCTCCTGGTTGCGGACCATAAGGGACTGTGGAGAGGACAAGACTTAGAGGCGTGGAAAGGGAAAATGAGGGTTAGAAACATGATCATATCATACCTAGCCAACCGGGGTGATGACGTCGCACAACGAGCTCAGCAACGTGGTCAGGGCGTGAACCGCAGTCCCAACCCCCATGTGGATCCTCCCCCATTCCCTCTCCTCTACGGCATCGTCGAGGGCAAAAAGCGTCACCCTCAGGTGCCGTCAATCTGCCCACCGGATCTAGGATCCTCCCCACGTGTTTGGGTCGCCGCCCACCTGGACCAGAAACCAGGATGGCTCCACACCGATCCTAAGCGGCACCGACCCCTCTTGCAGCGGCAACTCCTCCAAAGCGGTCCCTCTGGAGATAGAGGGGGGCAAGGGATGTGGATGCGGAGGCCTACCCCATCGCCACATCCACTAAGGACACCTTAGGTGTGCCCTCTTCCGTCTACCCCGCCGCAGACATAGCCACCTAAACGGACGACGACTTCGGTTGTGCCGTCTTCGCCTATGAGGTCGCAACCGCGCCCAGCCATGCCATGTCCACCACAGATGCCTTGGGTGCATCCTCCTCTATCCGCCCCACCGGGGAGGTGGCCACCCGCACGGATGATGGCTCCAGTTGTGCCGCTTTCACTTGTGACGTCGTGGCCACACCCGGCCGCACCATGCCTACCACAGGCGCCCCGGACGCAACCTCCTCCATCTGCTCTCCCATGGACATAGCCATTGGCTACGCTATAACACCCCAGGTGTTACGAGCTTGCTTAGCACTGAGATTGAGGCTCGATAAAAATTAGCAAAACAAGTTCTCAAGTTTTAAAAAAATTTAAAACACACATGAAATAATAAACAAACCCTGTGCGACTCCCTTTTATGATTGAGAGAAATCAAATAAATGTCTAAGTTAATTTAATCAGTGCGTAAATGTACTAATAAAAATCCTAACAAGAAGAATAAAATAAGTAGTTTTAATTGTTTGGTACGAAATACAATTTCTATAAACAAAAATAAAATATAACTTGTGTGTAGCACTTAAGTAAAGATGATGAGCAAGTGGTGTAGCTGAAAAGGCAACTTTAATTTTTGAAAACAAATATTGTTAACTAGTGTTCTTGAGAGCTCAAAAATCAAATCTGAAACTAAAAATCAACATTTTCATTGAATTGCAAGAATTTGAACTTATGTTCAAAATGTTATTTTTGGCGAATTATATTGAACAAAATAGTTAAATAGTGCTTAAGTATTTTGTTCCTATGGTTTAGTGTAAAGTATGGGCTATCGCATGTAGTAATTCTTGGTTGAAGTTAATAAGGTACAGACCTCTTAAAAATAATGGCAACAAGTGTTCCTGGATGTTAAGTCCAATTGAACCCTTGTCTTTTCCAAGTCGGAAAAGAGTGTTGGACAATGCTATTTTGGCACTTCAGTTCTAACTAAAATACTTAAACACTAGTTTCATGATTTGGTGTTGTTGGTTGCCTCTAAGTGAGCACTTGATCAAGGTGTAGGTCAAAGTGGTGATGAATGTCACTTTGTTCATTTTAAATTGGCTCAAACCTCCTTAGAACACGTTGTGTCCATGCTGTTAGCGCTCTATTCTTGGGCCAGTGCTCAGCATGATGAACTCATGTTGGCACCTCTCTTTCTCCCTCGCTGGTCACCCTCCGGCCGTGCTTGTTGCCTAGATACGAAGCCCTTAGGGTCTACTAGAGTCTTGAGCTTTTGTTTTAATCTCAATCGAGCTCTAATTGGTTGATTTTTATGCTTTGAGATCTGTGCAAGACATCACCTTAGGCTGGCTGGCCGGGGGTGCGTCATCACCGCACTCGGGGTGCGACATCATGCGTTGGTGCACCCACCACCGCACATGCACACCACATCACGCGTGGCCTTGCTGGTGGTCATCTCGTCACCGCTTCATGCTACGCGATAGGCTGAGCTAGCCACGACCACCATTGTCGAGCCAACCGAGGCTGTGGCCATCGTTGCCATGCTCGTGTGGCAGCCGCCCCACCCTACGATTCACCTATCGTGGGTCTGTGTCGCCGCTCACCACGTATGGGTCAACCAACCCCAGCTACAGGGTGACGGTGACGCCTCCCTACTTCGCCCTGTCCCGCTAGCCGACGCCGATGAGCCGCTTGGGTCCAGCTACTGCATTCAAGTGCTCCGCACGCTGGCACCCCTCTTGGCTCTATTTAAACACTAACCGACACACCTTCTGTCCTCACTCGTGTGGCCATGTCCCCGAATTGTCGTACCCTATCGGGTCGTGGCTCGGTCACCTCTGCTGGGGCCAGTCGCATGATGTAGCAGTGGTGATGTACCATCGTCCCTCCTTCATAATCACCAACTCAAGCCCTCTTAGCCTAGTTCCTTGTACCAGTGAGTAATATGGAGAGTTACCTAGATGCCCCACTCTCGTCGGGTCTAGCGGTGGTCTGGCCGTGGCTAATTTTAGGTTTTGCTCGCCATCGGCCATGGGCGCTGCCACAGTATGTGGATTGGGGGTAAGGCATGTTGCAGCGATAGTAGTTCAATTTCTCGTAACCCTGAGTTTGTCTTAACTTGCTCCATCTGGTGCTCATGCTATTTTGCCTAGGGTGCTCGTCGTCGGTGGGGTGACAGGTCGGTGTCCATCACAGAGCTGTCGCCCTGCTTGGTCGCATGTGGCCAGCCCTGTTCGGACCGCCTCTGACCAAACCATCACCACAGGCAAGCTCGTTGTAAGCTCCTCATGCTCACTCGCTCATGCGTTAGTCCTCTAGTGGCTCTAGCTCATCGGAACTAGCACGCCGCCGTCGTGGATAGCCGCTTGGAGCTACAGCTCACACCTATGCGTTTCTAAGCCCCAAACCACCACCCATCCTTGCGTGTTTAGCCATAGATGGTAGTTGGCCTCTTACTTCCATTGTAGGGAGTCTGGTTTGCTGGGCGTAACCGCTTTAGGACGTCGGCCGCCGTGCCGGTGCGCGCAGGGATCCCATGGATCTCCCTATGGTAAAGGTGAAAACATCCGAGGGTTTGGTTGCAAGGTTGCTGACGGTAGGAATAGTGCACATAGTGGTCGTATTAATCTCTAAAAGCTCAGGAGCTTTTCTGCAAAGCCGCCACCGCGTGTAGGCCTCCTAGCCTTGGGCCGTGTTGGGCCATCATGACCCGCGTGAGGCCGCGCCCGCTCTAGGCTTCCGGCTAGAATGGGTTGCTGTCGGCCCTTTTCTTTTTTAAGCATTTTCTAATTTAGTTTCAAAGGCAAACTTGTAAATGCAGTATAAATTTGTGAAGTTGGCCAAAATTATGAAACTAATTTTGTTAGATTTTTAAAACCATGATCTATCTGCTAGTATATTTTGTTCACATAGTTTTAATATTTTAAGGAGTTATCTAATTAATTTGAGATACTTAATATTATAAGATATAAACTTGTAGGAATTATTGTGATAAATAGGTGATAATGTTGGCTTTGAAACTTTCATAGTAAATTTCTAACATTATTAGGGGCTCACTGTAATTTTTGTAGCTCCATAAGAATTAGTTGCTAAGGTAGCTAAATGGGCCCTAGTACGATTATATGTATTTAATCAATAAAATACCAAAACACCTTGGGGTTGTAAAACTAAAACATTTTTCGGAAACGAAGCCTTACTTGACAACACGGATACATAGCCTAGTGCGTTAGTCATTAGAGCTAGCCCGTTAGCTTGCGAAGCATAATAGTGTTTTTAGAGTATGGTTGCCATTGGTTAATTACATTCTCTGTGCTGCATCTACGAATATCATAATAGGAAAACGATGGATCTAGAGTCGATCGGAGTAGCAGGAGGATGATGCCTTGGTGATCATGTCGTCATGGTAGAATGCAAATCCTTGGTTATATCTTGCCTAGGCAAGCTCCGGTGCTTAACCCCTATTATTCTGCACTTTAACTTATGCTTGTGCATTAAGTTTTAAGGAGTTGAATGAAATCCACTTGCATATATATATATATATATCCTTATCCTATGAGTCTTACTAGTATGTTAGGATCATGTAGATTGCTATGCTAAAGGATTTCGGTAGAAGTCGAGTGATTACCTGTCACTCGTGAGAAATAGAAAAGATATTATTGTTCTTATTATCATATAACTATCACATGGAATATATATGGATGATAATTGGAGATCGAGCGGGACTGTGCTTTGGATTTGGATATGATCTTGGTTAGGCAACCGAGCGAGGCTCCGGTTGTATTTGTCCCGCCTATATCGATTGAGGACCGTCCGTTGATGTGGATGGTAGTCAGGTCACAGACTTATTATCCTGAGCACATACTTGCTTATGGGAGCGGGAAAGCTCGTTACGCTCTTGTCATGGGTTCCGACTCTTTTTTGGACTGACTGATTGGAGGTGGGAAAAGGTGGAGGTCTAAGCATCATACTGAGACTAGGTCTAAGCATCATATCCTTGGCGTCTTTTATTTTCCTCCTGTCGGATAAGTCTTGCTGAGTACAATCGAGTACTTAGGGTTTTATTCTCCTTGTTGTAGGTGATCGATGGATGGTAGACGACTTTTGTGATAGGAAACCTCCTGGTGGGCTCAGAGAAGATTCCTTTCACACTACGACCGTAGTGTTTATTTATAATCCTTATTAAAAGTTTTAGAAGAAAAGTTTTATGATTCACCATTAATCTTTATTTCCACTATAATTCTGATCATATATTGTTATCCGCTGCAAGATAAAAATGTAATCCTAAAATGTATAAACTCTTTTACATGTAAAATTGTCTTAATTCCACTATTACATTCAACTTGTTTAAGTACTCTAACATTGTAATAAAGTCATGCAAGAAATGGTTAAGAATGTTGTAAGCTTTATTCTCTCATTTATGATCCTAATAAAAAATATGAATTTTTCAGTTCTCCCTTGGGGTGTGCTCGATGGAATAGCATGATTTAGTGCACTCTCTTAGGTACTTAGTGTCTAATGGAAGATAAGTACTCTTGAGAGGGCATTAGATTAGGTGGTTCTGCCACATGCGCCTCCCCGGTTGACGCCGTGGCCGCCCTAGCGCCACTCCCGCCCCACCTCCGGCACTGCGCCAGCTGGCTCCTGGCGGGTCTACCGGAGGGCGAGGCTATTCTTTGGCGCAAACCTCAGTAGAGTCCTGTGTCCTTCGACGCTGCAAAGGACATGAAGGTTAGTTTATGATAAAAATTCATTAGAGCAAAAGGACAAAAAAACTCTTAACTCACCTCGACGCCATCAGGCGATGATGTTTTGGGGCTGGCCCACCTGACCCTAGCTGCTCCTCGTTGGCACGTTGCCTCTTCGAGCCCTCCCTCTGCTCAGAGGGTCCAAATGGAGTAGAGCGGCCAGTTCCCGCTGACTCAGGGGGACAGCGGAAGGCCTAGACGAAGTGGAGCGGCCAGTTCCCGCTAACTCTGGGGGCGCCGCGGAAGGCCCGGACAAAGCAATGTGGCTTGATTCTGCTAGCTCCAGAGGCGCATCCTCCCCCTCCTGCCCTGAGGCATGCCACAAGAAAGGCCCCGCCTGCGGCAGACATGGATCCTCGTTCCCGTCGCCCAGCTCGTCCCATTGGACGGATGACCTAGAACCATCGCCTTCTTCTTCTTCCTCCTCTTCCTCCTCTGAACCCTATCGCCGCTTTCCTTGGTTCAGCCATGCCCGCTACTTTGCCCACCGCCTCACCTTCTTATCGTCCTCCTCCTTCTTCCTCTTCTCATCTATGGCACGGTTTGTTGTCCTCACGGTCGCGTGCTCTGGCAGTGGCGTGATGGAGGCACGAAAGCCCAACCCCATCGGCAGCTCAACGAAGCCCGTGTCTGGCCGCATCGTGGGATGTCCTAGGATCGGGAACATAGCATCAGACTCCTCTGTCGCCTCCTTGATGCACTGTGTGACCTTGCTATCATGGAGTGGCCCCTAGGCAAGCACCGTCCCATTGAGCTACACGCCGGGTGTCATCCCGTATAGCGTGAGGGCGCGCGCCATCAGCGGTGCCACTCTCCTCGCATGATATGCCCCGATGACACCGACCCCGCAAAGGTCGTGGCTCTTTAGGAACACAATGGCATCATGGATATTGCGCATCCTCTTCTTTTCCTTCTTGGGAGGTCACCACGACCACACCTACGGTGCCTCTTTGATGAGGCGTCCGGTGAAGTCTGGCAAGGGGGTGGCGGCGGTGTTCTTCACATAGAACCACTACACATGCCACTCTTGTTGGACCTTGACAGTTGGTAGGGCATGTACTCGGTGGACCGCTGCCCCTGAAGGTGGATGCCCACGCAGCCCATCGGCACCGGCAGGTCCCTAGCTCTATCCCTCTTCTTAAGCAGGGAAATGGAGAAGTACCTCCACAGTTCGAAGTGGGGTTTGATCCCTAGGTACCCCTTGCACAGCGTGATGAAGGCCACAATGTGCTAGATCCCGTTGGGGTTCAGATGCTGTAGCTCAATCTGGTAGTGGTGTAGCAGTCCCCGGAAGAATGGATGGGGAGGAATCATGAGTCCACACTCATGGAAGGGCACGAAGGACATGACGTAGCCATCGGGTGACGTCGGTGCCTCCTCGCGACCAGGCACGAGCCACTCTACCACGTTGGTCCTCCCATAGAGAAGACCATGCTTGATGAGGCCCTCTATGTGCACGTGGGTGACGTCAAAGCGATACCATGACTCCACGAGAGGCAAGGGCGGAAGAACGAGAGCTACGCTAGTGAAGGAAGAGAGATGGCAATAGATCCGAACGCTGGCGGTGGAGAAGTGGAGAAGGCAAGGTTGCGGTTAGGTGTATCAAAATATGAAGGGAAAGGCAGCTATTTATAAGGGAAGGTGGAGTGAGAGGCGAACCATCCACCTATATCTATGTGCCCGCCGCGCCTCGTCGCATCACCACTCCGAGAAATGTGCACGCGCCACCTCTGGCCGCTCCCTTGAAGGACATGCCAGATGACGGTTTACCCCATTCGATGAGTCGAGAACCACCATAGGTAAGGAGGGATACGGAGCTAAAAACACCCCCATGGCCCATTTAGGCCTAGGAGTTCGAAGGTTGGCCCACCGATGGGTTCACAACCGCTCCAAGGCACCTTTGGAGTAAGGGGTGGAAAGGGATGGGCCCACTAGCATTCAGTACTCGGGTGCACGATTGTCATAGGCATCTTGGCCCATGTCGAATTCTTGGTCGGTTCACAGTCCATGGTTTTTCCTCGAAGAAAGGCAGTGAGCTCTTGGGACCGGTCGAATGGACCCAGGAAATATATGGATTGGCCACTAAGAATCTAGAGTCGATCACCAGCTAACCCATGCCAGACCCCGCAAACAGGAAGCCAGGGCCCCACTCGAACTAGCCCGTTAACAGCTCACCGAGCACCATGATTCGTTCATCGAGGAAAACATGGCATGGCTCAGCCCCTCCATTTTATTGAAAAAACGCTTGAGGAAGGATGATCACAAGACGAGCTGACCCCTCAACTGGACCCCTGCTATGCACAGAGGCTTGAGAGAAGTTGGACTCATAAGGAGACCGAATACGCGGTCGCATGACGATGGTGGATCAATTGGATCCTAGGGAGGGATCGGAATCAAGGGAAATCTTTTTCGGCCCCCCCGAATCCCGCAACTACATGCTCCTAAGGAGTCCGATCATGATAGAAGGGAATCATAACCCTACCAAGACATCCCGCGGGCTACAAAGGGAGACCAAGGCCCACAGAGTTCTCCCGCCTGAAAAAAACCTTCAAAGAAGTATTCTACTACTCCGCAGGCTCGAGGGCTACTGTCGGATATCCATATTAGGGATACCCAGAGGAAGGAAGTTAATAGCCACGAACGTTAATTCGCCCGGATGACCCAAGATGTATTTAAGGTCTCACCCGACCCTGAGGGCGTGGGCCCCGTCTCACCAGACCCCTTGGGGGGGGGGGCTCTGTCTCAGCTGACCACACGGGCGCGGGTTCCATCTCGCCCGACGGGGGTCCATGCCGCCCCAACCACTACGGGTCTGAGCGTATGGACTTGGGTTAAGCCTCTGACACCAGAAGGGGCACGAGCACGCCTTGACGTGACCCATGGCCACGATAGGCCATGCCCAGGGGTTCGCATCACCAACAATGACGGGTGCGTGAGCGCTGTGCTGCCTAATCCCCGTACGGCCGCTGACAGGCACGTCGGTTCACCACGCCGTCCTTCGAAACGAGATGGAACACCACGACCAGCTGATGATGTCGAGGCATGACACCAGTGGTGAACAGGGCCGCGATATGGAGCCATCCCCGTCATCATCTACAGGACCGACGGGACCCGCATAAAGGAGATGAAGGACGTCACGACCCTAGAGGCCTTCTTCTCCCTCGCTTTTCTCCTTTTCTCTCTCTGTAACCTGCGCCTTCCCCTTCACATATAAAAGGGGAAGCAAGACGTCCTATGAGAGGGGGGCACACAGCTGAACGAGCTCAACAAGACTCAACTCCGTTCGATCTTTTCACCAGAGACATGGGACCTTCTCCCTCTCTCGTCCGTTTGTAACCCCTACTAGAAACTAGTGTTGGTAACACGAGTAGCAGCAAACTGGACATAGGGACATTTCGCCCGAACCAGTATAAATCCTTGTGTCCTCCGAGCACATCATCCAAGCCAGACGCGCAAATACAAATTTACTAGCCGGTGATCCAAAACACCAACACTTCCCCTAAGGCATCACTAGCTTAATGGATAGAATCTTTATATGGTCTCTTTTATTTTCTCCTCTCTTTGCGTTACACTAGGGTTACGAATCTTTTGAACTGAATCTTAGTAATTAGAGGCGGATGTGTAAGCCCTGAGGACTTCGTATCAGATGCAGACACGTGGATCCGGTTTTATTATCGAAACCGGTAGGATACAGACATGTGAGCTCTGAGTGAAAATAATTCGTATCAGGGATCGAGACTTAATATAGCTAGAGTCACGTTCAGTTTACTAGTTGGAAAATATGGAATACAAGTATAACAAGGAGTATATATTAGTCTTGTTGATACGTTATTAGCTTAATTTGTATTTTGAGCCTTACGGGTTACGGATAAGATAGTCTTCAACGCCGAATAAATTGTTGAACGACCGCACTAACCATGTGTCCTCTTTTTACATGATAGAAAACACTGTTCAACCAAACTTTAAATACTTCCCAGCCTCTATTCATCGTCCCGTACGTGGCCTCTTTTTACAAGATAGAAAACACTGTTCAACCAAGCTTCAAGTACTTCCCAGCCTCTATTCATCATCCCGTAACCTTACTGCCCACTTCCTGTTTTACTGTTCACGCAAACAAAATTCGGGCGCAGCGGAGCGTGCCGTCCCGTCCTAGCACTAATTAATTAATTAATTTCGCCTAAGGCATAGGATCGGAGTACGTGCTACCGTGGCCGTGCTAGCTTCTGCACGGCCGCCGGTTCCCATGGCCATGGCGGACCCGGCTGGAGATGTCGATCGGATCAGCGCCCTCCCCGACGATTTGCTTCACCTCATCCTGAGCTTCGTGCGCGACGCGAAGGCCATCACGCGCACGGCCGCGCTGTCCAGGCGATGGCGGCGCGTGTGGATCTATGCGCAGCAACTGGCGCTATTGGGCACCCAAGTGAGACCCGGCGCTGACCCAGGCCAGTTCGTGGATTGGGTGTTAGCTCAGCGAGGTGATGCTGATTAAAGATTTCCAAACGGGCTGCACGGGCACTACACGGCACGAGCATGGCTGGGCACGGCACGACCAGACACGGCACGGTCAGGCACGGTAGTTTTGCCGTGCCGTGCCACCGTGCTCAGCCTCTGGCCCAGGCATGGCACTAAGCACTCCAGACCGTGTCGTGCCGTGCCGTGCCACTGGGCACGGCAGTCCAGCATGTTAGTGCCGTGCCTTGGCACTAACCCATAAAACCACATCAAAATTTTAGAAAACAGAGAACAGCTCAAATATGAAGAAATCAAAATCAAGAAGAGAACACCAGGCAACAAAATATCAAAAGGAAGGGCTGTGCAATGGCTGCCTCATTAAAAACCTGTCCAGGTAAAACTCATCCTTGTGAGAAACCCTAGACAGGGAAAAAGAGTGCAGCCAGCCCCTTAATGTAATTCAATTGTTCATTACATCCAATCCACAGGTCCAAAGCATCCAAGTCCAATTAAAATTACAGACCATTACATAAATGAATGACTAATCAAGATAAAGGTTTTCAAAGGCCTCCTCGAGCTCCTTATCCTCCACCATATGGAGAGACCGATGTCCTCCTGCTCATCCGACATCTCGTCGTCGCCGGCCTCCGGTCCCTCAACGCCAGTGGCTTCAAAAAAAGAAACAGATCTAGGGTTAAATCAAGAAGAAGAAAAAGAAGTAAAAAACAACCAAGCAAGATCAACAAGAAGAAGAAGTGAAGAAGAACAGCGAATCAAGAAGAAGAAGAACAACAAAAACAGATCTAACTCACCTCGCTTGACGAAGCACCAGAGGCAACGGCGACGACGACATCGCTCAGATTCGGCGTCCTGGTACCTCAACGCATCATAGCGGAGCCCCAATGACGCCGGAGTCCGGCGAGATCGACGAGCGCGACGAGCGCGACGAGAGAGAGACGAAGATGATTCGTTGGAGATCTCAACGACTAAGCTACATCGCCGGTCAGAGAGAAGAGAAGGGGTGTACAAGGCCGTGCCGTGTGCCCGTGCAAGCCACCGCCGCTGTCACCAGCCACTGGACGGCGAAAAGAAGAGAGTGAGCGGCTAGGGTTTCGAACGAGAGAGCAGAGCCGAAGAGCGAGGTGCGCGCGGCGCGGAGGGGGAAGAAATGAGCATAGTAGCTTCCCCCGGGCGGCTCCTGGCTTATATAGGCGCCCCACCGCAGCCCTTCATCCAACGGCCAGCGCTCGCCGGGGGCTTCATCCAACGGCTCTTAGCCGTGCCGACCCCGTGCCGACCTTTGGAGCGGGCCGTGCCCGTGCCGTGCCAACGGGCTAGCATAGCGGCCCAGGCACGGGCACGAGGCCGTGCCGTGCTTGGCACGAGCACGGGAGAGGCCGGGCCGGGCCGTTTTCAGACCGAGCCAAATCAGCACCGTGCCCGTGCTGGCCCGATGGGCCAGGCCCGTTTGGAAAACTTTAATGCTGATATAGAATCTCTCAGCATCAGCATGTACAGATCTTCGCTTGTGTACACCTCTCAGGAGAAGGTCAACCGGTGGCTCCGCTATGCCATGCAGCACTTCGTTAAATCTTTCCGTCTTGTCCTCCCAATCCCAAGGGCAACGTACACGTCACCCCTCCGGGTGGATGGGCCGGCTGTCGTGAGCCTGTTCGGTTGGCCAGTTCATATCGTTGCTGGTTCGTGAAGAAGTACTGCTGGCTGGTTTGTGTGAGAGAAAAATACTGTTCCGGTTAAAAATTTACGATCGTTTACGACAAGCCACAGCCAAACGAACAGGCTGACGACTGTGGGAGGATGACGTCCATCTCGATGCTCCTAACATCATGCTACAGGTCCAGCTTCCGGTGGCTGCGTCGGCCAACTACGAAGCGCTTACAGAGCTCAAGCTCTGCAGTGCGTCCTTCTTCGGCGAGGAGTGCAGCAGCGCCGGGTGTACCTTGAACACTTTGGCCCTATTTCACTGAAACACGATACGGCTGATAAGTTTAAGCGAACATGTCTTTGTGTCGTCCTGCTGCCCTCGCCTGCGTAAACTTGAAAACCCCTTTCTCAAAGGATTGGCCCAGCTTGCCATCCGCTCCGAGGCGTTCAAAACGTTTAAGCTTAGATCTGCAGAGGACCTACGAGTGCTGGACGTAACCGCACCCACCCTTCGCGTCCTCGAGCTAGAGTACTGCTTTGACGATGGGAGCGACGACGAGGAGGAGCACGTCAATGTCAGCAAGACCTGCAGAATCGCGTCGTCGAGGCTGTAGGAGATTGGAATAAGCCACCATTTGTGCTTTCGCCGTCCGGACCTGGAGATACATGACCTAACAAGTGTTTGCCGGCTCAGCAGTCTTCATCTAAACATGCACGGGCAATACTAGGACGGCACCACGGACGTTGGTTTCTGGCCGTTGGAGAAGTGCCCTAATGTTGAACACGTAGGCGTGTGGCTTGGACATCAGCCGTCGGAAGGCAGCGTCATTATTGTTGATTTGACGTTGGAAGGCGCGGCGCCATTTGCCAGGGTTAGGAGCATGGATATGACCGTGAGCGCAAATCAGTTTCAAGATTGTCAACTAGTGCCAAGTATATTTGCGCAGGATCTGACGATACAGATACAGCAAGCCGGGTAATAAGTTTCTTAAATTGAAATTAGAATCATCTAAGTACTACTCCCATGGAAAACACAACGAACACACACACACACATATACATTATTAACTAGAAGAGTCGCGTTGCTGCGGGAACTAATGATTTGGAATGATATTTAACTATTTATATAATTCTTAGGAAGAGATTAACTATTATAAACTAATGTTAGCGGATAACGTGACACGCTGATGCGGACAACTAATGTATGCTAGTGGATGACGTGTCTCGCTGACGTGGATATCATAATTGCTTGTGCTAGTGAACTTTAATTGCAAGTGATAGTGGACTACTGAGGTGAACACCTTTTTTCAAAAGCGTGCTTTGCACGTGCTTCATTAAGAGAGGTTAGGGATGATACAACACAAACCGGCGGCGAACGACGGCGAGATGTCGAGGTCGCTGCACGGTTGCACACTAACAAAGGTCACCGTCTCAAACGGTACAACTAAACAGGCGTACTAACTAACTAACCAATTGTTGCGACAAAGCCAAAGCACCGACGCCAATTAACTCACCGCGGCGAAGAGCGCCGCCAGACTCCAATGCCCGCGACGATCCATGAGTCGGCCTCGTCGCAGATCAAGGAGAAGAGGTGGGCCGGCGACTTGGCAAGGTTATCGAACATCCGCCTGTTTCGCTCCTTCCAAACCGCCCAAGAGACAAGTAGGACGAGCGAATCGAAGCCGCGCGCCGTAAGGTCCCTGGGATCTCAGCTCTCGTCCGCTGGAGGTGGACACCTTACGTGTCAAGAAAATTTGCTAATGGGATTTTGTTTTATAAGAATATAGGATTACAAACTAAAGACGCATTGCTTTGTTACTTACGTTTTTTCCTCTGCAGATGCCAATGCCATGCCGGATGTGTTTCTTCTGTGATGAGCAGTATGCGTGGACAGATCACCGGTCGATCTCCTTGGAATCACTAGAAGACGTGAAATTAATCGGTTTCGGAGGAGCGGACGAGGACATGGATCTTGTGAGATTGTTATTTGCAAGCTCCAAGAACTCAATCAAGAGCATGACTTTAGAAGAAGTAACTAAGACTTCCGGTACGGTTTATTTGAAACGGATGATGGCAGAAGATGATAATGGCACGGAGACGATTGACCACAAACTAATGAATATCCCTACTGTTGATCGCGGGCGTTGGCATTTTGGGGACACCATATACACTTGGACGTGCTAGTGCTATGCAACAGAGACTACAACACCGTGGCCGGTTCATGGTGACGACGCCAATACTGCCAATTCAGCATATATAGAAATAGCAGGCATCTATATATGTACGTATCACTACTACAGAATGGACTTGTTGTCCCGGGCGGTAACAGCCTTTAGTCCCGGTTACCGCGCCGGGACAACGATCCCGGGACTAAAGGTGGAACCTTCAGTCCCGGGTCATCGAGCCGGGACTAAAGAGGGACTAACGGTTCACCCTTTAGTCCCGGTTGGTAACCTCAACCGGGACTAAAGGTTCCTTTTCTTTTTCTTTTTTTTTGTTTAATTTGTTTTCAGTTCAGTTACACGTATTTGTTTAATATATAATATGTTTTTATGTACGTATTCTACGCTGCTAATATAAATATACGCATGCGTATAATTACATCTAATTCTCATCTTGAGCATTATTATATTCGAATAAAGTATGAAACTATATATATTATAGATATATATATATATATATGTATATATACAACACTTTCATAATCTTATTCTCGAAAATAACGATATCAATAAACATTTAATTTACATCATTTATTCCTTAAGATCAAAGTAGAACTCGCCGTTGGGATTTAGCACTTTTTCTAGAAGATATCCTGCTATTGACTCTTGAACTGCTTTCAGATGGTCTTTTTGCATGACCCTTCGTTTCAACCATTCAGTCTTGCATTTGAAGTAAAAGGAAAAGTATTAATACACATATATGTATATATATTCATTTAAAAATAAATAAAAATTGATATATACGTACTCTGAGGACATCTTCAGGAGTTCTTCTTATGTGCGCAGTGATAAATTCACAAACGTAGTATCCACACAAGTTATTACCTGGTTCCTGCCGCAAACACCACTGTACGAGAAGAAGATTATTCTCATCATCTCACACGTAAATTGAAGTACGATATAGTAATTAAACACGTGGGGAAGTGTATATAGTACAACTTACTGGTATTTCAACTACATTAAGTGGTGCCTTGCAATCCTTACGATGTTGCCGAATAAACTCTTTCCAAACCCTGTGCGACCAATAATGTACGATCGTTAATAAATTATGGCAAAGTCTATTCAATAATAGTTGTGCGCGAGAGATCGAAATTACCCCTGGATAATGTCTATCATATCTTGGTATAGTGCCCGTTCTTTTCTCAACGAGTCAAAGATTAGTAACCGACTTGAGTTTAACTCAATAACAATGAGTATCCAGTGAAAACTGCATTAGTTTATACACACACGTACATGCATATAAGTTGTATTGATATTACATAAAATGTATAGACTACATTATTATTAACACTTACTCAAAGTTGTACGGGAAAAGTATTGTTGTCTTGTCGTGCTGCTTCACGAAGAACATCATGATATTCTCCTGTGCTTCAGATACCCATCGCTCCTTGACAATAATACCGGTTTTGAATATGATATAAGGATCAATGAAGCCAACACTGGTGTCTTGTATTCTTTGGAGCTCTGACATCTGGAATCTGTATATAAATATAAGATACATGTGAGGATAATTATATACACGTACGCATGGAAGTGAGTTTATTAAATAAAAGTAAGAATCACTTACAAACAAAAGGAGCTAATGATTGATTTGTCCAGAGCGTCCATGTGGTATAGTTGATGCAATTCTTCGAAACTAATATGTAAGATGTCATCGCCACAGAAGTAATGATGGTCTCTAAATCTGACAAAGATCCACTGCTCACCCCTGCCACACGCCTGCATGTACCACTTGTTGAGCAAGTACATTTACGTACCCAATTCATTCAGAGCCGCAGGGTTGTACAGACTTTTGCCATATTTATAAGTCTTCCAGGTATCAACTTCCAGGTTCTGGATTGGAGCTTTGCCCGTCAATTGATCCAAGGTTAAACCAGTATCTTAAAAAAAGCATTAAGGGCTTGAACCGACACTTCTCCAGAGTTGTCTGGTCGATAGACTTCTATGTTGAAACCATATTGATTAGCAACAACAAGATTTTGCATTGGTTGCTTCTGTTGTCCGAGCTGTGGGACATCATTCCCTGATGCTCTTTTCCTTTTCTTATCTGCATCATGTGACTTCACGAGGGAGCGGTCATAGTCTGATAGTGGCGAAGGCTTACGAAGTTCAATCATCTTTTTCTTGTGAGCATCGACCTTCTGCCTCAGCACCTCTCGTGGTAGGTAAAAGTACGGCTTCTCCTTAAGCTTCGCTTGACTCTTCTTTTTGGTATCTATAAAAAAATCTTTCACTTTTTGTCTTCTTCAGCTGCTATTTGCTCATCAGTTTTTTTAGAAAGTATTTCTTGAGAAATAACTCTTTTTCTCGGGGTCTTCTTTGCCGCCGGGACCTTAGACGTCTTTGTAGTGCGTCGCTGTGGAGGGGGTGGGGCGGTGTTGGAGACTGGCGTGGAGGCGATGTGGCCGGTGTTGGTGGAGACCGACGTGGAGGCGTTGGAGATCGTTGTGGAGGCGGTGGGGCCGGTGTAGGAGTTGGAGATCGTCGTGGAGGCGATGGGGCCGGTGTAGGAGTTGGCGATCGCCGTGGGGATGAAGTCGTCTCGCCCCCCGCGACGCTGTGATGAGATGGGGAATGAATGATTAGGCTGGGGGAGACCCTGCTACAAAAACAAGTTGTGTGTCAATTATTTTTTAAGCCAATAGAAAATTAATGGAAAATAATATTTCATTCACTTTCATTCGTACCTAGGGTGAGGTAGGGGAAGCGGTGGCGCCCCAGGAATGATGATGAAGCGTTTGCGCCATTGAATAAATGTCTTTTCTGCTTCTCCTAGTGTCTTTTCCCCATCACCGTCTTCAATGTCAAGAGGAACATTGCTGTAACCTTTAAGCACTCTATCGACCGAGACGCTACCATATCCAGGTTGAATAACTGACCCATGGATTCTTGGTGTCTTCGTTCGGTCTATTGGAGATACAACCCCGACAGCCACCATGATTGATGCATTATTACCATCTGGAATGTGCAGCTCACATGTTGTTAGAGGCTCGGTAATGTCATCAACAGGGAAGCGCAACCCAGCGTCGTCTTGAATAACTGGCAGCTCCATAGAAGCACAACTACTTTTCATCTGACCAACGGGGCTAATGGTGACTCCTGGCGTTGATTGCGATTGCATTTGACTCATTGCTAGCTGCACTTGCCTCTTGATCTTCTCCTGCATTCTTGCCTCAAGAGATTTTTCTCGTTCACGTGATTCAAGCAATGCTTGTCGTGACTCGTCAACAAATTGCTCCAATGCACGGATTCATTCTGCCTCCTCATCCTTCTTTCTTTGGCGGCTTCTGTAGGTATCCTTGTCTGCTGGGAATGCGTGTAGCCACGGAACCGCCCCATAGCCTCTTGTTCGACCACCGTGTTCGGGATTCTCTAGTGCATATGTCAATTCATCCTTCTCTCTGTTGGGCTTGAAAACACCACTATCAGCTTCTTCCCTAGCACGAGCTAGTCTCTGTGTTGCTCTCTCAATTTTTTGGCCGAAAATTAGCTTGCCAGTGTCTAGGTCTAGGCTTCTCCCATGAGCGTAGAACCAATTCTTCGCGCGTTGAGGCCAGTTCTTCTCTATTGTTTCAGGTATGATTCCCTTGGCAGTAATCTCTGCTTCTAGGTTCTGCCACTTGGGAATAGCACTCTTATAACCACCTGATCCCATGCGATGATGGTATTGCTTCTGTCGGGCATTCTGTCGATTCCTCATCACACGTTCCTCACTGTCTTGGGATGTCTTGTATTCTACGAAGGCATCCCAATGGAACTCCAACTTGACAAACGCCTTAGCATTGAAATTCGACGTAGCATTCTTCAAGATAAACTTTTTATACAATGTCTTCTTCCAACTCTGGAACAATGTTGCCATCTTCTTTATTGTCCAATCCCTCACTAGCTCCTTCAAAGCATCATCTGCTTGTAATGTGAAATGTTGAGTGATATCACTCCAAGCTAGGTTCTTGTCACGATCAGATACAAAACTAACATTAGGAGCGGATATCTTCTGCTTCCATTCACGAGCACTAACTGGGATCCTATCCCTTACAACGAACCCACATTGATTGACATATGTCTGAGCATGTGGTCCCAATGGTTTACCGGTGTCGGTGTCGAATTCTGATATTATGAAACGGCCCTCTAATGGCTTTTTTGGCCCTCGGACTTTTCTACTTTTGTCGGTGGTTGATGTAGATCCAGAGACCGGCTACATGAGTACAAACACAACGATTAACAACAAATATACGTACGCATGCATCTATAAGAGATGATAGATAATCGAATATACCTCGCCAGTATTTTCTTGCGCGACAATTTGTTGATCTTCAACCACCGGCATATTCAGGATATCCTCATAATCAGCAAAGTACTGACTCGTGTCATCTACATCCACATTGGTGCCGGCGTTGATAATATCCGCCATTATGTCATCACTCAAGTTATCATTCGGAGCAGCCATTTGTATCTTCAAGATAACACATAGATAGAATTACTATGGTGCATAATATAAGTACATGTGATAACACATATAGAATTACTAAATCCAATTAAATATAATAACACATAATATTTCATCAACATGGAAATAAGTACATGTATATATACACATAGAATGATACAATATATTTTCTCTCTCTCTCAACACATAGAAATAAGTGCATATGTCTATATCTCTAGATATGCATGTGATACACATAGAATGTCTCTCTAGATACAATTTTCTCTCTCTCAACACATGAAAATAAGTACATGTATATATACATATAGAAATAATTAAGTACATATGTATACATATAGAATCTATCTCTAGATATAATATATATAGAGAGATAGAATATATAATTACTAAATCCAATTAAATAAATCTAACATGAAATTAGATAAACTAGTAAGATAATACATTTTAATCTAACATATATCAAAAACTATAATAAAAAACTATCTAAATAAAATACTAATTAAATTTTAATACATTTAAATCTAATATATCAAAAACTATCTAAAAATAACTAAAAAACTAACAATAAACTACATGTACTTATTTTAATCTAACATACAGCCGAGACTTTGTAAAAAAAATCTAAAAAAAAAGCCGATCGAGAGCAGCAGATCATATCGAGTTCGATCGACGGAGGCCGTATGGCGTGGGCGCGCGGGAAGCGTCGGCGACGGATGGTGGGGTCGGGTGCGGCGGCGGAGACGGGATGCGGCGATACAGGCCTGGAGAATGGCGCGGCCGGGCGGGGGTAGACGACGACGGCGGCGCGGCAGAGACGAGCTCGACGACGGCGGATGGCGCGGCCAGGCGGGCGGCTGAGCGACGGAGGCGAGATCGAAGATGAACAGAACAGACGTTCGATATATATAGCCTGCGACCCTTTAGTCCCGGCTGGTAACACCAGCCGGGACTACAGGGCATTTAGTCCCGGCTGGTAATACCAACCGGGACTAAAGGTCCAACCCTTTAGTCCCGGTTGGTCTTACCAGCCGGGACTAAATGTCCTTTAGTCCCGGCTCGTGTTGCCAGCCGGGACTAAAGGTATTTTTTGGCGGGCACTGAAATTGCCGCCCACCCTTTAGTCCCGGTTCTTGGTCTGGGCCGGGACTGAAGCCCTGAAAAATTTGCCAACCCGCCAGCGTAATTGGAAAGGCCTGGGATTTTGTTTTTGTTTAATACTAGGTTAATCAATTAATTCCATAGCAACTTCAATACCTTGCAATATTTATTTTAAAAAATACTATTGATTAACTAATTATTTATTGTAAATAGGAAAATTTTGTAACCTAAAGTTTTTAATTTCTTTTATGAATATAGAATATAAATGTTACTAATACTAAGTATTTTGTTAATGCAAAAATATATTTCTAACTTAAAATTAATAAAACTAATATTATTCGATAGGGAATTTATTATCACATTATTGTAACGTCAATGTTTCAATTTTTTCTCGGTTTTTGACCAAAATTGACATGAATTTTTTGTTGAACCTATAAAAATAGAGAAAATGTAGTATTTTTTGTTCTATAGCTTTCTCAAATGAAAAAATGGCCTATATAAGGATTGTATATATTGATGAGCTTAACAAACTCGGTATTCAAAACTTTTCAATTTGAGACAATCTAGGGTCCCGAAAACTAGTTTGTAGGCGTTGAAATTTAAAAATCATAAATTTGAACCATCCAAACTTTCTCAAATGGAAAGTTGACCAAAACAACAATTGTAGATCTTTTTGAGTTTAACAAACTTGGTATTCAAAACTTTTCAATTTGAAGTCATTTAGAGTTCATAATACTAGAGTGAAAGTGTTGTTTTTTATTTGACCAAATTTGACTTGGTCAAACTTGCTCAAATGAGACACTAAATGACCTCAGATGAAAAAACTCTGAATACCAAGTTTGATCATCTCAGAAAGATCTACAATTGTTACATAGCTCATTTTCCCATTTGAGAAATTTTTATCAAACACTAGTCACAACTTCTTGAATCTCATATATACTTTCTAAAACTATGTCACACACTTGTGAAATTTGAACTACATTTTGTTCAAGCTTTCTCAAATGAAAAAATGGCCTATATAAGGATTGTATATATTGATGAGCTTAACAAACTCGGTATTCAAAACTTTTCAATTTGAGACAATCTAGGGTCCCGAAAACTAGTTTGTAGGCGTCGAAATTTAAAAATCACAAATTCGAACCATCCAAACTTTCTCAAATGGAAAGTTGACCAAAACAACAATTGTAGATCTTTTTGAGTTTAACAAACTTGGTATTCAAAACTTTTCAATTTGAAGTCATTTAGAGTTCATAATACTAGAGTCAAAGTGTTGTTTTTTTATTTGACCAAATTTGACTTGGTCAAACTTGCTCAAATGAGACACTAAATGACCTCAGATGAAAAAACTCTGAATACCAAGTTTGATCATCTCAGAAAGATCTACAATTGTTACATAGCTCATTTTCCCATTTGAAAATTTTTTATCAAACACTAGTCACAACTTCTTGAATCTCATATATACTTTCTAAAACTATGTCACACACTTGTGAAATTTGAACTACATTTTGTTCAAGCTTTCTCAAATGAAAAATGGCCTATATAAGGATTGTATATATTGATGAGCTTAACAAACTCGGTATTCAAAACTTTTCAATTTGAGACAATCTAGGGTCCCGAAAACTAGTTTGTAGGCGTCGAAATTTAAAAATCACAAATTTGAACCGTCCAAACTTTCTCAAATGGAAAGTTGACCAAAACAACAATTGTAGATCTTTTTGAGTTTAACAAACTTGGTATTCAAAACTTTTCAATTTGAAGTCATTTAGAGTTTATAATACTAGAGTCAAAGTCATAACATATTACATAATATCCGTCTCTAAAACATAATATATTAAACATGCATCGTTGTATCATGCGGGCACAACAGTGAATTTCTTCTTGACGTATGACCCTTGGTTATGATCTTGTCGTAACCATGGAGTGTCTTCATCATTTAACATGATGCTTGGATCTTTCTTCACTATGAAGGGTGAAATTCGGATATTTCTTTCGTAATCTTCTGACATGTCTGACTTGTCTTCAATTCCCACTATATTTATTTTCCCAGAAAGAATTATGTGGCGCTTTGGCTCATTGATCATTGAGTTGATGTCTTCGTTTTTTCCTCTCTTTGATTTTGTAGACATGTCTTTCACATAGAACACCTGACTCACATCGGCAGCAAGGACGAATGGTTCCTCTTTGTACCCAATATTATTGAGGTCCACTGTTGTCATTCCATACTCTTTGTCGACTGTTACCCCTCCTCCGGTTAGCTTCACCCATTGGCACCGGAACAAAGGGACTTTAAAATTAGGTGCGTAGTCTAGTTCCCATATCTCTTCTATGCGGCCATAATATATTTGTATATTCCCATTTGGATCTGTTCCATCTATGCAAACACCACTATTTTGATTGGTGCTCCTTTTATCTTGGGCAACTGTGTAAAATGTATTCCCATTTATCTCGTACCCTTGGTACGTGAGGATATGCCACGATGGCTGCCTAGCCAACAAATACAGTTGCTCATCAATATTGTCATCGCCTTGACATTCTTTTCGCAACCAACCACTGAAACTTTCCATGTGCTGACGCCTAATCCAAGCTTCAGTCTTCCCTGAAAATTTGGATCATAAGAACTCCTTATGTATCTCGATGTACGGATGCACCAATGACGAGTTCTGAAGAACTGTGTAGTGTACTTTATTGAAATAATCGTCTTCCATGCCGATATATGTTTTCTTCCCTAAAGTTCCTTTACCACTGAGTCGCCCCTCGTGTCGTGATTCGGGAACACCAATCGGGGCAAGGTCAGGAATAAAGTCAACACAGAACTCAATGACCTCCTCTGTTCCATAGCCCTAGGCGATGCTTCCTTCAGGCTTAGAACGGACTTTCACATATTTCTTCAAGACTCTCATAAACCTCTCAAAGGGGAACATGTTATGTAAGAACACAGGTCCAAGAATACTAATCTCCTTCACCAAATGAACTAGGATGTGTGTCATGATATTAAAGAAGGATGGAGGGAACACCAACTCAAAGCTGACAAGACATTGAACCACATCATTCTGTAGAGTAGCTAGTTCCATTGGATTGATTGCCTTCTGAGAAATTGCATTGAGGAATGCACATAGCTTCACGGTGGCTAGACGTACATGTGGAGGTAGAATTCCTCTTAAAGCAACTGGAAGCAATTGCGTCATAAGCACGTGGCAGTCATGGAACTTTAAGTTTAGGAATTTCTTATCTGGCACATTTATTATACCCTTTATATTGGAGGAGAATCCTGATGAGACCTTGATGCTGCTTAGACATTCGAACATGTTGTCCCTCTCTTCTTTGCTAAGCGTGTAGCTAGCAGGACTTAAGTAATGACGTCCATCATCTGTCTTCTCTGGATGAAGATTGTCTCGTTCTTTCATGCCCTGCAAGTCCTGGCATGCTTTAAGTGAATCCTTTGGCTTCCCGTACACACCCATGAATCCTAACAGGTTCACACAAAGATTCTTTGTTAGGTGCATCACGTCGATTGCGTGGCGGACCTCTAGGACTTGCCAATAGGGTAGCTCCCAAAAGATGGACTTCTTCTTCCACATGGGTGTGTGTCCCTTAGCATCTTTGGGAACAGATTCACTGCCTTGTCTCTTTCCAAATACTACTTTCACATCCTTGACCATTGCGAGTACATCTTCCCCAGTTCGGTTATGAGGCTTCTTCCGATGGTCTGGCTTACCTTTAAAATGCTTCCCTTTCTTTCTTACTTGGTGATTCAACGGAAGGAATCGACGATGGCCAAGGTACACGACCTTTCGACATCTTTTCAAATATATACTGTCAAGGTCATCAAAACAATGTGTGCATGCATTATATCATTTGTTTGTCTGACCTGAAAGATTACTTAAAGCAGGCCAATCATTGATTGTTATGAACAACATTGCTCGTAGGTCAAAGTGTTCTTGTTTGTACTCATCCCAGACACGTACACCTGGTTTGTTCCATAAAACTAGAAGTTCTTCAACTAATGGCTTCAGATAGACATCAATATCGTTGCCAGGTTGCCTCGGACCTTGGATGAGGATCGGCATCATAATGAACTTCCGCTTCATACATAACTATGGAGGAAGGTTGTAGATACATAGAGTAACTGGCCAAGTGCTATGACTAGTGCTCTGCTCTCCAAAAGGATTCATACCATCTGTACTTAAGGCGAACCTTAAGTTTCTAGCCTCATTTGCAAACTCTGGAAATTCCCTGTCTATCGCTCTCCACTGGGACCCATCAGCTGGGTGTCTCAGCATATTGTCTACCTTACGGTCTTCTTTATACCACCGCAACAATTTTGCATGGTCTTTATTTCTGAACAAACGTTTTAAGCGTGGTATTATAGGAGCATACCACATAACCTTGGTAGGGATTTTCTTTCTAGGACGTTGTTCACCCTCGACGTCACCAGGATCATCGCGCCTGATCTTATACCGTGATGCTTTACATACCGGGCATTCATCCAAATTCTCGTATTCATTGCCATGGTAGAGGATGCAGTCATTAGGACATGCATGTATCTTCTGGATTTTTAATCCTAATGGGCAGACAACCTTTTTTTGCTTCGTACGTAGTGGTGGGCAATTCATTTGGCTTCGGAAGCATCTTCTTTATGAGGTTCAATAAATTCCCAAATGCCTTGTCGGATATACCATTCTTTGCCTTTCATTGTAGCAATTCCAGTGTTGTACCCAGCTTTTTTTGCCCCTCTTCGGCCGTCGAGTATAGCAACTTCCTATGATCCTCAAGCATGCGCTCGAACTTAACTTTCTCTTTTTCACTTTCCCATTCTTGTTGTGCATCACGAATGGCATCGCCAAGAACATCACCGAGATCATCTTCTACCGCTACCTCTTCTTCATCTCCCCCCTATTGTAGTATCATCAAAGGCACCATACTGAGCAATAATGTCATCATTGTCTAAATCTTCTCCTTCACCTTTTTCCATCATGACCCCGCTTTCTCTATGCTTAGTCCAACATATATAGTTTGACATGAAACCTGACTTAAGCAAATGTGAATGAAGACTCATTGAGCTTGAATATTCCTTTAAATTCTTACATAGGGCACATGGACAGCACATGAAACCATCCCGCTTATTTGCCTCGGCCACACCTAAGAAATAGTGCAAGCCCTCAATAAAGTCTTGGGAGCGGCGATCGGCATTGTACATCCAATGGCGTGACATAATCTGTATTACACGATAAATTATGAAAACCTTGAACATAATTTAGTATTTTATTACACAACATAAATGACACACACACGGTTGATTAATTAACTAAGTCTGGCTACAACGTAAGCAATCCCAACTATCACTAAACAAACTAAAACTACAATGCACTTCAGTAACATAATTATTTCGTGATCGTACGCAACTAAAACAGACAAATCATTCTTCTGTTGAATATCAATAAGCTTCTCCTGCTGGCTCACTGCCTCATCAGCAGCAGCCGCTACCTCAAGCGCACCTAAATTCTGCACGTATGTAGCATAATCTTCCTCCCAGTACCAACCATCGCATCCATTGCCCTCCCACTGTAATTAAAGCCAAAAAATATTTAGTCAAAAATATTCAAGAAAAGCAGGTCAATTAGCTATAAAGATAAAATGCGTAAGAAACTCACATCGCGATCCGGGCACTTGTAGAAAACACGGCCCTTGTTGGGTCCCTGTCTCTTGACTCGGTACTCCATCACAATCTTCTGCTTACACTTGCCGCAGATAATGAGAGGGAGTTCTGGCCTCAGTCGTTTCGCAACCGAACAAGAGGCCGATGATCCGGTACCAGTTGTCATCTACTTTCTATACTTATTTTTGCAAACTAGTGTAAATTTCATATTTTCTAAAATGATATATTTAAACAAAACTAGTACGGATTTCACATGTTTCAATAAATAACCACCCGTACTAGTTGACCTTGCTTACGTGATCATCTCGGCCAGCATTTCTCCACCGGACGGCACCGTACTTGGCCAAGGAAGAGCTCCGATTCTACGAGAAAGGGAACACGGTCTTCCACGACCGTTGCAGCTCTCCCTCGTAGCATCAAAGTTCCTCCTTGACGTCCGTTACCGCTCGGCAGAGAACATGTTGGCCGAGCTGAACACGGTCCGCAAGTTCAACTAGTACGGATTTTCTATAATTTTCTAACTATTTACTAAGTTTTTCATTTTATGGAAAATTTAATTCTAAAAAAAGGCATGATTTCTAAGTAGTTCATTTCATGGAAAAATAATTCTAAGTGACCTGCTCGATATCGGCGAGCTCGCGGACGTTTAGGTTACCGAGGATAGTAACATTTGTAGATGACATTTGTAGGTCTGAAGTTATCAAATATCCATCAAATTATAGCTCAAAAACATGTTTCAATAAATAACCATCCGTACTAATTGACCTTGCTTACGTGATCAACTCGGCGAGCATTTCTCCACCGGACGGCACCGTACTAGGCCAAGGAAGAGCTCCGATTCTACGAGAAAGGGAACACGGTCTTCCACGACCGTTGCCGCTCTCCCTCGTAGAATCAAAGCTCCTCCTTGACGTCCGTTACCGCTCAGCAGAGAACATGCTCGCCGACTTGAACACGGTCCGCAAGTTCAACTAGTACGGATTTTCTACAATTTTCTAAGTTTACATATAAAATCATAATAAAGTCCAACATATAAAGTTACACATGCATCTACATCGCAAAATGAGATAAGCTACTAATAAAACATAAGAGGATTAAGTTTGTTACCTCCAAAATCGAAGAGCAACACCAATGGAGGGGGAGAGAGCAAGAACAACAGCAAGCTGAAAAACAGAGGCAGTGAGTTTGAATGGAATGGCTCGGGTTCGGGGAGGAAGAAATGAGCTGAATTATAGGCCGGAATTATTAGTCCCGGTTAGGGGTCCAAACCGGGACTAAAGATTAATCTTTATTCCTGGGGCATCACCCAAACCGGGACTAAAAGCTTTAGTCCCGGCTGGTATTAGGTTTACCTTTAGTCTCGGGAGCAAAAAATGCCGAGGCTAATGCCAAATTGGAACATCGTTCTAAAGTCTGTTCTCTAGTAGTGTATTCAGCAGAAAGTTAATTGTTATTTCACAAACTCTATTCGAATCAAAATAGTTTCTTTGGTAAGTGCGTGACCCTTTCCTAGTGTTAGGTTGTTAATACAGCTGAAACTTCAAAAAAAAAGGAGCTACCTAGCGTTTGAGAATCGATTATGACCTTGGATCCATAGAACTAACAACCAGTTGATGAATTTTTAGTTCCTAAGGATGCAAATAAACACAATAGTCAGTAGTGTCATGAGTTATAAACTAGTTGTTAGTTCATTAGTCTACACTCTACAGATAAGAGCTATTAGGATTAGTTATTAGTCTTAGTCCATCTAAACATCGGATTTCCTTTCATCGGGGCTTGATTGCTCAGCCCGTATTTCCTTGGGCTTAGGTCTAGCCTTTTTCTTTGGAAAACATCATTGTACTAAGGACACCTTCAATAGTAACAGCCAACAAACGATTCAAAATCATACATACCTTCTTCGATGCGGGGACAATGGGTTGTTAACAGTGTAGTGGTTGCAGGGATTTCAATCATACATGAATAAAAGTCCAAATCGTGAATGTCGAATTCTCCGTCAACCGAATTTATCCTGCCTACTATCTGAAGGTTAGACGAACGTTGCATCCATCCTCGATTCATCAATTAACGAAAAAAGTATGACACTGAATTTAGTTAAGTTTCAAATTTATGCATGCACAAATAAAAAGGGAGAGGCATCATTTAAACTTTGTTGCAAATGTCCATATTTGTGTCACCATTTTTTTGAACAATGAAGGTAAAAATAATGAATTTCATATCACATAGAAGCCCTATCGATGAAATTAACAAGCAACTAGAATTTAAATGGGTTGATAACCTCAATTTATGAAAGGTGCAGGCCTCCAATCAAACCACCACATTTACTAGAAAATCAACCATACTATCCCAAACTTAAATGCTTGGTAGCTAATATCCTCAAATTAAAGTACCAGTGTCACATGAATTTATAAAAAAAAATAGTAGCCCTCATGAACAATTCTATTCTATACTACACTCATTAAAATGGAGAAACTAAAGGAACCAACTAAGCCATCGTACAAGAATCAAGAGAAATTTAATAACGAAGCAAAGTAGCTACAAATTAAATGGGTCCTAGGAGCCTGACACCACCGTTTAGTTCCATGTAATCATGAGTCATCTTAATATACAGCTTATTATAGTGAGTTATCCTTTTAGTTGTCTCCTAATAACTCACGTTCCTTAATTTGTGTATATAATAGAAGGAACATTGTGAGTTGCATGCAATCATAACTCATACAACGGTGTTGGATTTGTCATATAGTCCTAGATTTTAACTTATTAGGTGGTTGTTTCGTGAAACGACGTCCTCTTTCTCTCACCTCACTATCTCTCCACATCATCAAAATTTCTATATGCATTTGCATCATCATAAAGTAATGGTATATATGCTTTTTTCCCGGTTAATTTCTTATTTTTGGGCCTGGTATTTGACACGAATACTCTATATATTCTTAGCTGTTAAATCATCATCAAACCCAACAATATATTGTTCGCAAAAGAAAATCCAACAATATGTATTTTTTCTGATTAATGTGTAGCAATATAGCTAAATGGAAATTAGCATCTGAAGATGTTCAAAACTGAGTTTGGTCATTGAATCGATGCTGGTCAGAAAGTTGTTCTCGTCGTTGTCGTTTGGCCACTACAAGTGTTTGATATACTTGATGACATCATCCAATAGTAATGAGTTTAAAATGGATTAGTCCTCAAAGTCTCATGCATATATTTATCTGTCCAATTTTTATTGTTCACTCGAAAGCTGAAGCTGAAGCTGAAATCACGCTCTTTGTAGCCGATGCTCGCCAGCCTTTAGTGCCGCCACTTAATTTTTTTTTATACCTTTTCTCTTCCTTCTAATTTCTCACCTGAGCCATATTGTTGAATTATGTTTGTTGGCATCATCTAATTGCATGCAATCAAGTTGCCATCTACAGATGCTTTGATTTGCGTCCACGTATATTGTCTTTATTTATGTCTAGGCTAAATTATAATAGTTTTCTTGTCATATTGGATATAAATTGAATTGAGTTATTTATTAATTGCATTTGACATGGATACTCTACTTATTCTCGACTGTTGGACCATCATAAAATCCAACAGTGTTTTTCCCTTATTGATCTCGTTTCTAGACCTTATATTTTACATGTATACTCTATTTATTCTTAGCCATAAAATTATCATAAAGTCTAATGGTACATATTCTTTTTTCCCTGACTAATCTAGTAATTTTTTGGTCTTTTATTTGACACGAATACTCTATTTGTTCTCAACTATTAAATCATCATAAAATCCAATAATACATATTTCTTCCTTTTTTTATTAATCTCGTAATTTCTAGTCCTTATATTTTACATGAATACTCTACTTATTGTTCATCATTACGTCATCATAAAAATCCTAAGGTACATATTATTTTTTCTTTTTTCCAATTAATCTCGTAATTTCAAGGCCTCACATTTGATAAGGATACTCTATTTGTTCTCGGTCATTAGATCCTCCTAAAATCCAAGGGTGCATATTTTTTCTATTTTTCTCGATTAATCTCGTAATATTTTGGTCTTGTGTTTGATATGGATACTCCATTTATTCTCAACCGTTAGATCATCATAAAATCTAATGGCCCATATTCTTTTATTTTTTATATACTTAACTTATGCTCGGTCATTAAATCATTATAAAATCCAATAGTGTATATTTTTTTCTTTTTCTGATATTTAGATCATCATAAAACAACGGTAGGTACTCTTTTTCTCGATTAACCTTTACTTCTAAACCCTCTTAGCGAACACGGGGCTCCTTCTGTACCGTTCTAGCTAGCTTCTGCACGGCCGCCGGTTCCTATGGCCATGGCCTCGGCTGGAGATGTCGATCGGATCAGCACCGTGCCGGACGATTTGCTTCACCTCATCCTGGGCTTGGTGTGCGACGCGAAGTCCGTCGTTCGCACGGCCGCGCTGTCCAGGCGATGGCGGCGCGTGTGGATCTATGCGCAGCAACTGGCGCTATTGGACACCCAAGTGAGACCCGGCGCTGATCCAGGCCAGTTCGTGGATTGGGTGTTGGCTCAGCGAGGTGATGCTGATATAGGATCTCTCAAAATCAGACCGTCTCGACTCTATAAGGACACTCAAACCTAAAATGGGTAGCAAGAGATCTAAAATTAGTCTCCAACAGAGTACATATACAAGAGACATATTTTAGGTTGTCTGAGAGGCACAACCCAAATATGTACATCTTCTCTCCTAGAAACTTATTTGTAGGAAGGATTATCTTTTGAGTCATGTTTTTGGAGAAGATGTCGAATAGTTATTAAACTTTTTGTCTGTAGCACTATCTAAAGAACGAATGTATCTTATATTTTGGATGTTGTTGTTGGAGATAGCCTCAGCATGTCGTCCAGATCTTCGCTTGTGTACACCTCGCAGGAAAAAGGTCAACGGGTCGCTCTGCTATGCCATGCAGCGCGTCGTCAAATCTTTCCGTCTTGACCTCCCAAACCCAAGGCACAGCATGTTCAGGCCATGGCCACCCCCCGGGTGGATGGGCCGGCTGTCGTGTTGCCCGACCGTGGGAGGATGACGTCCATCGAGATGTTTCTACCATCATGCTACAGCTTCCAGCTTCCGGTGGCTGCGTCGGCCAAGTACGAAGCGCTTACAGATCTCACGCTCTGCAGTGCGTCTTTCTTGGACGGGGAGTCCAGCGCCGGCGGCGGGCGTACACTCGGCGACTTTGTGTCGTCGTCCTGCTGCCCTCGCCTGCGTGAACTTGAGATCTCCTCCATCAAAGGATCGGCCCAGCTTGCCATCCGCTCCGAGACGCTCGAAAGGTTTGAGCTTGAATCTGCAAATGACCTAAGAGTGCTGGACGTAACCGCACCCAACCTTCGCGTCCTCGAGCTACATGACGACTGCTTTGACGATGAGAGCAATAACAAGATCAGAATTGTGTCGTCGAGGCTGCAGGAGATTAGAATACGCCATGAATCGAGGCGTCGCCGTCCGGACCTGGTGATACATAACCTAACAAGTGTTTGCCGGCTAGATCTTGAACTAAACATGCACGGGCAATACTATGTTCGCAGCACGGGCGTTGGTTTCTGGCTATTGGAGAAGTGCCCTAGCGTTGAACACGTACGCGTGTGGCTTGATCATCTGCGATCGCCGCCTAGCAGTGTCATCGAGGGTGACACTATTGCTGATTTGACGTTGGAAGGCGTGGCGCCATTTGCCAGTGTTAGGAGCATGGATATGACCGTGAGAGCACATCAGTTTCAAGATTACCAACTAGTGCCAAGTATATTTGCGCTGCTTCTGAGGTGCCCACGCCTGAGATCGTTGCATATCAACATAAAAGATGATACAGCAAGCTGGGTAAGTTTCTTTAAATTAAAACTATATCTAATTACTAGCTATTTCCCATGGAAAACACAACGAACACCCATATATAGAGAGAGAGAGTACATTATTATTGCAAACTACGACTAAACACACCTTGCTTCGTTTCTTTACTTCGTTTTTTCATCTACAGGCGAGAAGTTGGACGTGCTCCTTCTGTGATGAGCATCAGTATTCATGGACAGATCACCGGTCGATCTCCTTGGAATCACTAGAAGACGTGGAAATAACCGGTTTCAGAAGAGCGGATGAGGACATGGACCTTGTGAGATTGTTATTTGCAAGCTCGACGAACTCAATCGAGAGCATGACTTTAGACAACATAACTAAGACTTGCGGTACCGGTACGGTTTCTTTGAAACGGATGACGGCAGACCAAGATGGTAATGCATGGCACGGAGACGATTGATCAGAAACTAATGAATATACCTGCTGTTGATCGCGGGCGATGGCATTTTGGGGAGACCATATACACTTGGACGTCCTATGCAACAGAGAATACAACACCAGTTAATGGTGACGACGCCAATTCTGCCAATTCAGCATAGAGATAGGCATCTATATAAGTATTCGGCAAAAAGTTAACTGTTACTTCACAAACTGTATTCTGTGAATCAAAATAATTTCTGGTAAATCTATGACTCAGTTCTTAGTGTTACATTGTTTAATACACCCAAGCCAGGGGCGGATTTAGAAAAATAAGTTAGGAGGAGCTTTTCCCATTATCTTCCATCTCTAACCCCTTCTTTCAAGCTTCCATAGGTACCCATTTGTAGGGAGCGTTTAGGAGGAGATCCATGCTTTGAGTAGTGGTTGCAGAGACTCAAGCGCACCTTGCTCGGTGCTAGATCCGCCCATGACCCAAGTTGAATGTTAAAAAAGGAGCTAGTGTTTGAGAGTTGTTAATATTAGTCGAGCTACCATTCATGGGGCTCGGTGGTGTCGTGTTTAAGTGTTTCAGATGTTTGTTTTTAAGGGTTTTATGTGGATATTGCATATGTTGCAATGGCTATATATGTATGTTGCAAGCGTATGTTTCAAGTGTTTCAGACGTATGTTTCAAGTATTTTATTTGAATGTTGCAGAAGTAGATCTGGATATTGTATAACATGCATGTTGCAAGTGTATGTTTCATGTGTTTCAGGTGTTTCATATGTATGTTGCAAGTGTTTCATCTGGATGTTGCAAAAGTAGATCTGGATGTTGCATGTGTTTGCAATGGCTTTCAAGTGTTTTGCAAGTGTTTTAGACGCATGTTTGCACGTGTTTTAGCTGTTTCAGACATATGTTGCAAGTGTTTCATCTATATGTTGCAAAAGTAGATCTCGTGTTGCACATGTTGCATTGGGACCCACTTGCCGTAGCTGCTTGTTGCAGCTGCTGAGGTGTCGCCATGGGTCACCGTGTGGTCGCCTGAGGACGGCAGACGCATCCACAACACGCATTCACAGGCTGGGCAGGTGACTGGGACCCACATGGGTTCTCACGTGCCGGTGCGGCGGTCAGGGCGGGAAGCAGCGTGAGCGGCCCCGCGTGCAAACGTGAAAACAAAACGAGTGTGACGATCAGGGCAAGGAAGCAGCAGGGGTCCATGTGGTGGGTCGCAAAAACAGACGGCGCGGGCTCCTTTTGCGTGCGGCGCGGTCTCCCGCCTATTAGCGCGAGCCATGTCTGGACTCGGACGTCCGGACACTGGTTATTCCAAAATAAAATAGTAACAAATGTAAACTATAATGTATTGCATAAAAATGAAGTATACTATTATAGACTGGTTGAGGATAAACGATCAATTAAAAGTAGAACATTAAGTATATCTTTTCTTGATTCGCCGGTCACAAGAAGCAAGAGGCACGGTGAACATACATAGAAACACCGATTGCCATGATGAACTACGTATTAGATTTAAATTGGACCTTTTAGGCTTCAGAAACGCCCTTGGTCTATGTCTTTGTACATGTACGACGTACAACGAAACAGACACGTCTCTTTCCAGCGTCGTCGCCGCTTCTCGGCAAGACGCCACGCGCAGTCCGTCGCCGCACGCCCGCAGCCCCGAACCCAGCTCTTCCCAGCGAGGTTTTCGATGATGATAACCCAAGACGTACGCTCCCGCAGTCCCCAGCTTTCGAAATCTCAGCTGCCATTGTTTAACGTCGCTCGCCCGCCTCGCGGTGCATTGTTTATTTAACAATTTGGATCTGTTCTGGCCAGATCTCCGGGCCGGCTCCAAGAAAACAGATTGGGAAGACGCGTATGCGCCGAAGGGCCCAGCTGGGCAACATGCATGCAATGCATGGGAGGCCATTAGCTATTTGACTCCAAATGGTACAAACCTGTTTTTTAAAGAAAAGATGGTACAAACCACGAATTTCTATCTCTGCCAAGAGCTTATACTATACTATAACAGTTCTTGGACGGTGCCATCCATACACTCCGCACACGGCACTCCCAATCGTACAAGCGAGGAGATCGCGTCTGACTCTGACGTCTCTTGGACTCACACACACGGAGGCAATGTGAGCTGATCGCCTTCGGTAACCACCCAGACATCTAATCGATTCTGGGTTTGGGGTGATCTCAAATCTGATTGGACAAAGCAGAATCGGCGATCGATCACGTGAATGGAGGCGAAGAAGTACGTTTTGCCCTGCACCTGCCCGAGGTCCAGCACGAACTGCTGATTCACTCTATCATCAGTGGAGGGACCCGCGTCATCGTCATCTTTTCGAACACCGTTTCTATAGTCTGATGAAACTGCTCGCGCGTTGTACTTGTGCGAGATTGTTTTTGCGATCAATGCGTGGCGCTGCTGTCCACCACGTGTAGTTCGCGCGCCCTGTGCGCTGCTGCCGGGTGGACACGGCGCAGAGAGAGCCGTCTCAGCACCTTTCTTCAGCTCCCAAAGGTATAGTATATAGGGAGCTTTAGTTGTCTGTTGACAGATTTTCTATAGTCACCGACGCCGGCTCCCGATCCGTCCTGCGTCGTCGTGCATCCTAACGCCCTCCTTTCCCTGCTTGTGGGCTTGTGGCTGCACTCTCCTTCTCCAAATCCCGGTTCTCCTTGGTTTGGTCTGCGGATCTCGCGAACTCTAAGCGCGAGCGAGCGAGCGAGCATGGCGTCGCCGTCGTCGGTCGCCGTCTCGTCTCTGGAGACGGAGGCAACCCAGGCTGCCGTGACGAGGGAGCGCAAGCTCAACCCCGACCTGCAGGAGCAGCTTCCCAAGCCATGTAAGCATAGCAACTTCCAATCTTTCATCAATGCCGCCGCCTTAATCTGGCAGCTCAGCTGTGTTCTGCACTAACTGCATGCACTGCATTAGTAGTACATGACAACGAAACATGATGCAGCTCAGGCAGAGCGCACTAGCTCATTGTTTCCGTGTCCCTGTCCCCGCAGATCTCGCGAGGGCAATGGTGGCGGTGGACGCGGACCATCCGAACGGGACCGAGGGGCGCGACCCCCGCGGAATGAGCGTGCTTCAGCAGCACGTGGCCTTCTTCGACCGCAACGGCGACGGCATCGTCTACCCCTGGGAGACTTTCAAAGGTAGGTGAGGTGACCACCACCTGATCGATCGAATCACCCAAATGACATAACATGCATGTTTTCATGCTGGTAAAGTCTGTGGGCCACAGAGCGGAGCCGCGTGCAGAGCAAAATCGTCTTCTCTGCCAGTGGTAGTACATAAATTAGCAATCGATCGACAGGAGAAGATTATTTCATCGATTCCGCTGTTGCAGTGATCCTTTAATCTGCTTTGCCTCCATGATTTTCAGGCATGCGAGCAATAGGGTGTGGGTTCTTTACATCCCTCGTTTTCGGGTTCCTCATCAACCTCGTCATGAGTTAGAGAGAATTCCTTATTTGACAACAGACAAATGACCTGTTCCTTTTTTGGCCCTCAAAAAATTTCCGTTCCCTATTTGACATCGAGTTCAACTTTCGTTCCTTCTACGACACTCCGTTGGGTTTGACATCCATGAACCGTTAACTGCCACGTGAAAAGACGATTTTGTCCCTGTAGGCCCCACCACCCTCCTCTCCTCCCTTTCTTCCCCACGTACGGTCATGGCCGCGCCGCTCCCCGCCCTCGACGAGCTCGCCCCGGCCATGGCCGCGACGGCCCTCAACGAGTTTTCCCCCGGCCATAGTCGCGACGGCCCCCGACGTGCTCGCCCCGGCCCGCCGCACCGAGCTCGCGACGGCCGCGCGCTGTCCTCCCCGAGGTCGCGCCCTCCCTCCCGACCTCGCGCTCTGTCCCGCCATGGCAGCGTGGGAGCTCGGACCGCCGCGCCGCACCACGATCTGGTGGAGCCGGCGCGCCGCCCTCGGCCAGCCCCGCGCCTGCCACCGGCGCGCGAGAGCTCCCCGCGCGAGCTCCTCGTGAGGTTTTCCCCAGCCATAGCCGCGACGGCCCCCGACATGCTCGCCCCGGCCCGCCGCACCGAGCTCACGACGGCCGCGCGCTGTCCTCCCCGAGGTCGCGCCCTCCCTCCCGACCTCGCGCTCCGTCCCGCCATGGCAGCGTGGGAGCTCGGACCGCTGCGCCGCACCGCGATCTGGTGGAGCCAGCGCGCCGCCCTCGGCCAGCCCCGCGCCTGCCACCGGCGCGTGAGAGCTCCCCGCGCGAGCTCCTCGCGAGAGGGAGCCATGGCTGCACCAGCCACGCGAGCTCCGGCCGCGCCCGCATCCCACGCCGCGAGAGCCCATCCTAAACCGCGCCATGGCCGGTGCCGACCTTCGCCTGAGCTCCTCCCCTCCATGGCCGGCGCCGACCTCCGCCTGAGCTCCTCCCCGCCATGACCTCCGTCGACCTCAGCCCGAGCTCCTCCGCCAGCGAGCAGCGCCGCCCTCCCCTGCCTCATCCACCAACAAGCCGCGCCGCCCTCCCCTGCCTCCTCCATCAGCGAGCAGCGCCGCCACTCCCTGCATCCTCCACCAGCGAGCGGCACTGCCATCCCTTGCCTCCTCCGCCAGAAAGGGAAGAGAGGAGGGAGAAGGTGGTGGGGCCCACAGGGACAAAATCGTCTTTTCACGTGGCAGTTAACGGTTCACGGATGTCAAACCCAACGGAGTGTCGTATAAGGAACGAAAGTTGAACTCGGTGTCAAATAGGGAACGAAATTTTTTTGAGGGCCAAAAAAGGAACGGATCATTTGTCTGGTGTCAAATAAGGAATTCTCTCCATGAGTTATCCCACTCAGCCGGTAACCTTCTGTGGACCTCTCTACATGTTTTGGTTTTGGCTGTTCCGCAGCAGCTTTGCTAGACTGGTGATCTAGCTTTAGACATTCTTTTTCTTAACGAACAAGCAGGAGGAGGCCATTTTTTTATTTTATATTTTTATTTATCCCTTTTGAATCCAAAGTTTTAATAACAACGTATGTGTAACTAGATTTTCAACAAGTAATCCATTGTGACATCTATGTGCTTGGTGTGACTCCCACTACAAAAAAGAAACAATTTTAGGAGAAACTGAATTTTATTGTTATAATAAGCCTCTTTGATCCGTGGTCTCTATAGATCATCTAAAGACCTAATGGTCAAGATCCACCTTTATAAATCCAATTTTAGAGTCGGGTCTCTATAAATGAGGCTATTTTCAAAGGCTGTTATGGAAAACAATTCATAATTTTTCGTATAAAATTTGATGAAGACAGATATATATTACATCAAAGCTGTAGAGCTCCACACGATTTATAACTTGTAGTTAACAACTTTTATACTTGAAAAGGTTAGAGGCCTAATATTCATTTTAAGTTCTCAAATTTTGGATTTTTTTTTTGTTTTTCAAATGACCTTGGATATTCACATGGTTATCCTATTTTTGAAGTTTGAGCTAAGTTCAAAGATCGGTGGCGCATTTTACTAAAACAGATATGTTCTCTTTGAATGTAGGGATGGTTACCATCCCTTTTGCTCTCCGTCCATATAAAGAACATTCATAAGGCTAAACACGGGAGTGATTCTGAAACGTATGACACATTGACACTGAAGGGAGGTATGTCTTGCTTATTCTCTTCTGAAAGGCCACAAATTTAAAGTCATTCTCGACATAAAATCTCTCTTTAAATGCAACCAGTGCCGGCCCTAAGGGTAGGCCAGGAGGTTCGACGGCCGAGGGCCCAAGCAGAGGAGGGGCCCAAGCCCAGGTATACAAATCCTCATGTCCTATAGTCCATTAGACATTAGCAAACTAATAAAAAGAGAGACATAGAACTGGCTAGGCGGTCCAAAAAGACAACATTGACATTTCTTTCTTAGTTTCCTTTCTCCACGGCCCTCGGGTAGAGAGGAGACGAGGAGTCACGCTGCACACAACACACTCTGATCATGAGTTCGGGACGTGCGCTTTACACGCGCGGAGCTGGTGAGCCGCGCCGCCGCGAAGAGCTAGACTTATGAATTGCGATTCTTTGCTTCTTATGAATTGCGATCATCGATTAGTTGTTTAGGCCCAAGGTATTTTTTCCTTTTTATTTTTAATCCAAATTAATTATTTGTATAGTATTCCAGACTTCTAGTACTTTGTACCCATATAATCATTTTTTTTAATTTACATGTTAGAATTTTATAATATTACCTAAGAAACATTTGTCATGGGGTGAGAAAAGAAAGCGAATATATTATTTTTTAATCTATATTATTCCCCGATAATTATCATACATCTACAAATATATTCCTTAATCTATATTGTTTCTCGATAATTATCAGACATGTTAAATTAAAAATATGTTATTGAATTTATTTTTGTTTTGTACGTAAAATTAGCGCATATATATTATAAGATTTTATACATGGTCAAGAGGGGCCATTACAACGAGATCGCCGGAGGGCCTTTAAAATCCTAGGACCAGCACTGAATGTAACTAGTTTTTTCTTAACTTGATCTTGTTCAGGTTTGATCCATCAAAATTCGATGCTATATTTAGCAAGTATGGTCGTACTCATCCAGATGCGTTGACAAAAGACGAGATGAACTTGATGCTTAAGGCAAACCGCAATATATATGATTTCCTTGGCTGGTAAGAACGACATGCTTGAGAAGTACTATTCTTAAATTAACCAATTTTCAGTTACTCGATCTTTTATAATAATGGGTAGTGTTTTTTTTTAATAAAACGTTGATGTCTACACTCGATTATTGGGAAAAATTGTACACTCGAGTCTTGACAGCATCTAAGTAATATTTTCAAATTCTAACGTATAGTAGATTGATGGTATAATACTCCCTCCATTTTTAAACGTATGACACTGTTTACCTTTTTCATTCGTTTGTAAGTCGTCTTTTCTATAGACATTTGTGCAAATAAGCAAACTTACAATGCATACTTAAAGTACTTTGCATGACAGATCTAGTAATACTTATTTCACTCTACCTATTGAATAAATATCGTTGATTAAACTTTGAACATAAATTCAATTTTGCCATATATATTTTAAAAGGGCTGTGTATTTCAGAGTACATTTCAAAACTTTAAGCTTTTTCCCTTATCTCTTTTCTTTTGCCATTGATTGTCTATTTACTATAGATATATTTGTAGTCGCGCTTAAAAGTTTTGTTCCCAAAGTATCAGATTGAAAGATTACATCGTGTATCCACAGGATCGCTGCTATCGGTGAATGGCATTTACTCTACAGCGTGGCAAAGGACAAAGATGGTCTGTTGCAGCGAGAAACTGTCCGGGGCGTGTTCGACGCGAGTCTATTTGAGCGACTGCAAGACAGCAAAAAATCCTCCTGATGGATGGGCCAGACAGGAGTTGTCCACCTCAAGAAGATTGTCGATAGAAAAATTAGCATGTTATACTTGTCCTGTGCAATTTCTTAAAAAGGGTAATTTTGAGTCGTCTTCAAATAAGAAATGCTTTTATATTGTAGTATATACATTCTTATAGTGCAATTATTGTCATCCTTATCTATTCGTGCAGCGCTATGGTCTTGTTCGCTTCTCTTATAATCCGCCTTTTTCAGCATATTTTTTCAGCTGGAACAGTGTTTCGGCTTGTTTTTTCAGCGAACCGAACGTGGCCTATATGTGATTATTTAAGAGTCAAGGCTTTCTCATGTTTATACCATGTCTAGTAAATTTCTCTTGTAATCTTTTTTTTTCTGAAGCTCATGTGTTCAAAATAGGCATGAAAAACGAAAAAAAAAATCCATGAATAGGAGTGAGCAAGAGACAGGCATTAAGAGCATTTCTAGTAAGACTTCTCCACTTAGGCCTCACTTTAGGTGTTAGTAGACAAAAAGACTCACTCCAACATTGACTCCTTATTGAGGCTCCCAAAAGTAGGAGACCCTCCCTCGTTCTTGCCCCTACTTTTCTATTTTCCACCGTTTCCCTCCCTGCTCTCATCTGAATCTAACTTGTGCCCGATCACCTCCGCCCCTTCCTTCGTCCCCATCGACTAGAACCGTTCCTCAGCATGCTCTTCAACCACCACACCTTTCCCCATCCAGCTCCACCACCTGCGGGACCTTCCCCGGTCAGCTCCACCACCATATGCCCTTTCTCAACCACCTCCACCACTTGTGCGCCCTCCCCTAGCCACTTGTCCTGTCGCGTGCCCTTCCCAATGGTCTCCAACACCTGCATGCGCTTCCCTGGCAGCCTCCATCGTCCGCGCACCCTTCCTGACATTAGAATTGCATGTGCAAGCATGGGCTCTACGGGTGGCGGCGTTCAACAACAACTGTGGTGGATCAAGTAATGGGTTGAGGTAGAGGCTAGTGGTGGTGATGGACTGATGGTAATGGAGGAGAGAATTGTTGTATTGCTATGTTTTATGTTTGTGGACTTAATATTCTGATGAATTATGTGACATGATAAACAATGTTGTTTAAATTTGAATTATGTAACATTATTGTTTGAATTTGTGTCCGGTCAAATTGGTATTAGCTTTAAAGAACAAATTTAAAGCCAATACCTTCTAAAAAGTACACATTAGTCATAATAAGTTTTGATCATTAATCATCAAAGCTGAATTAGTAGCCTAGGTGCTTTTAGATATTCAAGGACCCACTAATTTGCATCAAGTACACAGCTTCTAAACTCAATGACTTGAGTGCAAGGAGTTTGTGTCTATTTCCTAAGAGAAGATTGTGTAGAAACAAGAAAAACTAGGTACCCAATTTTTTATGTGGGTCCTACTTTATTAGTGTGATCTAGGGTTGAATATTTAAGAAGAAAAATGTCTTCTTTACTATAGTAAAATCAACAATCTGTTTGATCTCTGAAAACAAGATTTTAGCTCAATATACTCCACTAAACTATCTCAATTGATCCAATAATCCAAATGAGATTCTTTTTTTTTGTTTCTCCATGTATAAGTTGAGTTTTGAGTTCAAATTATGCGAGGAAATAAGAGCAAGCAAGTCCTTGCATTGCAATGGAACGTATACCTTGTCGCGCAGTCACTTGAACAACCTTGTTATGATGTCACTTGAATGACTTGTGGCTTGGAGATTTAGGTAACGGTCGTGTCATATGCTCTAGTAAGCAATCTCTATAATAGGAATCTTGCACCAAAAGTGGATGCAACATACTCAAGTGCCGGCCAGGAGATAGTTGTGACTACTTGTTACATCAAGCTTATTATTCATCTGCTAACCTTATCTCCTAGTCTCTACAATCTCTGAATTTGTTGATCAGATTACGTACAACAAGGAACCGAACACACACAAGACCATGACACATTTACAAGCTAGTCTTTGTAGGATGGATTTGGATTTCAATTGGACTTGTCTATTTATATTTGGATTTCAATCCATCGGCCACCACTAGACCACCACACCTTCTTACATGCGACTCATAGGGAAATTCTATTCATTTGTGTACATATATAACTGGTTAGGTTATTTGTGGTGGAACTTTTTCAACAGGTCTAAATTCAAGTCGTCGGCTTGACATAGATGCTCATATTTCTAGGATTACTTGTGGTGGAACTTTTTCAACATGTCTAAATTCAAGTCCTCGGCTTGACATAGATGCTCATATTTCTAGGGTTATCGGGTTGTTGACTTCAATTGGGGACCAGTCTCTCCTCTTAGGAGTAAGTTGTGTGCTCATACGTTTATAGGGATGAGTGTATATGCATGTTCGTGTGTCTATGTCTGAAAAAAAAAATCTATTTTTTTCTTTTGAGAAAATCCACATTTTAAGGCTCCACTTCTATTCTTGTTCCCTTTGAGAAAAGCCACATCTTAAGGCTCCACTTCTATTCTTGTTCCCTCTGAGAAAAGCCACATCTTAAGGCTCTATTTTTGCCACGTCTGACATCAGTACTATACTACGTATTTCTTAGCATGAATAAGCATGTTTGAGGTTGTCTCGATCCCAAAATATAAAGGATTCTTAGTTATCCTAATTAAGTCAAATCATATTAAGATTGACTAGGTTTATGCAGAAGAATATTGTTTTCTATCAATCAAAAGAAGTAAATTATGAAAATACACAATATAATATATCTAATGAAGCTCGGTTTGCAAAAATATATATCTAATGAAGTTCATTTGATGTCATAAATATTATTATTATTTTCTATAAATTTGATCAAAATTATTAGAATGGTTTGTTTAAGAATAACTTAATATATCTTAGGACCGAGCGAGTATACGAACCAGAAAAATGCACCCACATTTTGGCACGTGAGTACGTGACATGGAAACGGCGATAAAATTGACCAAGGCAGCCAGCATCAGGAACTGACACGTCCATCCTCCCACTCGCCGCACGGCACTGGCACGCCACGAACGTTGAGATGTACACCCTACACCCTACGAGAGTTCGAGTTTGAAACCTAAGTACCCTTTTGTTTAATCGTCGGATCCATTCATATTTTCTGAGGTTAAAAGGTAGCAGTAGCACTACTAAAATTGTGGTGGTGGTGGTGGTGGGGTGGTTAGAGGCAGAACCAGCAATTTTAATTAAGGGGTCTGGACAAATATGATGACACATATAAGCGTATATTTCAATAATTTTTTTTCATGCTTTTGCATGTACAGTTATCATTCATAACGAAAAATAGATGAATTGTTGCATTTTCACAATATTATGATTTAAAATAGATTAATCGTCACATTTTTGCTATAAATTAACAAACTTTATAAGGATATTAGCTGCTACCGCGACACGAACATGTACCCCTGTTCCCTTGCCAAAGTGCCAACAGCCTAAGAGCAGCTCCAGTGTATCTTCAGATCGAACCATGAGCTGAGGTGGATGTTCGATTACCGAACCGAGCACACTACAGACATCGAACCGTGGGATGTCAGAGCAAAAGCGACTCCTACTTTCGGTTCGCGCCATGGACAATAAAAACAAAGCACAGCTCCTAAGTCACTTGCACATGCAGCTGAAGCAAGAAAAGTGTATATGGAGTAGTACTTTTTAATTGTTTCATGGACCCCATTAACCGATGCTTGCACTAGGAGCACCGAACCATCGGCATGTTTGCAGACCCTAAACGATCGTGGATTATTTACTGCTGGTTAATTTGGTGTGAAAAAAAATATTATTCTAGCTTATAATCCACGATCGTATACGAGCCCTGCGTCTCCAAAATCGATTTTTAACTGACCTGTGTCAGTCTCGGTTCGATGTTAGGACTGGAGCTGCCCTAATGAAAATGAAAATGATTTGGGGACGGCAGCATGTCCATGCACGTCAATGCAATTCAAAGTCACAACTCCCACAAGCAAGGAGATCGCGTCACTCACACATGACACACCGGCCGTGAGTGCCCAGTTTATCGAGTCGTTGTAGCCCGGATCAAGGATTGGAAAATCAGTCATCGCAATGCAGTGCAGCAGCAGTGCTGCATTGGGCAAGCGGCGCCGAGCTCGATCACGTGAACTTGCTTGCAGTCCAGACTGCGTCGTGACGAGGTCCTAGCAGGCTAGCACACTGTTTCGGTGGAGGTTTCCCTTCTTCGGGCTCGGACGACGGACGGGTTTCTATCCTAACGATGACACGTTACCACTTTCTGAGGGTTTCTTTTGGCAACAATCGGTGCTTGTCGTGGTGCCTCCCGCGGCCGTCCACGTGCGCTGTTCTCCGTGTGGACGAGGCGGACGGTGCACCGGCACCGCCTGCGCCTGCGTGAGCGGTGCTTCAGTTGCCGCACCGCGAAGCTTTATAAAAAGCAAGCAGAGCGCACGTAGAGACATATACCATCAGCAGCTAGTAGCACATGACTCTGTGTGTGCAACTCGTTTCGAGCCTGTCCGCCCGGAGCCCCCGTCTCGCCGTTCTCCACCTCCGAAGGTACCTGACACTCCTTCCTGCCCCGCGCATCGCATCCGCGCTTTAATTTGGCGGCCTCGGTTCCGGTTGATTCCTCTTTTACTCTCTGCGGGTGTCCGTCGTTTCGTTTCATCCACTCGCCGAACCGATTTGTTTCGTTTTGTTGTTCGATCCGCAGATCCTGTTGCGAGTTCAGCCCTTGTTTACTTCGCGAAATTTGGATTTTGGGGTTACTGTAGCACCTTCGTTTTTATTTGATAAATAGTGTCCAAACATTGACTAATTAGGTTTAAAACGTTTGTCTCGCAATTTCCCACCAAACTGTGCAATTAGTTTTTCTTTTCGTCTACATTTAATGCTCCATGCACGGGCCGCAAACATTCGATGTGACAGGTACTGTAGCAACTTTTTAGATTTTTGGGTCCAACTAAACAAGGTCTCAGCCCGAGAGTGACCATGTCGTCGTACTCGTCGCCGCCCCCGCCGCCGCCGGACCAGTCCCTGGAGACGGAGGCACCCAACGCGCCCGTCACCCGGGAGCGGAGGCTCAACCCCGATCTGCAGGAGCAGCTCCCAAAGCCATGTACTCACCTCGATCTCTGCTTCCTCCACTTTTCTGTTGCCTGTCAGCCTGTACGATTGCCTGTCAGCCTGTATGATGGTCGTTGTGGCTATGGGTCTGTTCGGTTCGTGATCACCCCGTGAATTTTGGTTCATGATCATGATGATCGTTGTGGCTACGGGCCTGTTTCGTTCGTGATCACACCGTGAATTTTGGTTCATGATCGTTGTGGCAAACTATGACACCGACTAACAGCCACTACAACTCTACAGCAAAATACGCATGGAGACAGCGCTACCTGTTTCCTTGTTTGAGAGAGTCGTAATCCAGCTATAGGGCATTGATTCCGTTTTCTTTTTGTCCCTCTCTCCCGGTTCGCAGATCTCGCGAGAGCTCTCGAGGCGGTGGACCCGAGCCACCCGCAGGGGAGCAAGGGGCGCGACCCCCGCGGCATGAGCGTGCTTCAGCAGCACGCCGCCTTCTTCGACTGCAACGGCGACGGCGTCATCTACCCATGGGAGACGTTTCAAGGTACGTGGCACGGTTGGTTGATCAGTCATCACTGGGATGGCTGTGCTAGCTGATGAGAGAAGGCTGTGTGACTGATTCAGCAGTAGTAGCACCGATGATGTTTGTGTTGTCAGTGTCTGTCTGACTTTTGCTCGATGGGCTTAGGATTTTCTGTCTGTGTCTGTCTACTACTTTCAAAAGGATTTGAATTTTCAGACAGACACTGACAGAGAATTCAAATCCTAAACCGTACTGCTGCTGAATCGGTACTTTTTTTTTTTGGCCCATCTAGCAGTAGTCACTACTACTTTCAGCACTGCTTCTGAATCGGTACTGATTCAGCTGCTTAGGATTTGAATTTTCTGTGTGTGTCTGTCTACTTTCAGGCCTGCGAGCAATAGGATGTGGACTCCCGCTATCATTCATGGGCTCGATACTGATCAACCTCTTCCTCAGTTATCCCACTCAGCCGGTAACGTTCTCTCTCGGCCTCTTTCATGTACCTGCATGTTTCCTTTCTGAAATCTGCGGTTACCTTTGCGTTACTGAGCAGCACCACCCCTCAGACATTCAACTCTGGAAGAGTCTTGGCTGTCTCGCCACTTCCTTTTTTAGTAGTATTTATTAAAGGAGAAAGAGGTCTTGTCAATCTCTTTGCAAAAGAAAAGCTCTTGTAATCAGATGCTCTTTCTGAATTTAGGGATGGTTACCTTCTCCTTTGCTGTCCATCCATATAAAGAACATCCACAAGGGTAAGCACGGGAGTGATTCTGAAACTTATGACACCGAAGGGAGGTATGTATAGTACACTAGTACGCATAGCACACTCATTATTGTCTCAGTCTATGACCAAAGGTTTAATGCCGATCCAGCCATAACTAGTCTGTACTTGCTTTAATTGTGCACAGGTTTGATCCATCAAAGTTCGATGCTATATTTAGCAAGTATGGTCGAACTCATCCTAATGCTTTGACAAGAGACGAGTTGGGCTCAATGCTTCAAGGAAACCGCAATACGTATGATTTCCCTGGCTGGTAAGACATAGTTCAACTATCAATGTTTGCGTCTATCAGTTCTATTTTAAACCGTTCTCGGGTTAGCCCAATTTTTCTATTTTTGATAATTCATTTTTTGCACAAGAAGTTGCTTTCAAATGTCCTGTTCTAATGCTTGTATTTTCCGAATGTTGTGTGATCTTGCCCCTTCAGGATGGCCGCTGCCGGTGAATGGTTCTTACTCTACAACTTGGCAAAAGACAAGGATGGCCTCTTGCAGCGTGAAACTGTCCGTGGTCTATTTGATGGGAGCCTATTTGAGCGACTGCAAGACAATAACAACAAGAAGTCGTCCTGAATGCTGAGCATTGTACAGCTCAAAAAAGGGTTGGCAGTACAAAACTACCAGATTATACCAATGGTCGTGTTCAAATAACAGATGCTTCGGCTTTGTCCAACCGTCATTAACTTTGTGTGTTGGGATTTGTTTATATGTGTTTTTTTTATAACGGTTTATATGTGTGTTGTGCCACCAGTTTCTTCTCCTTTTGTCTCACACAGGTACTGAATTACGCCTGTGTTTTCTAGTGTTCACGCGGAAAAATGTGCGTTTAAAAGTGATGGGCAGAACTGTCATGTTGGTCTTGAAATCTGAATTCCTTCTTTTTTACCGAAATTCACGCTCTCTAAATAAACCCAAGGACTTTTTTAAATATTTATCCTGAATATCAGTAACCAAATAACAAGACGTCAATAGCCATTATTCACTGTGAACAAAGGCATTGTTTGACAACATTTGCCAACAGTACCCCTTGGATACAAGAAAAAAGATGCTTGACGCACCATCCATTTTATGCAACCGTACTTACAACAAGGCAGTACAAGGCATTTGATTGATAAGTGAACCACCACCTCAAGGGACTCAAATTATCTGTAAAAATGGATGTATATTCTATCATGGCAATATCATGGCTGTAAAAATAAGGCTGTATAGTCTATCTAAAACGCTCGATTCCAATAAATAATAAGGCAACAAAAAAATTGATTTATGTTGATTTTATTTAAAACTGCATTTTTTGTGTAGAATTTGAAACATTGCACATACTGTCTTTTCATTAGTTCCTCTGGCTACCGGGCAACCAATTGGAAAATTAGTCTTGTAGCATTAAAAGATTGTATTACCATAGATGTACCATTAAAACATTTAACAACTGCTACATACCATTACAAGTTTACAACGGCATAGGCGATGGCGAAGCTAGAGAAAATTGAAGAGGTACACTTGCCTTGTGGGTGTAAAGACTTATGCCATGAAGAGTGCATATATAATGAAAATTTAGTTATTATAACCGATTTTTGAATTTTTGGGGGTGCATGTGCACCCCAAGTCATACTATAACTTCGCTCCTAGGTATAGGTTTTACCATTCGGTATACTTTCAATCAATTACAAAAGCGAAGACGACGTATAATATGATGAAGTAGATGTCAGTGTAATTGAGTTACTCGTTAGGTCGCTTCGATTAAGTTAGCTCAGGGTAGTTCATCTAAGCAAAGAGTGGCATAAAGTTGTTAGTTGTTCAGTCCGTGAATTGAAATTGTACAGGATGAATGATGCGCTCGTAAATGATTTAAAACGAAGAGAGTATATGCTAGTGTAGTTGAGTTGCTCGTTGGGATTTTACCTAAGTTAACTCACGATAGTTCATCTAAGAATTAGTGGCGTGAAGTTGATAGTTGTCGGTCGATGAATTAAAATTATGTAGGATAAGTGATGTACTCTTCCTAGTTTTTAACAAGGTGTGACTAAAAGGTTAGGCTGCTATTTATCTTTTTATTTTCTATGTCTAATAAAAAACATGGCAAAAAGGAAAACATGCACTATGGGTGTGATTGGTAGCCCTGATGGAGCCATCCAAAACGTCATCTGGCACTATGTCATGCACTGTCTCTGTGTTTGGATGCCTGTGCCAAACGAAATCGATGCACCGAACTATGCATTTGAGGCCCCTCGTGCAGGCTCTGCAGGGTACGTAGAAATCGGGCTTCCCACGTAAGCCGAGATGGTGTGGTGCGACGCATGATCCAGGACCCATATATCATACACTCAAAACTCGCATCGAGAATGCCCTGTTTGATCGTGCATCTCACCGTCGTGGACGGACTCTCCGTCCGGCTCCCCCTCTTCCAAGCAACCAATCACGCCCTGTCTGTACAGGAAGACGAAATGTTCCCCGCACGGGCGGCGGCGCGTTGGCCAACCTCCGGTTCCATGTCGGCCACCGCGCTCTTCCTGCCCGCAAACCCAAACTCCACGCCTAGTCCCGCTAGCACTCTCCGGCAACCTGCGCCGGCTTCTACCTCCGGAAAGCTCCACTTCCCGCTCCGCCTCCCCCGCCATGCCCGCGCTAGGACCTATCGCTCCGCCGCGTTCGGGAGGGGATCGCCTGTGGCCGGGCGTAAAGAGAAGGACCACTACGCCACGCTGAACATCCGCCGCGACGCCACGCTCCAGGAGATCAAGGCTGCCTACCGGATTCTCGCCCGCAAGGTGGTATTCGCTTTCCCTTCCCCTTCCCCTTCCTACCGCGTTTAGATTGGTGTTGCGTTGTATTAATTTCCCTACGGTTATTAATTTGAGCCATCTGCATATTTTCTAGATCCTAATGCTGGGAAGTAGTAGCATTTTTTAAGGGTTTACAAAGCAAACTCCAAATTTGTCATTTTTGTTCTTGGTGCTTATCACTCATGCTGTGTTGGATCAGTTTTTGACATGTTTATAGTTATTAGTGCCAAAGCTACATACATTGAACATATTTCCCTGGTTTGCTTTCGGCTACAGTACCATCCTGATATGAATAAGAGTCCTGAAGCAGAAGAGAAGTTCAAGGAGATCAGTGCTGCATATGAGGTAATCTTCTGCCTTGTGGCTTCAGCTGAAGTGCTGAAGGAGAATAGCACTAGAACGTGCTTAGTATTAGATTAATTTATCTGTGATTTTGGTATTACTTAAATGATAGACATTAATCTACTCTATCAATGTAGACATGTCTTGTGTAAAATGTGATGTAAACCGAACTGGAGCGACAATTCCTTAAGGTTTTTGCAAGACCTTTTACTTCAAAAAATGATAGGCTCTCTACATGTCTCATGATCTCACCATGATTGTTGTGTACTTAATTTCTGGTTTATGCCCCTTTATCTGATAGAGTTTGAGTTGCATCTTAAAGGAAGGCAGTGAAACGTTACAAACCTGGTTTTTCAACAATATCCTGGAATCGTAATGAAATTTACTTTGTATTTAACCAGTGTATTTAGAATGTGGTTAGTTCACTTGGCTGCTTCTACAGAATATATATGAGCAGAACACTTACAAATGTGATGATACTCCCTCCAGTCATTATTACTTTACATTTCTTACAGCAAAATACAACTAACTTCAGGACAACTTGGCTGCCTGAAATTTCAATTGATATTGACCGCAGGTAGTATTTGATGATGCTATCAGATGACCATCCTTTTATGTGATCTGTACTATTATCTTCTTCAGGTTCTATCTGATCAAGATAAAAGATCTTTATATGACCGCTTTGGAGAAGAGGGGATCAGTGGTGATTACAGAGATGGAGATATTGGCACACATGGGGTACACAATTTATTTAGCACTAAGTCATTTTCTTTTTTGACCAGTTTGATTCCTATATTGGGATATAAATTTATTTTCCTTTAGATGCTCTTTTTCTCTAGCCAACATCCGCTTTGTTGGTAAAGTGCATTTATGCCCACCAGTTAATGTAATAGCAGTAAGAACTGTTCAATTTGATGTTCTTATGGATGGACTTATAGACTGGCTTCTCACCTTACCTTAAGCGAATGTTTTGATCTCAGAAACTCGACTTCTACATCAGCCTGATTTCCATTGATTGAGAAAATGGAAAACTGCTAGTTAATAGAGAAGTCATAGTTTGATTTTTTTTAACTAGGCTCTAGGGCCTTTTAATATAGTTTGAAATTTTTGATTGACTTGACCTTTGGCATTTTTTTTTTTTATTTTGCAGATTGATCCATATGAACTCTTCAATGCATTCTTTGGTGGTTCTGACAAGCTTTTTGGGGATAGTATGGGCTCTGGAGGATTTCATTATAGTGCAGAAGCAAAGGGCAATAGGGCACTTAATATCAGGTAACAATTTCAACTTAGCACCATATCAGAATGTTAGATCTTGAATAGCTGTTTACAGCTTATTTTCTACTTTACAGCTATAATCTGCTCCTTTCTTTTGAAGAATCCATCCTCGGAGTCAAACGTGAAATCAATGTTTTTCGTCATGAAACTTGTGGCACCTGCCATGGAACTGGAGCTAAATGTAGCAATGACATTACAGAATGCACCCGATGCAGAGGTCAAGGCAGGTTGATGAAAACTCAAAGGACACCTTTTGGTACAGTTTCTCAGGTGTAGTTATTTCTTCATGAAATATGGTTTGTCAGTTATTTTCTATATTCACCTCCATTGCTAGTTGGACCAATGTTCCTTACTATCATGGATCCTAAATTTACTTATACTACCAGTACAAACTGTCGTCTTAGAACAACTTCTAATACTTTAAAGTCTTTAACCACGACTGTACATTCTCCCATGAAAATGTTATTAATGGATTCATCATCTTTTTTTTTTTGGTTAAATCCAAATGAGAAGAACCAGCAACAAAATGTGTGATATTACTTGGTCCGTGTAACCTATTTAACGTTGTTGTTAACTTACTGTTTGCTCATTTTTTTATAGTTTTATTTCCTGAAGTTCAACATAATATAGCTTATGCAATATCTTATGTTGTTGTATTCTGTAGATATCTTCATGCTTAAATTGTGAAGGCAGCGGGAAGGTAATTACTGAACATTGCGCAGAATGTTACGGTTCGGGCAGAGTCCCAGTTGAATGCATTATCAAAGTAGATATACCTGGAGGTATTGATGATGGCTCCACCATTCGAATTAGTGGTGGAGGTAATGCTGATAAGCAAAGGCAAGCATTGGTCAGCTGTTATATAATATCTTGGTCATGCATCATTTGTGTTTGTTGTTGTTGTTGTTGTATGCATCATTTGTGTAGTTTGTTATATGTTTGATTTGAGTGTAACTTTTTTAAAGCTTTTACGAGATGGCAAGGTGGTGGTTGAGTTGCATAACTGAGTAATACCACCTGGATGATATGTTAAACCCATTTCAGTTGTTACTAAAATGGGTCCATGACCACACCTATCTCTTTTAAATAGACACCCACCAGAATTACATGCTAACGATTTAAGATCCACCTATGGTAATAGATGTAACCATTACATGTTATGCATTTCTATCTTATTGTGCAGGGGTGCAAGTGGTGACCTGTATATATTTGTTCGCATTAATGAAAAACAAGGCATCCACAGAGATGTTCTCAATTTGTACTCAGAGGTTTCAGTTGATTATACTGATGTGATTTTAGGAACCACAGTGAAGGTTAGCTGTTAATGCGATTTTAGGAACCTCATTCATATTATGCCTTGTCTACCTTTTTTTTCTCAAACACGCAGGAGAGCTATGTATCATTATATTAAGAAGAAATATGCCTTGTATACCAATATCATGTGTTGTCAAAATATATATGAAATTGACGTGTGTTTGATGAACTCAAGTCTAACTTATGTTAATTCCATAGTTCTGGCAATATTCTCATTTAGTTCTAGCAAACCTCCCAGTTCAGCTTAACCTAGCAAGGAAGTTTATGTTTTCAGGTTGAAACAATAGAAGGACTCAAGGATCTCCACATTCCTCCTGGCACTCAGCCTGGAGAGAACTTAAAATTTTGTCAACTGGGAGTTCCAGACATTAAGAAGCCTAATGTCAGAGGAGATCACTACTTCATGATAAAGGTGAAGATCCCGAAGAGTATCAGGTTTGAATTGCTGGCACTTTCTAATAGCTCAGGGAAGGATATTGTATTTACAATCAACAATCTGACGAGATTGATCGATGTTTTCTCCAACTTCAGTTATTTTTGCTTTCTTGATTAAATTGCGTGCAGCTCTCCTGCATCGTTCAAAAAAAACCAGCAATTTTGTTGTTTTAACCTCAAGAGGTTACTAAAACCTATAACATTGTTGTTTTTCTATTACATCCTTTAATGGCATATCTATCATATATCATCTAATTAAGTGTAAATATGAACTACAGATAATTGGAAATCTAGTCCAGCAGAAGCATTTCTTCTTGTGTTATGGTGTTAGCATGGGTTTGTATGGTTCTTTCGTAAGGGAGGATCTTGTGTTTTGTTCTCTTCTTAATATAATGATGCGCAGCTCTCGTGCATGTTCGAGGAAAAAAAAACCATTTTAGCATCCCAAATATGGTCTCGGTTCATATTGTTTTGACTTTTGGTGTATAACTTCTGACAGTTATTTTGACTTCTACAGTGGCCAGGAACGTTTGCTGGTTGAAGAGCTTGCCACACTAAAGAAAGCTCAGAATAACTCAGTTCCCGGTGAAGTTTAATCCTTTTTCTTGAGTTATTGTTGTTAGCATCTGTCTCATGGGTTGAGTCCTGAGCCTGTTTTGTGCCTTTTCTTTGTCTTATTCAGAAATTACAAAAATAGAAAATTTTCGGGAGAGAAACCATCATCCATCTGCCAAGAGAAGATCGTTCTGGGGATCTGTCTGGAATTTGTTCAGGTAGTCATCATTTCTCATTATTTTTTCTTGTCATGAAATGTAAGTAGGCTTATACTGATTGCGCCAATATGATTTGTTTTTTATTGATCTGCCAAGCTAGTTTTAGTACCTAGTGCATGACGACAAGGACAGACTTGGTGCTCTTCGAATCTCTGATTGCTCTTCTTTTTTTTTGGGGGGGGGGGGGGGGGAGGAATGTTATTTAAAGGCAAGGACATATGTATATGTGGTTCAGATGCCTAGCTCATCTACACTGCCCTCATTCTGTAAAACTCGAATCCACTTTTGATAAGGCTATTTAATAATTCCATTCAAACCATTCTAGGGATGATAAAGGTGATCAGAGATTTGCTTCAATCAGTGTGCAACCTATTATCCCAGGATGGAATTCTGGCCGAGGAACTGATACTGCTGTCCCCTTGCTGTTAAAAGGATTCCTCATGACCGCAGCACTCTTATTTGTAATCAGCAGAACCAGTAAACTCAGGTACATTCGGAAGCGTGTTGACCGTCCAACTCAAGCCAAAATACCTGCAGAGCCAGAGTGAATTTCTGTTGTCCACGTTTCTGAACGTTAACGACATCACAGTTTTGGTGATCATCATTTCATAGTTTTGCCGCGCAAAGCTTGTTCTGGGAAAAGAACCCATCCCGGCCGGCTTTGCTTGTAATGCATGGTGTCCAGACGTACCAGTAACAGGTTAACAACGGTGACATAGAATGATATGGGCTGCTTCTCATTGGCCATTTCTTGATTCATTATTCCAATATGTAGAAGACACTTGCAGCAATTTTGAGTTTTGACAAAAACCCACAGGAAAGACATGAAGAAAAAGCCTGTTTGGTTGGCTGGTTCGTATCGTGGCTGGTTCGTGAAGAAGTACTGCTGGCTGGTTTGTGTGAGAGAAAAATATTGTTCCGACTGAAAATTTACGATCGTTTACGATAAGCCACGGTCAAACGAACAGGCTGTGGCCATGGGCTAATGTACACTGTATGCATCTTGTCTGCGCAAAGTTTTGTAATCTTCCGGGCTTGATATTGGTTAACGATTTTGTTGCAAACAACAGCTCTGACGCGAGACTAACTTCTTCGATGGGCCAATAATGGCTACTGATACATAATCACAAACACAGCAATATCTCCGTACAGTAAATAGCAATGACAACTATTCATACAATCTGATTTCAAACTCATCATTTTTCGCTTTGAGATCCAACAGTTCAAATGCATTTTTGGACCTCTGCCATGTCCGATCGGTTTCCAGACTTCCAGTTCCAGACCGAGACAGGCGCCGCAGTACAGAAGGTTCGCGACATCCGTCCGCCCCAAAGCCCGCAACGTCCGCTCTACTGCTCATGCTCTAGCCAGCTGACGGGATCCACACTGCGCCATGTCTTTCCGGCCGCCGCCGCCGCATCCGTCCCACCGGAATCCACGGCGATTCCCCTCCGCCTGCTATCTTCTAGTACTCACCCTCGCTGTCCTCGTCGTCTCCACCGCCGCCAAGTCCTCCCGCCGCCCCATATCCGTACGTCTCCCCGCCTGACCTGGCCCTGCCTTCTCTCCTCCGTCCGCCTCTTCTAGTCTCTATCCAGCTCATCGCGCTTACCGAACTCGTGGTGCAGGACAACGAGATCCGGCAGAAGAAGGAGGCCTGCTACACCGACGTCGAGAAGTACGTGTTAGGATGATGAGTTCTCTGCTTGTTTTCTGTTCAGTGGAACGCATCTGACGCGATGCTTCTGAGTTCTGACGGTGGTTTCTCTCGGCCATGCCGCAGCGGGCTGTGGGGCTGGGCGTGCAGGTCCTCGCCGACGGAGAAGGAGAACTGCGTGCTGCGCTGCCTCTCGCCGGAGTGCTACGACCTCATATACGGCGGCGATCCAGTGAGTGGTGGCATCAGGATGTGGGGTTTCAGCAGCTGCGATATACTTGATTTATTGATTTTTTTTTTGCTTGGCTGCGTTGTGCAGCTTGAGGAAGGGGAGTTGGACTATGTTCGAGGCCAGGAGTACAAGTACTGTATGCACAAGTAAGAATTACCAGAACATCTCGAATATGTTCGTTTGGGGTTTGGAATGTTGAATTGGGTCTGCCTTGTGTTGAAGATTGAAAAAATCGTAGATTATAAGTTGGGTTGGAGTCCATGTAAGATCCCAATCATATGATCTTAAACATAAGAATCATAAAAATGTGATACTATTGTTGACTGGAATCATAGAATCAGGCCCTTGATCAAGATTGTAAAGGTGAAAATTTGTAAGACAGAAACATAGATATTAACAAGCATTATTGTGGGTGCATTTGTAAATGAAGGGAAATGATATTGATACTCCCTCCGTCCACAAAAGAATGCAATTCTCGCTTTTCGAGGAGTCAAACAGTCTTATCTTTGACTAAATTTATATAAAAAGGTACAAACATTCATGATACAAAATAAGTATCATTAGATTATTTATAGAATGTGTTTTCATAATAAATTTATTTAGAGACGTAAATACTAGTACTATTTATTATAAACTTGGTCGAACTTGAGCTAGATTGATCGGCACGGATATCACAATTGCATTCTTTTGTGGATAGAGGGAATACTATGCCTTTTATGGTTGACTAGCTCTCTAAACATACAAATAATTAAATAAAACCGCACGACTAGGAAGAGAAATTTAAGTATTGAGAGATTAGGAATAAGTAGGAATGATTCAGACCCAAGGTAAGGTTTGTACCTTATACAAGTGTACCTTTTATCAGTCTTCATTTACTAATTTTATCGTAACTATTTGTAAATCTTGGTAAGTGCTATGAGCAAATTAAAAAACAAGGTAGATTATACCTCATCTGACTCAACTTTGTTTGACGTATTCTATCTAGCAACTATTTTGGTGTCTAAAGGGGTAAATAGCGTGGAGGTAGGTGAACATAGTAGTTTCACCCAATTTTATTCCACCAATCAAACGTTGGGTTAACTTCCCTATTGATTATTGTCTAAATTAAACAACCTCCATAAACTGCAGACTGCAGTAGAACTGAAGTTTTAGTCCCTACTGTTCCTCACTCAACTAGAAGTATATAACTAGGACAGTCGGTCTCTGTAGTCTAGAAACTAGGATAATAGTTCTCTACGAGAAGATTCTTTGCTTGATATATTCACATTTGGATTCACATGTTGCAGCTTTTATTATCCATTCTGTTCTTTTCTGTTTCCGAACTCTAGTTTCGGGCATTCTTTTGGAAACTCTAATTTTTTCCTTTAAGATATCAAAGTTGTAATAGTTATAATCATCGTATGGATTTCTTTTTCTGTTTAGCACTAGACTGTCTGGCTTTGAAGTTGGTTACCTGATCATATCCCCGCACACCCACATTTGTTTTTCTTTCAGATCATCCCTTGGAGAAAGCTTGGATGGTGTGAAGGGATCCTTCAGCTACTCATGAAAGAATGGGAAGAAAAAGGTTCTGTTAGTCTGCTGTAAATTTTATTTTGCAATCTTGAACAGACACGCATATTTTTTAGATAATGGTATTGTAAATTCTAGACTTCGCTTTTTCCCAAAGCATCACCGGTGCACCACCTTATATTAATTTTCATGAGAGAATTTCAGTACCTAATAGCCTTGGTAGTAAATAAACTAAGGCAGATTTGACCAAGTTGGCAAGTGTTCGGTTGGTAACTAAATTTAGACAAGATCCCTTAGGCATGGCAGTGTGGCCCATCATCTTTAAACATGCCCGGACCAACGACCTGTATGCCTCACTGCGGTGGCCAGCCAACCAGCTGTTTGGTTGGTAATGGTTGCACTGAATCTGCTGAAGGCAGTGGTTCGAGGCATGTTTGATGCATTCACCTTGGGAAGGCAAGGGAGGCATTGTTTATCTTGTCAAGTGCTTGTTTAGTTCTCAAAATTTTGCAAAATTTTTCAAGATTCCCTGTCACATCGAATCTTTGGACGCATACATGAAGCATTAAATATAAATAAAAAATAAAACTAATTACACAGTTTAGACGAAATTCACGAGACAAATCTTTTAAGCCTAAGTAGACTATGATTGGACACTAATTACCAAATAACAACGAAAGTGCTACAATACAATTTCCCAAAACATTTCGCCAACTAAACAAGGCCCAAGTTGCAACGACATGCACACGTAAGTACAAAGGCAAATTAAACATTGGATTACATTGTTGACCACACCACTGTTACGTGCGTGAAGTATCACGAAGTTACAATTCCTTAAAATAGGAGTAGTATTTTAGCCAACACTTGTGATACCAACAGAGTGATTCTTTTTTTTTTTTGGAGGGGGGTGGGGGGAGGGGACCAATAAGGGATTTTATAGGGGCCAGGGCGCTGGCCGCTGGAAACCTTATTTCACACTCTTTAACGGATAATAAGCCACTGAAAGGGCATACGTTTCCATTTCACCTCTGCAAAGGAGAGTGCTCTCCAGAATCTCAGCATCAGTAGCACTAGCATCCATGGTTATACCAACAGCAGAACATTCAATAGAAGTCCCATCAGCTACTTGATCACCTTGCTTTCCCTGCATTCGCTCACACTCCCTTCTTATCGACTCAAGGTCCTCTGCCACTTGCTTCATGCTGGGCCTGTCATCCATTTGCTCTGCAAGGCAGTCAATTGCAACACGGCCAACCTTATGAAGAAGCTCAATATTCTGAGCTGGGAATGTAATCTCTTCATCATACATCTCAAGTGCCTTTTCTTCTGTGAAGTTGATCTTGAGGCTGTTATTTCCTGCATATGATGGTTTTTTTTTCTAGTAATCAGCTCTAGAAGGACAATTCCATAACTGTAGACATCTTCTCATTCAGAATACCCCTGGCATACACAGGGTCCAAGTACTCAATGTCCGCTATCGCATTCACAGATTCAGCATACGTTTTCTCTATGGAAAGTAGCCTTGATGTCCCAAAGTCAGAAACCTTTGGCATGAAGCTCTCATCAAGAAGTATGTTACCTGATTTCACATCTCCATGGAAGATTTTTGGAGCGACAGATAAATGCATGTATTCAAGAGCTGCTGCCGACTCAGCAGCAATATCCAACCTTGTTTGCAGTGGAAGTGGAAGTCTTGGGGTACCATGAAGGACGTCGCAGAGGCTTCCTTTAGGTGCAAACTCATAGGCCAGCATTGGAATTTCCACCTCTAAACAGCAACCCAAGAGCCTAAGAATATTCTTGTGTTTAATTTCAGCCTGGATCTTGATTTCATTCGCAAACTCCTTCATTCTTATTTCCCAGAAATTTTTAAATTCTGGATAAATGGAGGTATGGGGTACTGGAGTGGAAAGCTTTTTCACTGCAACAATCTGATTGTCATTGGTGGTTCCCTCGTAGACCTCTCCCAAGCTACCTTTGCCAATAACAGTGCTATAGTTTCTTGTGATGTGATCTAATTCCTTCTTCGTGTAGATCTTGATGTTATTGATACTTGCCAGTAAAGGACCTCCATTTCTCTCAAAGAATGCTCGAAGCTTTCTCTTCTCATTCATCATAAAAATAAAAATTGATAGCGCTATAACACATGAGATGCCACATATTACTCCTGTGAAAAGATAATGGCAAATATAGTTCAGAATTTAGACAGCTTATACATCCTGCCTAGCTAGCGTACCTTTCAAACCCACATTTTATTTTAGATGATACTCCCTCCATCCCTATAAGTTGTTCCAGCTTTTTTAGAGAGTCAAAACATCTCAAGTTTGATTAAAATTATATCCATGTAAGTCAAAACTCGAAGACATTTGAGACTCGAAGACATTTGAGCCCCACATACTACATATGTCCACGTTAGTCAAAACGCACTATAAAAAATACTCTGAACTATAAGGTGGTTTTATAAGTTATAAAGAGGGTATGTTGTCGGATCTCTTTTTAAAACTGTCCGATATTCAAAATTGGGAGTTTTAAAAATTTAGCTACAAGCTCGAGTGGCAAATCAGACTTTACTAAAAATAAGCATTGCATTACCTATACAGATCTTTGCTCCACGAGAGAAATTGGGATCGCATTTCTGTTGCAGTGGATTGCCGTGGCTGCATCGTTTACATTTGCAATCATAAGAGCCCTCTGTGTTGTGACAAACCCCGTAGCACGGATACTTCTCCGGACGCAAGCACTCGTCAAAATCTGCATGGATGCATCTGTTGGTTTGATCTCCCAACCACAGTGGCCCAACGGCCACTTGGGCCTTGACCTCGCGCTCTGATCGGGGGCGCCCAGTCCATCTATGGTTGGCGGGCCCCTGTCACACTGCGCATTAAATAGAGGTGGGGTCGGCGGCTCTCAGTAAGAGGTTCGCCTGAGCCATACGCCCCACCTAGAAACCCTACTCCGATCTAACAGAGGGGCGCAGCCAGTGACGGGAAGCACCGCCGCCGCCACTGCACTGCGCTACCACGGTCTTCACTGCGTCGCTCTCTCTTCTCCGACCGTCGCTGCCTAGCGCAGAACTTCACCGATGAACCTGATGGCCGGATCCCCTACTCAATGGATGGTCAGTGCCTAACCCTAGCTCCTACATCTCCCTCTCTCTCTTTGTCTCCTACTCCCGAAGGAAGCTCCAGGTCTATTTGATTCAACTGCTAAAGAAATAACCCACTGGATCCACATCTAGATGATCTAAAGTGACTTAACAATGGTATCAAAGCCGGTTCTAGTATGTGGATCTTGTCAGGGGCTAGAAACCCAGAAAGGGGAGGGGTACCCATAACCCTAACCCTAACAGAAGGGAAAAGACATGGACGACGGTCCGGGGGAAGTCTTACCAGGGCTTCCCCGCCGCCGTCACTACCGCCTCACGCGGGATGGAGCACCCGCCGCTGGTTTGCTGACGCGCGGGAAGAGATGGATTAGATCTTTTCGGATCTGAACATACAGACTAGGGTGTTTTCACTAACCCTAACCCTAAAATGGGTGATAGAAACAGAGGGCTCGGATTCAAGAAAACGACGAGATCCGAACCCTAACCCACTACAGACTCGGGGAAGAAGAAGAACAAAGTGAATCCCTAACCCTAGATCCAATCCCCATCCCCAAATCGGTCAAAACAGAGAAAAAGAAAAGCAAGGCCGGTGGCTTACCTCACCGCTGCCATCTCTGCCGTCGTGCGGGAAAGACCGGACCGCGCCGGTGTTCGTCGCCGAGGTGCATCCGCGCGGGTACGGGTACAGGGCGCCGACACGGAGCCGCTTGATGGCGGCGCGCTCTCCCGACGGGGAGCGCGCTCGTCGGCAAGAGAGCCCGCAGTGGCGCCGTCTTTGTTTTCTCCTCCGGCGCGGCTTGCTGTCACTCGTGTGCGACGCGCTGCTGAGAGAGAGACGCGTGAGAGAGACGGGGAGAAAGAAATGAGCCTAGGGTTCAGAGGGAGGCCGGCCGCGGCGCGGTTTTGATCAGGCGATACGGCCGGACGGCCGTCGGATTTGATCCGACGGCATGGAATGACCGGGCCACTCAGCGGCCCAGGCGGGATTGAGCTTTCCCGGCCCAGGCCCAGGTTGCGGCCTGGGCGCGGGGAGGAAGGCGCGCGCGTTGTGGTGGGCCGTGCGCTGCTGCTGCTTGCGGGCCACGCGCTGCTGCTGCTTGCGGGCCGCGCGCTGCTGTTGCATATGGGCCGAGCACGTGAGCAGCTGGGCCGCGTGCACTGCTGCTGCTGGGCTCCGGGCTATACAGTGCTGGACCGGGCCAGAATGCACAGTGATGATTAAAAAAATGTTTTATTATTTTTCAGAAGCAAATTTTGATGATTTCATTCAAAGAATAATTTAAAATCTCTGATAATTATTGCACCAACGTGTTAGAATTTTCAGAGAGTAGAAAAGTACAGCAAAATGCTTCTGAAAAGTAGAAAAGAAATTTTGTCAATTTTCCGCTGCAAAGTTAAAGGTTTATTGTCTTCTAATTTGAAGAGCAGTTATAGTTATTCAGTAAATGATGAAAAGTTTATCCTCCAATTAAAAATTTTCCAGCTGGTTCTAATTTTTAATTAGAGGAATAGACGGTTGATAGTTAAGATAAATTATAATATTGTTATTTTCTGACCAACGTTGATGATAACAATATTATAAGTTTATTTATGAGTTTAAGTTGAAAGTTAAATTATGGTATTGTTATTTTCTGACCAACGTTGATGATAACAATATTATAATTCTATGAGTTTTATATTTAAAGTTTAAATCTCTGATGAATTTTGCATCAAAGTGACCAATTTTTCAGAGAAAAGATAAAGATCAAGGAATGCTCTTAAACTAGAGAAATGTAATTTTATGTTTCCGCTGCAATAAAGTTGATTGTCTTCTAATTAAATTCGAACCAACGGGAGAATTTAATTTTGAGGAGCAGTTCTATGTTTTATTCCATTTCTGCCCAACGGTGATGTGGAATTAATGTAAAAGAATGATGTTTTATTCTATTTCTGCCCAACGGTGATATAGAATAGAACATAAAGTTTTCAAAGTTTAATGAGCATTATTGTTGAATATTTTTCAGACAAAAGACCTCCATGCTTTCATTCTTGAAGGCAGTAAGAGAAATGAGCTGGGTACTTGTGACTCAGATGATGAAATGCCTAAGGGCAAGTTATGTATGAAAGAATACCATTGTTTAAGGGACTGTGTTCTCTTTAAAGAATGGCTTCAAAAGAAAAGAATTCTAGGATATTGATCCAAGAAAAGAGATAGATTAATGAGAGTCTTCATTGAAAAATGTCTTTTATGTACTCTCTGTGAAGAAGAATTTATTTTCAGTTTCACTTATGAGAGTTGTAAAAGTCATATACATGTTTAATTTGACTAACATTGGATTACACATGTGTGTTAAAGAATATTCGGATTTATTTCTGAATTTGATGATTGAACACGAGCCAATCCTGGCAATTATGTCTGTTCAAGAGAACTATCTCGCATGGCGGGAAAAAGTTTGTGATAGTACCCGCATGGCGGGAAAAGTTTGAGAAAATACCCGCATGACGGGGTAAAGTTGACATAGTACATATGTTAACCAATCCTGCAAGGCGGGAGAGTTTGGCATAGTACTTATCCTGCATGACGAGAGGAGGATGTGATGATTCATATGCTCTAAAGAAATATCCCGCACATGGAGAGAAGTTTAGGATAGCTCTTATGCTATTCTAGTATTTACCGTACACTCTGATTGTGTCATGGTCATAAGTACTCAATGAGTTTGAGAACAAAAGAAAGTTGCATGTGAACCAAGAGATAAAAAAGATATGCAAGTGTGACTTGCAGAAGTATTGATAATAATAGACTATGTTGAGTTTTGAAGTGTAATGAGGAAAATGTACTCCCATACGAATTTTGTTTGCATGATGTAATCATGTGGATGAAGTAAGTAATCAAAGTTTCCTCATTCACAAGAGTTCTGAATGTTTTGAAATTATGGTAGAAAAGTTCATACCATATTTCGAGGGGGAGAAATGTAAGATTAAGAAAGATACTTCCCCATACTTTAGATAATGCAATGCATACTATGCATTGAAGGTAAAAGTGATCTATAAAAGATGAATGTGATCGTTGAGGGAGTAAGACGGTCATAATAGCGATACCCCTAAAGTAAAGAAATAGCTAAATTCCTAGACTTTTTATAGTTCCGATGGGAAGATAACATAGTCAGCTAGTATTTATACTAGATGACGCTATATGAGTTTTTAGCAGATTAAACCCAAAATAAAAAATTTGAAGATACACCATCTTTACAGAAGATGGAGTAATCTAGGGGAGCATGGTATGTAGATACCTAAGGCTTGAATAGAAGTGGGATTACATATCCACTACAATGTTTTTAGAGCAACAAATTGCTTTATACATGCTGATGTTGTATGACATATACAACATCAGATGTTAGCTCTTAAAGAGGATGAATAAGTAAACAAGGATCTTATGATACAGGAGGCTATAGAACAATTGCCTTTTGGCAATGAAGAGTAACAATAGCCTTATATGAAAGAAGTGCCACGAGGCCCTAGAAGGTCTCAAAGAATAAGAAAATCAGATATTTATGGTGACTAAGAAGTAAAAGTTAAGAAAGAAATTCAAATAGATAGTGATTCCACCTCATTTAAAGAAGCCATGATAGGCGTTCACTCGTCTAAATAGCAAGTAGCAAAGGAAGATGAAATGAAATCGATAAATACCAATGATGTTTGGAACTTAGAAAAAAATCCTAATGAAGCCAAAACAGTAGGCTATAATGGGTCTATAAGACAAAGGTGACTCCAAAGGGAATATAGAAAGATATCCAAAGGGAATATGGAAAGCTATAAAGCGCCACTTATGGTGAAATGATTTACATAAAGAGCAGGAATAGATTATAATGAGCATGCAAGGATTCTTTTAGAATCATAATGGTATTAGTGGCACATTACGATTTACAGTTACATCAGAAGGATGTAAAGACACATTCCTCAACGAGGATTTGTATGGAAATGTTTACATGGCATAACTCAAAAGGTTTTGTCGTGGAAGGAAAAGAACGTAAAGGGATGTTGTCTAAAGAAATCCATTTATGGATTAAAGCAAGCTTCAAGACAGTGGTTCTTGAAGTTTTGACAGTACAATAAGAAAGTTTGGGTTTTAAAGAGAATGTAGAGGACAATTATATTTATGCAAAGTTTAAACAAGGGAAATTTATTTTCCTAATCCTGCATGTGGGTAGCACCTTACTCACTAGTAGTGGTGTTAATCTACTGTTGGAGAAGAAGCAGTTCTTGTCCTCAAGTTTCAATAAGAATGATCTTGGTAAAGCATCATTCGTTACAGAAATTGGAACTTACCAAGATAAAAGGAAAAGGGGTATTAGAACTATCTCAAGTGTATACTTAGAGAAGATTCTAAAGAAATAAAGTATATATGTGAATAAACCTGCGCCTGTTCCTATAGTCAAGGGTAATTGTTTTCGGAACTTTCAGTGTTCCAAGAATAAATGTGAGATCGATCAAATGGACGTCCTATATGCTTCAGCTGTTGGAAGCTTATTGAATGCTTATAAGCAAGAACTTACCCTTACATAGTTTATGTATCCGGGATGTTTTTGGCAGAAGTCCAGTCCAGATATAGATCACTGGAATGGAGTTGAGAATGTTTTGCAATTGTACAAAGATTTATAGGCCTCATGGTGAGTAAGAAAGAATAAGTACTCTCAAATAGATGTGGGTACAAATGTTAAATTTTGGCGAGATGTTTAGTGAAACCCACATAGTAGCTAACACTCGCAGTTGGAGTTTTATTGTGGAAAAGCTCCAAAGAAACAGTTGTGGTGTCATCAAAGATGCATACACATGGTATAGCTTGTTATGAGGCTTAAGGACAGACGAAGTGGTTAAAAGAACTTACACCCGGAATTAATAATGGTATACAACAGCAATAACCATTTAAGTAGTTCGCTCCTATAACAACAGGTCAAGTGTGCTGCCAAACACATTGACATTAAAGTTGTACGTTGTGAAGGAGAAAGTCCGAAATCATACTAAAAGTATTGAACATATAAGTAACAAGCAAGTGCTTGCGGATCCGCGTACAAAAAGCTTACCACCCAGTGTGTTTGGAGAACACACAGTCGACATGGGTTTATGGTATAGCCTATGATTTCCGGACAATAAAGGGCCCAAAGTTAAAGAATTTGTTTCAAAACAGAGATGTGTAACGTAGCTGTTAAGTCTATCGGCGATTGACCGTGACGATGAAGCATGCTCTATGCACTAATCTGTGATGGAACAAATAAAAGTGAAAAGGATTAAAGTCAAAGTTTAAAGTTAAAATATGAGATGAGATCAAGGGGGAGAATGTTGGTTTGATCTCCTAACCACAGTGGCCCAACGGCCACTTGGGCCTTGACCTCGCGCCCTGATCGGGGGCGCCCAGTCCATCTATGGCTGGCGGACCCCTGTCACACTGCGCATTAAATAGAGGTGGGGTCGGCGGCTCTCAGTAAGAGGTTCGCCTGAGCCGTACGCCTCACCTAGAAACCCTACTCCGATTTAACAGAGGGGCGCAGCCAGTGACGGGAAGCACCGCCGCCGCCACTGCACTGCGCCACCACGGTCTTCACTGCGTCGCTCTCTCTTCTCCGACCGTCGCTGCCTAGCGCAGAACTTCACCGATGAACCTGATGGCCGGATCTCCTACTCAATGGATGGTCAGTGCCTAACCCTAGCTCCTACATCTCCCTCTCTCTCTCTCTTTGTCTCCTACTCCCGAAGGAAGCTCCAGGTCTATTTAATTCAACTGCTAAAGAAATAATCCACTGGATCCACATCTAGATGATCTAAAGTGACTTAACAGCATCATGCACGACTCCGAAGTCATGATTATTTCGGTGGACATATATAGTGGTGAAAGCAGTTTCCTGCCTGCTGCATGCTTACCGGTGCATCCATCGACGATGTACGCGTTGCCCTCGTAGCCGTGGGAGCAGTTGCATGTATACCCAGGGCCGTTCACAGCATCGACGCAGCTACTATGCTGGCTCTTGCACGCGTACGATGAACTGCTGCTCTTCATGGCGTCTGAACAGGTGAACGCCGACGCCCCGTTGGGCCGGATCGCCCAGTCGAGCCACACCGGCATCGTCCGCTTCCTGTCCATCTTAAGGTCAGCGGTGCGGAACTTAGCTGTTCCTCTCCACCAGGAATCCGTAGCTACACGGGCTGAAGTTGTAGATGAGCCGGCGGACGGCCAGGGACTCCTCGTCGTCGGTGTCGACGCCGACGGAGTTATCGGTGAGGTCCGGCGGGATGTCCACCCTGCAGCAGCCAACGCCGGAGCAACGGCCGTCCCTGACGATCTCTGCTCTCCTGCAGTAGGAGACGCAGCCGGTGTAGTACTCGTAGGGGTACCCAGCGCTCCTGATGCTGTTGGGCCGGCTCTGGATGTACGCCGTGACGTCGCAGCCGACGACGAAGAGCTGGTTGTGCACGTCCGATATGCGGAACACGCCCTGCGGGTTGAACCTCACGGGGGCTTCGGATTCGTACGAGCGCCGGTTGCCGGACCTGTCGTAGCAGGTCCAGGCGATCGGCAGCTCCACTCGAGCGCCGGCCGGCACCACGGACAGGTTCAGGACCTTGTAGCCCGTGCCGGCGAGGAATGCAACGCTGCTGCCGTCGCACGTGATCTCGAAGCCGGGGCGGAAGCAGTTGGCGCCGATGCCAAAAGGGTAGGGGACATCGACGCGGCCGCATGTAGTTTGGCAGCCGGGCAGTGCCCAGTCCTTCGCAGCGTCGACGGACGGCGCGGAGGATAGCGTCATGAGCACGAGCAGCGGCAGTGCCGACACGGAGGATACCATAATTCCCGTGGCTACCATGGTACTCACACTAGGCTTCTGGTTTCCTTGGCCGCCGTTTCCACAGCCCCGGGTTTATTACATACTACCCCGTTCCTAAAATAAGTGTGGTTCTCGCTTCTCAGTAAGTTAAGCATTTTTAATTTTGATCAAACATATACAAGAAAATATTAATATTTATAGTATATAATTAATATCATTAGATAAATTATCAAATTTATTTTCATAACAAACTTATTTGGAAATATAAATGTTGCTAATATTTTCTATAAATCTAGTCAAACTTAAGAAAACTTGACTGAAACATATACATTAATAACGACACTTATATGAGGACGAAGGGAGTATAGGCGGAACGAGTGGATTGATACCTAGTTGGTGAGATGTGCGTGTTTTGGGTGTGATTCTCCGTTATTCGGTGGCAGGGCAGCTAGCCCAGCGCCCCACCTTAGTTAGTCCTTAACAGAGGCAGGCAACCTTAAGCGCCCACCTCAGTTAATATCGATTAACCAAGGCAGGCGTTTAAGGTTGCCCGCCTCAGTAAACCCATTTTCAGAGGCAAACACACTATATATAAGGCCCACCTCTAAAAATAGTGGCCTAGCTCCCCACCCCAAACAAAGGTCCATATCTATCCCCTACTGAGCTCATATATAGTGGAGACTTAGGGTTTTTCTTCTCAGTTCATTCTCTCCCTAGAGCCAACCCTCTCCTTCTTCCCTCTCCATAGACGGCGGCACCCCTCCCTCTCCCTCTCCCCCATAGGCGGCGGCGCCTCTTCCCCTCCCTCTCCCCATAGGCGAGCAACGACCGAATCTGACGAGTGGGCGGCCCCCTGCTCCGGCCACGCCCGGATCCAGCATGGAGGCGAGCAGCGGGCGGATCCGGCGTGGAGGCGAGCAGCGGGCGGACCACAGCGCGGCGGCGCCCCTCCCTCTTCCTCACAGGCGAGCAGCGCCCGGATCTGGCGAGCGGGCGGCCCCCTGCTCCGTCCGCGCCCAGATCCAGCGTGGAGGCGAGGAGTAGGCCGGCATGGAGGCGAGCAGGGGGCAGGGGGCCAACGGATCCGGTGAGGAGGCGAGGAAGAGGCCGGCGTGGAGGCGACGGCAGCATCCTACGTCGCCGGGTTTGGCTAGTGGCCTCAGGAACTGGCTCGACGGCAGGCTTAGGACGGGCTCCGATGGGCTCGGGATTTTGTTTTTGTTTTTTTTATTAATTAACCAAGGCGGGCATTCTAAGGAGCCCGCCTCTGTTAATTGATTTACCGAGACGGGCAAAGCAACCGCCTTCGCTAAGGATTGATTAACCGTGACCTTTGAACGGAGGCGGTTGCGTTGCCCGCCTCCATTAAGATTTGTATAGTAGTGTGCTCTAATATGTTTGTATCATGAAATACTAACTACTCGGTTTGTTTTCAACTATCATGAAATACAAGGTAGCTTAGGAATTTTAGATCAGATTATGGGATAAAACAAACGACGGATATTTACATGATTTGGTATAGTTTTGACTTAGGACAATTTTATACTTCCTTATTTAACTGTTGCCTGAATACTGGTCACTGGACTTTGGTACTCCAGTAGACCGGTACTCCACTTCTCGCACCAAACGCAGAGTGGGCATCCTATCAAATGTAGGTAGTTGGTGGAGTGGTTGAAGCAGTAAACACTATTTTTCAACCACAAATCAACCGCCAATCTGAAACAAGTCCATGATGTTCATCGCCGCGTTCTTTTTTCGAAAAGAAATTAACATCTGGTTTTCACTGACAACATCATTCTCGTGTGTCGTTTATATATACAACAAAGGATTGATTGACCGACAATATTTTAATTATATATCTTCCTTTGGATCTTACTGTTTGTTTTTCTTTTGCCTGTGATCTCAGCGCAATGACGTTACTACCGCCTTGCTTGATCACCAAACTAGGCCAAAACTAGGCCCCCTTGCATCGTTGAGTTCTACACCCCTGTCCCGGTATAAATACATATCTCGCCTTTTAAGGAGTTAATTTTTTTAAAGTTTAACCAAATTTATACAAAAATATACTAATATTTTTAATAATGCATAATAATTATCAATTAGTTGAGTATGGAGTATATTTTATAATAAATTTATTTAAAGATACAAATGTTAATATTATTTTCTATATTGATACTTAAATTTAAAAAGTTTGACTTTGTCGAGAAGCTAGATGTGTATCTTTCTAGCTACGGAGGGAGTACTACTAGAACGTTGACCTATGGCATTTTGAGTTCTTTTTTGAGACTTTTACCTCTGTATCATTATAAAAGATGATCGTTTCCCACATGCCACTAAAAAGTTGGGCCGCACCCATGCGCCATCCACCTAAACTTTCTTGTCTCCCAGGCCATTCCATCCACTTTGCAGTCTAACAGAGGGAAACGGCATGGAGAAAAGATCTGCTTGCCCTGAGGCCATAGAGGCTGATCAAAATCACCATTGTCCTTCTGTGCCACTCCCTGGCCGAGCTGGGCAGTTGTGTTGGCGCAAAAAAAAACTAGAGTATGTACGTGATGCGTGAACATATGAATTAATGTGCACCTTTTTTAATGCCAAAAAACTAGAGTATGTACGTGATGCCAACACAAGAAATGAACACAATATATAATAATAATATTTAACACAATATATAATAATAATATGGTTCATAGACCAACATTTGGTCATTGGTTTTCAACGCATTAGCTAAAGTTTTCAACATGTCACCAACATTACAGCAGGCACATAAGTGCTTCATCCAGACATTAAGTTCTAGTCAAGCCAAAATGAAATGATGCCAGCAGGCACAACAAACAACAGTAGCTCATGTACTACTCATCCAAAAGTAGGCACCAGGCACAGCTTTAGCAAAATAGCCACAAAAGCAAATGAGGCCAAAAGACATCCCCACACAACAATCAGGCAGACACCTTTCATTCCAGCATTACCTTCTTCTTGCTCCTGGTATTTGAAGCTAGGCTGGCTGGGCTTGTTGGTACAAGGGGAGGCTTCTTAGGTGTCAGCTTCTTCTTCACTCCTATCTTCATTCTTGGTGAACTCTGGGGCAGAACAACCTCCAGTGGTGGTGTCTGCACTGTTGCAGTTGATGCCTAGAGGGAGACTAGTTCATTGGAACCAGTTCTAGACCTGTTACTATCAAATACCAGTTATTGGAACAAGCTTCATTACAATGGGAAATTGCAGAACTATAGGAAAAACATACCTGCCAGATAGGGTGTTTGGAGTTGTTGATGGTGCAGTGATAGCTGATGCCTTCTTTTTCTTGGAAGTTGTTGAAGAAGATGATTTGCTCTTCCTCTTCTTTTCTGCAGCATTGGCCACTACCTCATTGTGTGGGAATACCATCCCTGTTGATGGAGTGGCCACCACAAGGCTAGTCTCTGTATTGGTACTAGCTGCTTTCTTCTGCCCTTTTCTTTGGGAGACCTCTGCAAAAGACAATTATTAATAGAAAATGTAGTTCAGTTAAATGATAGTTTCATTTATGTAGATGTATTTGATTACCTTTCTGCCTCCATTGCAGCTATGTCTGCTAGATCCCCATTCTTGCAAGTGTACCAGTGATGCCCTAATTCATGGCATATGGGACACTCATGTTTCTTCTTCTTCTTCCCACTTCCTCCCTCCAGAGCCCCTTTCATCCTATTTTTCCTTCTTCCTGCCGTTGACTTAAGCAATGGAGGGTGCATGAAGAACCCATGTGTGGCTTTGGGCCACATGGACTTGTCAGGAATACATGGGACAGAGCCTGCATAAGCTTCTTTGAATTTCTGGATAGAAAAGTACTCATCTACATGGTCTTCTAGTTTTGCTCCATGAATTGAAGTGATGTACGCAATAGCATATTTGCAGGGTATTCCTGACCCTTGCCAAGCATTACATGAACATGTTCTATTACCTAAGTCAACCACAAACCTAAATGAACTACCCCCCTTAGCACAAACTTCTGCAACACCTTCAAGTGAGCTTGTGATCACTTCTATGTCAAGGTTGAAACTGTCTTCTCTCAGCTTCTTCACAATATGAGGTAAAATCTTGCCTTCAAATGTCCTTGCCACCCTCTTCCTATGATTTCACTTGATCAATATCTTCTGTCTAATGGCGTCCATCAAGTCATCCAGGTGCTTCCCTTTCTCAGGCTTTATCCAATTATTGAAGGACTCAACCAAGTTATTAGTGACATAGTCCACCTTTGAACTAGTGAAGAACTGGCTCCTAGTCCACTTTTTCTTGTGAGTCTCTTGGAGATATACCATAGCCTCTGGTTTGGCTTGAGCCATTGCCTGATAGTGTTTATTAAACATGTATGGGCTCCATGAATATGCAGCTGCCCATAAATGACCATCAAAAATCTTTCCACTATACCTCTTCTTGAAATTTTGTACTAGATGATACATACACTCTCTATGTTTACATCCTGGAAAAACCTCACTAACTCCATGCATCACTGCCTGTCCACAATCTGTACTGAAAGTAAGTCCATCTGGGCTGCCTATTGCTTCCTTCAGCCTCTCCATGAACCACACCCAATTCTCATTAGTCTCTGAATCAATGACACCAACTGCTACTGGGAACATCCAGTTGTGCCCATCTACTGCAGAGGCAATGCACAACTGGCCTCTAAACCTCCTAGTTAAAAATATACTATCTACTGCAAGATATGGTCTACAACCTCTAAAAAAGCCATCAACACAAGCCTTCAATGCAAAAAACATCCTATTAAACCTTATCTTGTTGTTGATGGTGTGGTGATCAATGACAAAAAAAAGTACTAGGACTGCTTTCCTCTAACTGAGCCTTAAGTCTAAATAGGTTATCAAAGCTTTTGTCCCAAGGCCCATACAACTTATCCATGGCAAGGTTTTTACCTTTGTACACTCTCCTGTAGGGCACCCAGATCCCAAATTCAGCATTCAACTTCTTCTATAGTTCTTTGGCACCTAGAGTCATATCTTCCTTCAGCCAATCAATCACTTGATGACACACCCAAAACTGTGTGACTCCTACACAGACTCCAGTCCTCCTGGCACTCTGATAGTCATGGCCAAATGGATTCTTCTTCACCTAAAAAAAGAAACAGTCCTTACAATCATTAGGCCCAAAAAAATAAATGAATGTACATTTGGTAAAACAGAATACCTTTATAGTACGCCCATCCTTGGTAGTTGATGCATGAATTCTCCACCGACAGCCCAATTCTTCCTTGAAACTGCAGTTTGCCCTAAACCTCCCTGTGTCACTAGCCTCAATGTCATAATGGATCTCACGTCTCACAGCATGAGTAGCTACAGCCAATCTAAAAGCATTAATGTCTGAATACACAGTGCCTACTGCCATAGAAGGGTTCTTCTTGTCATAGTCAGCATCAGGCATTTGTTCAGGCTGTTTATTTTTAACAATATCATCTACATCCTCTATTTCATAATCTTTCTCATCATCATGATCATCAACATCAGACTCTTCATTAGTGTCTGATTCAGAGGCCTCAGGGGTAGCAGGCTGTCTTAGCTTATGAGGATTGGAAGGTTCGGGATAATCAGGACCAAGGTTGAGATACAATCCTTCATCATCAACACCCACATGCTCATAGGATGGATTTGGGTTTTCAAGTGATTCATGTTCAGGCACTACAGACACGCTCTGGGAGTTTTTGCTTGGTTCAGCTATGCTAGGACAGTGGATTGAAGGGGTGACTAGGGCTTGAACAGAGTGGGCATTATCACCAAACTCCCAATCAGGAAGCTGAGGCTCACTAGTTGGGCTAGTATATGCAAATGTCAAGTAGCAGCACTTCGAAGCCTTGTTTTTGGCAAACATTTCAACCAAGTCTTGGTCTTTGCAGACTTCAATATGGAGCTTACTGTCCAGACATAAATAAAACATTCGAGCTACATCACCGTGCGTGGGAGGACACTTGTCGACAACGGACCCAAACAAATCTCTGAAGTTAGTCCGGTCAGCATCCACAACCATGTCCAACGAGTACCACCGACCACGCGCATTGGGAGCAACAATCCTAATTTATAGGTTGAAGCTACTGTCTGCGTCCATCTTACATAGGAGCACGCAATTTTTGGACACACTAAACATTCAGAGTAGAAGCCGTGTAAATTTTCTCATGCAAATAAATTAGCTAAGCTAGAGGAAATACGTTGAAGCTTAAATCATTAGATAAAGATGGTAAGAAAGGATATTCATTATTGCATCACTATAGCTTGACAATGACATGCATATTTATCATGACCAAAAACATGTTGCCCTGCTGCTTACCTGCATGAGGAACACAGCAGCCGCCGCCAGTTGATGTTGTTGTCGCTGATCACCAGGAGCAGCGCTGACTGCTGACTTGCCGCTCAAAAGCTAACTGCAAGCTACTAAAATCAGAGAACTACACACACCGCTGCAGCTAAACGGATATCTGGACAAGAACGAAGAACGAGCAAGCAAACTCAAAGCTTGGCCGATGGGGCTGCACAGAGCCACCGGCGGCAACAATTGGTCGGCGTGGTACTACTCACTGCCGAACCTGATTGAACCGAAGGCCACCAATTTCAACACCTATGCTGTGGATTTAGAAATCGACTGCAAGAACAGACGAAAATAAAAGGAGGCGGAGGAACTGCTCGCCGTTCACGAGAGAAGCAGGCAATTTGGCCTAAGGTTGTGCTAGACTCGGCTGCACGACTAGGAGCGCTCGGCTCTGCTCGAGCCTGCACCAGTAGCACCAGGTGCCGAGCACCCGTGCGCACAGACAGGAACCGACGAACTCGAGCAGACGAACAGAGTAAACACGAGCTCCAAAAATCGACGCCACAAGCACCTGGGATGGGTATTCTTGCCTCCCAGCCGCGACGCCTCTAGGGTACCGCCGCCGCCGCTGCTCACCCGCCGTCGCCGCCGATCCGGACTTCGCCGCTAGGGTTTGGGGAAGAGACGAGAGAGAGGAATCGAGAGAGAGAGAGAAGTGAGATGGCGGTCAATGCTTCTCAATTTGCCCACCGTATATGCACTCTAGTCTCAAGGGGTAAGATGGTTAGTTCTCCTGCTCGGTCCCACATGTCAGACCTGTCAGACGTTACAAACCGAATAGAAGGTGGACGGAATGGCATGGGGGACAAGAAAATTTAGGTGGATGGCACTTGGGTGCGGCTCAACTTTTTAGTGGCACGTGGGAAACAAAACCAACTTTTATAATGATACAGAGGTAAAAGTCTCTCTTTTTTTTTTGTGTGTGTCGCGCATCCGGCATACGCCAAAACCGTGTATGATTCTGCACGAGATCAGCCCAAATTTAGTCGAAAAAAAAAAAGATCAGCCCAAATTATATCTGAGCCGCCTATTGGGCCATGAAGTAGTGATAACCGGCACCTGCAGGTACGCAGGCCTTGACGGATCACCATTGTCACATGGGCCTCTATGTGTACGATGGGGCCTCTTTGTTATCCAGCGAGGCCTGATTGGAACAACCGGCCTGTCGTTATCCATACACCTTAGCACAGGCTTCAATGGCCGGAAATGCGACTAATACAGTTTCATGGCAACTGGTGTTAGTGTTACTGGGAAAACAATCTACTGGAAGCTCATTTATTTTAAAACGTACGGTTTTGAACTCGCTGGTGCACGTTAGAGACCGTTGAAGTTTACTACTCCGACCGTGTTACTGCCAATTGCATTAGCAACCTTTTGCTAAAGGATTCCAAGTTTCCAACTCATGTACGGTCCAAAAATGGTACGTACTCGTGTGGTTCGAACGCTGGAGCGCAGCATGACAAATCACCTGAAGAACATTCACGCAGGGCATTCTAGCAAACACTGTATAGATTGACAAATCAATAGGAGTAGCAGCAGGGGTAAAGAATCTGAAGAATTTTGAATGTCCCGGTGGCCGCTCAACTTATCTACCATAACCCTTGTTTTTTCAAAACTGAAATCATGAGGAAATTTATAATTGCCCTTGGCCCTGTCCAGCCGGTCCCACATACAGCCTTAAAAACAGAACACCTGCCATGCTGCCCTTTTCCCTCCTCCAGTAAGAGCCACCTGCAGCGGCTTTCATTAAAGCAATCAGGCCAGGCGTTAAGCCAATCAGCCCTCCCAATCCCACCCTTAATCAGCTCATCCAGCTCCCAAATCTTCCATTATAACCCAAGATTCCCCTGCTCACTCTATTTCTACTACTGCTGGTACTCTCCCCACAAGCAGCCCCCCTCCATGATAGTGCTCCCTCTGAGCTAAGCCTCTCTCTCACCTACCTACCCACCCGCTCACACCCCCAGTCCACGCCGGCGATGGCCGCAATGCCGGCGCCGGCAGTGGGCTTGGCCGTCCTGGTGCTCTTCGCCGCCGCCCTGCCGGCTCTTTATGCCGATGACCTCAACAGCGACGCGCAGGCGCTGCAGGCGCTGCGCTCGGCGGTCGGCCGCTCGGCGCTGCCGTCGTGGAACAGCACCACGCCAACGTGCCAGTGGCAGGGCGTCACCTGCGAGAGCGGCCGTGTCGTCGAGCTCCGCCTCCCCGGCGCCGGGCTCATGGGCAACCTCCCCTCGGGCGTGCTGGGCAACCTGTCGGCGCTCCGCACGCTCTCCCTCCGGTACAACGCGCTCACGGGGCCCATCCCCGACGACGTCTCCCGCCTGTCCGAGCTCCGGGCGATCTACTTCCAGCACAACAGCTTCTCCGGTGAGGTCCCGGCGTCGCTGTTCGAGCTCAAGAACCTCGTGAGGCTGGACATCGCGGGGAACAAGTTCACCGGCGAGATCTCGCCGGACTTCAACAAGCTGATCCGCCTCGGGACGCTGTACCTCGACGGGAACAGCTTCACCGGCGAGATCCCCAAGCTGCAGTTGCCTGCATTAGAGCAGTTCAACGTGTCGTACAACCAGCTCAACGGGTCCATCCCCAGCACGCTCCGGAAGATGCCGAAAGACTCCTTCTTGGGGAACACGGGCCTCTGCGGGGGTCCACTAGGCCTGTGCCCCGGCGAGACCGCGCCCACGCCGGCCGGTTCGCCGGAGTCGCAGCCAGGATCGGGCGGCGCCGCTGACGTCGGTGGCGGCAAGAAGAAGAAGCTCTCCGGCGGCGCCATCGCTGGCATTGCCATCGGCTCCGTGTTCGGCGTGCTGCTCTTGCTCGCCCTGCTTTTCTTCCTCTGCCGGAAGAGGTCCAGCGCGCCCCGGGCGGCGGCGGCGGTGGAGAAGGGGCGGGAACTCGGCATGGAGCCGATGGATGTCGAGCCGAAGGGACAGAACGGCTCCGCAGCTGGCGCAGGCGGCCACAACGGCGCTGCGACGGCCGTGGCAGTTCCGACCGCCGCTGCGGCTACGGCGGCGGCAGCGAAGACCGGCGGGTCGACCGGGTCCAAGAAGCTCATCTTCTTCGGCCCCATGGCAGCGGCCCCGCCGTTCGACCTGGAGGACCTGCTGCGCGCGTCGGCGGAGGTGCTGGGCAAGGGCGCGTTCGGGACGGCGTACAAGGCGGTGATGGAGAACGGGTCCGCCGTGGCGGTGAAGCGCCTCAAGGACGTGGACCTCCCGGAGCCGGAGTTCCGGGAGCGCATCGCGGCCATCGGCGCCGTGCAGCACGAGCTGGTGGTGCCCCTCCGCGCCTACTACTTCAGCAAGGACGAGAAGCTCCTCGTCTACGACTACATGTCCATGGGCAGCCTCTCCGCCCTGCTGCACGGTAAAAAACTTCCCCCCTTCCACCATTTTTACCGTTTCTTCCTGACGAGTTCGTTACCCCCGTACTGTCGGTGGGCGGGTTGGGTGAGGACGATCATTTCTCCGGACACAGCCTGGCAATATTCTGGGACAGGTAAAGAAAGAGGGGGAAAAAAATAAAAAGGTTCCACGAGCTCGTGGTGCTCGGCACGAGCCAGCGTGGTTTCCAAAAGCCAAGCCGACGGCAGCCGGCGTCGCCGAGCAGAGGCGCGCACGGGATGGTTACGGGTTTGCTAGGTGTCGCGTCCCTTTCGCCGGATCCTCATTCGAGGCGGCCCTCAATCAATTCGCTGGAACCTACTGTCTGCCTGCCCCAAGCGGCCTAGCCCCATCCAACCCTGATCCGGTCCCCTTGCCCTCTGGCAACCGAACCCGCCGCCCCGGGGTGCTGCTTCTTTTCCGCCATGCCAGCCATGGCGCGGCGTAGTTGCTGCGTCGCTGCGAACGAACCAACTGCTTGCGAGCAATTGGTTATAGCGGCATTGGCCGCTAGTAGCCACAAACTGAGCTGGCTCAGAGCTACTTACCTGACGTGACAACCATGACTGGTCCCGGAGATCGATTCGAGCTCCCTGGTTCGCCTGCTTGGTCCTTTGAACATCTCTGTACCTGTACTGGGGTAGCTGTATATGCAGAGCTCTGAATCAGTAGTAGATTCGTGGCGGCAGTAAAAGTTCCAGGGCAAGTTGCGCATGTGGAGTGAGCCGGTGTCCCGAGTTGCAGGCCGGGCCGGGTAGTGTGGTGTAGTTTCGCTGATCCATGTGACATTAGTTGGCGCCACTGTTCCTCTTCCTCGGGATTCCTCTCTCTTCCCTTCTCGCGCCAATTATTAGCCTCGCCTAGCGTACGGGTTTTAAAGAATCATTCAAAAAGTCCGGACCGCCCCGGCAAGATGGCACCGGGTGTAACCGAAGCAATCCCGCTGTATAATCTGTATACGTACGCGCCGCAGTAATTGGCATCGACCGTGAATCCAGCAGCTGTGACATTCCTGTACTCCTCCTTCCTTGTGACGCGAACCATGTAGGAGTAATTGTAATGACGTGGTGCGTGCGGATGTCGTGGTCATGTTATGTTTCTCCTCTGGTGTGGTGACGCATCGGCATCGCAGGTAACCGTGCCTTCGGCCGGACGCCGCTGGACTGGGAGACGCGGTCGGCGATCGCGCTGGCGGCGGCGCGCGGCGTGGCGCACATCCACTCGACGGGGCCCACGGCGTCGCACGGCAACATCAAGTCCTCCAACGTCCTGCTCACCAAGAACTACGAGGCGCGCGTGTCGGACCACGGCCTGCCCACGCTCGTCGGCCCTTCCTTCTCGCCGACCCGGGTGTCCGGCTACCGCGCCCCGGAGGTGACCGACATCCGCCGCGTCTCGCAGAAGGCCGACGTCTACAGCTTCGGCGTCCTCCTGCTGGAGCTGCTCACGGGGAAGGCGCCCACGCACGCCATCGTCAACGAGGAAGGGCTCGACCTGCCGCGCTGGGTGCAGTCCGTCGTGCGGGAGGAGTGGACCGCCGAGGTGTTCGACCAGGAGCTCCTCAGGTACCAGAACGTGGAGGAGGAGATGGTGCAGCTCCTCCAGCTCGCCATCGACTGCTCCGCGCAGCACCCCGACAGGAGGCCCGCCATGTCCGAGGTTGCCACGCGGATCGACGACATCCACCGCTCCAGCCTCGGCGGCGACCGGCAGGCGCCCGACAGCGCCGAAGGCGACGAGCCATCTCTATAACCGCCATAGCAGCAGCTGCTCCTCCCCTGATTTCCACCATACGTACTTGTCAGCCTCAGCCCTCAGTGAATGAAAATTGCTTAGTTCTTTTCTTTGCATGGATCGATATTGCTCTTGCTCCCCCGGCTACTTTTTAATTGATTCGCAAGCAACTTGTGCATGTTCGTTTTTTTCTTTTTCTTTTCTTCTTCTTCTTCTTTATCTTTTTTGGGCCTCTCTCTCACGGGCTTTGATTCTATTCTATAGCACATGTCACTGTACTCTTTATTCTTGGAAAGCAACATTTGATGATGCCTTGCCTGTATCTGTATCTATATCTAAGACCGACACCATTACCAGCTGCACCAGTATGTGTATTGTTTGCTATATTCAAAAAATACGCGCGAAATGAAATGATTCATTCATGGACCATGGTAGCTCGGCTTTCGTTGCCAAGCCTTGCTTCACATCAACCTCTCTTATCGTGGTTGTTAGGGGGAGGTAATGGTTGTTGACTTGGCACATTCTCTTGCGTAATTAACCTACGGGGTAGCTCCTTTTGTGGTTGAGAAGATTGCTGCCTGTGCCGCTGTGCGGCCTGCCGATGAAAGCTCTGCTAATGGCGTCGCGTTCGCAGCTTGTGAAATCTGGTTGGTCTTATTTAGTAGGTCAGAAAGAAGAAGGCAGCGTGCGTGATGTGTTTATCTTCGAGTGTTGTTGAAGTAAAATGACAGAAAGAGACCTGTGATTGTGTGGACTTGTGTTCATCTGCAGTTACCTGTGAAAATGACAGAAAGGGAGTTGTGCGTATGCTTGGTGCGTGCCCTGTTCAGTGCATTGCTAGCTGCAACGGCATGGGGATCATTCAAAAATATATATAGATTAGGATGCCATCACTAATGTTATATACAGATATATATAATACTATATCTGATTATCAGGTAGGTAGCAGTGATTTTGTTCACTACTGTGCCATAGTCAGCAACATTCAGCAGATCCATTGTACAGTAAGTAACCTTATTCTGAAATTTGAAACTGCTACTGCATTATGGACAGTGCAAACTGACAATCTGAATCGTTTGATAAGTGTGCAACGAGATGATTGGCGTGGTATCATTCAATCATAAGATGATACAGTACGACGCATCTCACAACCAACAAAAACAAAAGGAAAGAGAAAAGAACACCATCCATTCCCAGTTCCGATACCGATTATACATAGCTTGTGGTTGCTGTTGTGAAGTTTCTACTTCAGATTTTCTTTTGTATCAGCCTCGAGTGAATGAACTGGACCAGTGTGCTGTCTTATGTCAAACCAGCTGGTGTACTCGATGCTGGCTTCAATTCGCTTTGCCTCGTCGACACTCGCAATCAATAAAAAAATGCTAATGGCAGTTAAGCAGCATTTAGTACTGCCAACACCTCCATAATGGAGTTGTACGGCCAAAGCAGTTTGCAAATGTTTCACTCGTCGCCTGAAAAATTATACCAGCAGAGACATGCCGATCTCGTCCTGCTGCCAAGGGTCCGGCTGGTGGTGTTGTATGTGGAAGCCCGGGGGTCGTCGTCGTCGTCATCGTCGTCCTCGTTTGCAGGGTCCTTCACAGCGCTATAATGTGGTGGTGTACGCACAGCGGAAGCGGCACCTATCACCGGCTGAGAAGAGCCGACTGGTGTCCTCAAAGAGCAAGGAGACATGCCACCCGACCACGCCAGGTAATCGGGTTCCACCCAAGGAGTATCCATGTAGCTCAACTTCTGAGCTAGCTTCCTGCAGTTCTGCTTCACCTTCTGCATAAATAGATGTTAAAGTTAGTGCATTTTTCAAACGCGTATACACTAAAGAAACATTTTTGGAACAAACAAGTTTATGTTTACCTCCACAAACGCCTAGCCCCTGCCCTCTAGACTCGTGAAACCGAAACGCTACTTCGTTGGACTGCCTTGACAATTGTGTCGCTTGGGTACAGAAACGTGGTTGGACAGTTTTAGTACACATACTTAATACCAAATGGATAACAAATTATACCATTCGAGTATCATATCACGTATCTTTGAAGCGGGGCTCTCTGTAGTTGTGTGTTGTCCCTAGTGGCAACGTCGTACACATCTTCGATCACATCTTCCTCGTCGTCCTCGTCAATCGCCTCCTCAGTGTACGGGGGCTTGATATGTGTCCTCGTAGACCTGTGAAGCCACCGTAGGTACTCGTCGAAGGTGTGCTGGGGGACCCGCATCGACCGGCTACTGGCCCCTGGTCTGCCACAACTGGATGTACACGTTGTGTGTCACGCGCCAATCCTTGGTCTTGCACCTCTTCCTGTGGTCATACCTGCAACAAAATGATTGTTAGTTGTACCATACACACCTCTGAATTATTGTTTTGTTATTAATCGATAACGCACCTGTGCAATTCTTGGTTGGTGGAGTAAAGCGGTGGTGGATAGCCTGTCATTCTTCCAAACTACCTGCAAACCCTGATGGGCAAGTGAATCTCGACCACGTGGAAGAAAATAAGAGGAACGTTGCAGCGATACTCGTCTGACTCATCCCTAGTGACAGGACTCAGATAGTCCTGGAGCTCCGAAGCATCCCAAGGACACCAATGCACCTGAATATTTCGTAATTGAGTTAGGTTGTGATATAGTGTACATCGAACAAGACACATGTATGATAGTAAAGATAGTGTAACCTGGTGCTGTGTCAGGACGTCAAGACAGTTCGTGTAGTCCCTGTACTTACGCCTCGCAATCCCTCTAACTAACTCTGCTTGCGTCCAGATATATAGAGCTATAGGGAGTGTATCATGTCCGTTCCAATGCTACACTGAACACGATAACAAATTAGCCATTAATAATTTCATCATATGTAACTGTCTCGAAGAATATAGTGAACCAAAGTATTTACAGGGAAACCAGTAACAAGGGGCCTCCCAACGGGCCATCGTTCCCAACACCAAACTTGGAGTAGGTATGAGCAACCCCAAGGTTCGCATACCCTGAGGTGCGACGACAGACAATTCATAGTTGTCGATACGTCCATGCCAGGATTGCGCTGCCCCAGCTGTACGCCACTATGCTATCCCACGACTGACGTAGTATGTCAAGAAAGATCCAGCTGATGGTGTTGGTCGAAGCGTCTGGGAATAGGAAAGCACCAAGGAAGTGACAGAGCCACACTCTAGCGAACCTGTCGATCTGAGCCTCATCAGCCTGTTGGTCCAAGTAATCAAAGCGCTCTATGATCCATGACGACAAAACACCGAAACTTTTTCTGAAATTCACCAAAGAAAATGAGACCCGATGGCTGCAGGAAAGCAATGCAAGTATTAAATAGGCTTGAATTGCTCACTTATTTTTCTTGGAAACCTCATCGTCCGGTGGAAAAAGCCAGTGAACTGAGCCACCAGCTCCCTCCAGTGATCGTTGTCAACTATACGGTCTATACCTGTCACTGGAAGTCCCCCAACCAAAGGCCAAAGATAGCCTTCACGTCCTGTATGGTCAAGGTCATCTCGCCGCAAGGTAGGTGAAATGTGTGGATCTCATGCCTCCACCTGTTATAAGAATAGAACGACTGATAGTTACCTCAAATTTGCTATAAGAATGTTTACGTACAATGAAGGCACTCGCACATATCTACAGCTGCAGTAAGTAGTGCTGGATCAAGGGGCGGAAGACCATAGTTGACAACACGTACAGGCTCAAGGAAGCCGGCACGCCGTATGTACGGCGCGTAACGCTCGTCCCACTGGTGCGCACTGGTGTGCGTGCGGGGCCTCAAAGGAGGTAAGGGCACCTCTGCGTCGGTGTCAGTCAAGAAGTGTGCTCGATGCGGGTCATCGTACTCCACCTTAAGAAGGGGGTACAACGGGTGTTGTGTGGGAGGGGTCATCCTGTTATAAATTGATAAACAAAGGGTTAGAGTATTCAAATTAACAAAATTCAAATTAACATTATGTAGCATTGCAAATTTTGAACTACTTGTTATGCAGTACGAACACAATATGAAAGCACATGCATATATTCAAAGTAACATTAACAGACATATTAAATAACTTTACTACGAAAATAAACAACTTCTATGTATAGCTGTTCAGACACAAGACAACTAGAAGATGCCATAACAGCATTTGTTATATAGTTTTTCTTTCTTTTTTATTGCACTGTTGATTTACAATATATAATTTACACAATCTATAATTGGGGAGATGCCATAACTGCATTTGCTATATACCTTTCCTTTCTTTCCTCTCATGATAGCCCGTTTCCATCCACCCGAAGCGACGGCCTTTCCCCACTCGCTCCCCATATTTAACCATTTACGCCCAACTTGAAAAGACAAATTAAAGCCACGACTTCGCACTAGCGAGTATGCTAAAAGCTTCTTTGCCAACTTTAGAATGAAAATGAATACGGATAATACGGGAAGCTATTCACGGCACCGCGCTAATGAGTATGCTAGAGGTTTCGTTACTAACTGCTATACGAAAATGAATGAATATATCTATGGGCGGGTGAACGTATCTATGGACAATTTAGGAAAACAAAACCATAGTTTCGTGCCGCTGAGTATGTTAAAAACTTCTTTGCTAATTTTAAAATAAAAATAGATACATATAATACAGAAAGATAACCATAGCTCCACGATAATAATATATATACTAGAAGCTTCTTTGTCAACTCTAAACAAAAGGTGATGAATATATTTTACAAAATAAATTTAACAAAACATACACGTAGAATTCATTGCACTACCTATATGAATTTTACAAAAGCTAGCTGAATTTTACAAATACCTATGTGCGTGGCTGGAGACGCAGCTGGCGGGCGCTGCCGGCGGGCGGGCGTGCGGCCATGGTCGGGGGCAGGCGTGGCAGGCGCATGCGGGCGGGCAGGCGCGGCGACGGGCAGGCAGACAGAGGGAGGGCGGCTCGTTGACGATATTTATTTGGAACTGCCGCACCAAGATCGGTGACGCGGCAGGACCTGCTACGTCACTGGTCAGCGCCCCGGTCATCGCTACATCATCCCATCGCCGCGCCACCATACATGACGCGACACAGGCGTTTCACCGCGCCAGGAAAATAGACACGGCCAAAAGTATTAGCTTTGAAAAAAAAATAAAACAATATTAGATTTAAAATTAGTTTAAAAAAATGTTAAAAAAAATTTCTCGGCTGGCCGGTGTCGCGGCATGACCCAGGCTTACAGCCTGAAAGCTCTGCGTTTTGGCCGTAGCCCACCACCAACTGGATGCTCATGCTCATGACTCGTCAGATCCCCGTGTCCTGGAACTGGAATTAGAGTAGTTAATTGGAATATCAACTTGTGGTTGTCCCATTGCTGCTATTCGCTTCTCAACGTGTTAAGTGTAACCAAGTCTCCTCCATGATTATAGTGCTAATATATTACATGCAGCATTTTGTGTGGAGGATCCACCTAGAGAATAGTAGTAGTGGCACTGCTTACTCTTTCTGATTTTTTTCTGCTCTACTAGTATTTACAAAGAGCTACTGTATTTTCGTTCTTCAGCACTATTTCAGCGGTATTTTTCAGTGAACGAACACTGTTTTCCTCTCAAAATAAATCAATATAAGCATCAACATAAACCAAATTTTAGCAAAATGAACAGGGCCTTTTGTATTTGAAGGAGTACCGTCTTCATTTCTGTGTCGTTTGCAAGAAGGTCATAACTGTCTGCTCTGAGATTGGAGTGCACATTGGACCTGTGCTTGCTGGCTGTCCGGAACTGCTCACCTAATGTTGACCTTCACCTCTGATAATGGCATTGGGTGAGGGAAAAGGTCCCATTATTTGCTTTCCTTGCTGCTGCTGTGTACCAACACGCCGAATTCCTCTAGCTCCCTTCATTCCATGGCAGTCGGCTGCTTGGCTCTGTTACTTGCTGCTAGACTATCACTAGGCAGGAGTACAAGGGATGTGACCTGGACATGATCTTTGTGCACCAGGTTCGAGTGAGCTGTGAAACTCTTGTTCGCTTCCAATGATGGGCCGGGCGTAGTAGAGTATGCGATCGGTTAGCTAGGATTTCGATTAGATATATTGCTACAGGTCAAGGAGTAGGGTGGAAGTGATCTGGCTACCATTAAGTATTTTATTCTTCACTTAATAATGCTTGCAAATTGCAGGTAGTCGTTGGATTGGCTTCTATTTTTATTTAGCATGGATGCATGTTTGGAACAGGAGGAGCGTGATTTCGGACGCATCATACTTTATGATGGGGAATTGGTATCGAAGAAAAACCTGGAAAATATGCATGCGAAGACGAGTTGACTGTTGACATCAAACAGTTGCATGCCTGCTTGCGGTGGGCTATCCTATCCAGCTTGTGGAACATGGAGGTTCTTAATTCTTCATCACTGTCTAGTGTTAGCAACGTTACATTACATGACTCGTGAAAATTGACACTTGCTTGAGAGAGGTTCAGACTGCAATTCGGACATTAAAAAAAAAAATCTCTAGTGCAAACTGACCCCTCCCAAGTCCCGAGTCCCAAATAGGCTCTGTAAACGACTCCATTAAATAGTGAACGTTCACCAGATTCAAATCTGGTGAACGATCAGACAGCCCCCATGACTTTCTATTTTTGGTAAAAAATAATTTTCGCAACTTTCCTTTTTTTTTTTGGAAAGTTTTCTATTTTTGGCAAAAATAAATTCTGCACCTTTCCTTTTCTGAAAAGTTACAAAGTTATACATATAACTTTTACATTTAACTTGTGGAACAAACTTCGTATATCTTATACACAAGACTTCGACGTGACAAAGTTTTGCACATAACTTATACATATAACTTACTACGTGATATTTTGCGAAACAAACTTATCAACATAATTTCTTAGAAAACTACAAAAATTATGCACAAAACTTTTAGGTATAGCTTAGATATTAACTTGAAGAATGACTTAGATGTAAAGTTGGACGTATAAGTTATATTCAAGAACTTAGACCTACAAATTAATATCATAACATATTACTAGAAATATGAAAACTATGTATAAAAATAACTATGTAGTATAACTTGTTTGCCTATTAAAAATTACGTAAAAACTGTATCAAAAAAATGCAGAATAAAAATTATGGTGATAAGTTTTGTTGTGCAAAATGTTATATTGTCAAAGTTATCAGTATAAATTGTAGAAATAAGTTATGTCCTATAACTTAGTTACTTTCTAAAAACAGAAAGTTACGAATATTACTTTTTTCCAAATAAGGAAAGTCACGGGAGCAGCTGATCGTTCACTGGAATTGGGCTCTGTAAATGATGATAAAAACAGGGCCCTGTCTATGTCTTACTTTAGATAGATGAACTGTAAATCTTCAAAAAAAAATGCAAGAACGTCTGTAAGTAAATAACAAGTCCCGTATATTCTGTTACTCTAACTCAATTGTTGGTCTTCTCCTTAGCAAAAAGAGGGAAAATAAAGTACCATCAGTACTTCATGTGGCCAAATGTCGCAACTCTTCACAGTTGACTATTATGGTGATGGGTGTCAGCCCAGTACTAGATCTCTGTACCACTAACTGAAGTGTGCTTGTCAGGCCGATAAGCGTCGTGAAGTACAGGCATCTGCCTGCATTACTTGATCGATCAGTGAAGGAAAGGAGAGCATCGCCTAATAACGAAAGCGAAGCATGTCCAAACTCCAAACACTAGTGATCCGTGTAGTAATTTGAACTCGAGGTTACCACTCACAACAACAACCAATTGGTCCCGTATCTTTTTTTGGTTGCCCCTAGCTTCCATGATCAGCAGAGACATTATTCCATGACTCAGCTCTGACAGATACCACGTTCGCTATAATCCTGAAAGATAACATAACAATTAACAAAGCAGTGGGCCAGGAGAAATAACTAATATAGACTTTTGAGACAGAATGGTGATTACTATAACTAATTTTTTAAAACCGAAATCTGCGCGGTAGTTAGGCCTGGTTTAGTTCCCAAAAATTTTCACCCCAAACTATCACATCGAATCTTACGGTATATGCATGGAGTATTAAATATAGACGAAAAAAAACTAATTGCACAGTTTGGTTGAAAATCGCGAGACGAATGTTTTAAGACTAATTAGTCCATGATTAGCCATAAGTGCTACAGTAACTACATGCGCTAATGATGGATTAATTAGGCTTAATAAATTTGTCTCGCAGTTTCTAGGCGAGCTATGTAATTAGTTTTTTTTATTAGTATCCAAAAACTCCTTCCGACATCCCCGAAACATCCCATATAATATCCAAAAATTTTCATTTCTCGAACTAAACACAACTTTTTTCTAGTGCCCGTGATAAACTTCCTGTCAGACCTGTGTCTGTCTGTCATCCGTGTGTTGCTGCATAGTGTCACTGCAGCACCAGTGCGCGCGCGCGTGTGCGTGAGAGCTGAGAAGTATAGTGGAAACGCAAAGCAGTAGCAAGGTGCAGTAATTAGGTCGTTATCTTCTTCTGTCTTCTCCAGCAGATCAACATCGCTCACGGTTTACCTGCGTTTCGACAGAGGCCTACAGCTTTGTCTCCTTGTCCTTGGACGAGACCAAAAATCGACCGGAGGCTTGCAGACAACGCAAAGCGAGCTGGGTGCTGCGGTTCGTTTCGATTGGCACGGGTCGAGGTCGAGCAAAGCGAGCGGGCACTGCGCGTTTTTTTCCTTTGTGTGGAAAGAAGAGAAAGCTAGACGCAGGGGCATGAGTAGGCCAGAAAGACACCGGTAGCTAAGACTTACTAATCATATGGTAATCACGGTTTACTTCAGTCAAGCGCACACGAAACAGTAGGCAATTGGAGGCCGTTCGTTCGTCAGATAGAAGAGCCCTGCTGTCAATGTACTAGCTAGTATGTGAGGGGTTTGTGATTTGATTTCAGAGGTCAGAGGCTATGCGCTAGGCCAGATTCTGCTCCTAGAGTAGTTAAGATTTGACATCTGTTATGAGCGAGCGGGGTCAGGCTCCATGTTTTTCTCTTGAAATTCAGGTTGAAGAACTGGTATCCCACATGCTCCCTTGCTTAGAAGCAAGTTAGCGTAGATTTATCTATGCTTCTCCATTCACCTCCTCTCTAAGAAAAAGAAAAAAAACTACTCAAGCAAAGCAAAATGATCGCTCCTGGTGTTTCTCTTCAGTTGATAGTGACCGTCAAGGTTGTTCAGTTGGCGGTCGGACTGCATCTTCCTTCAGAAGTCCTACCACGCACGGTACTAATGGAACGCTGCAGTGAAGCGGAGCTTCAAGTGTGCGGGTCTGTGGCTCTGTGCCAGCACAAGAACATGATGATGCTAGTGAGCCTGTGCCCATGATGATCGATGTGATGTCAGGACATGACGACGCTGATGGCAATCATCAGAAACAAAATGTTGCCATTGCGTGCGAGCGCAAGGTCACAAGAGCAGGCATAACACGGCCATTGCAGGCCCAATATCTGGCCCACGTATTTGTGGCTTCAAGTTATTCGGCCTGTTCTTGTTCTTTTGGTCCACGGTCCACACAAGCGTGAAGCATCGTTTCGCACGGCCCATCATCTCTCTCTTTCATTTTCTTTTCTTTCTTTTTTTTGTTTCACTTGCGTTTGATTCAGAACTTGCCGCAGAATCTGTGTCGAGGCGTCGATTTGGAAGAATCGAAATGACATTCGCTTTGGAGGACTGCAGTACGAATACGTTGTTCAGTCATGTCAACTTTTCCCGAGTTTGAGACTGCAGCGAACACCCGCAGAGTTGCCTGACGTCTGACGGCAGAAGCAGTTGGAACTTCGAGTTCGAGGGAAGGTTTTCAGAATCTTCAGTTCGGATCCAGCGTTGTTCGGGTTCTGAAGGTGCCTCATATGGTTTTCAGTTCATTTTGGTCATCTATTTCATGTTCTAGATTGAATGGACTAGCTCTACATTAAAAAAACTACCAATATGGGCCCTCGCTCGCGCAAGTAGCAATGATGCTTATATTTGTTGTAGCCATAAGCCATTGCTACCTTAAGCAGACACGGGTCAGCTCCATCATGGTGCGACCATCCACCTACACTACAAGCCTTCTAAACAAAACTGTGAAACGATCGATCACCGATGCCAGTGAACTACTGATTTTATGCATGCTACCAATATCATTCTGCTGCACACTGACAGCAATGTTTTGACCATGTTTGTTTCCACTTATGATCAACTTCGCACAAAGAATAGCATAAAGATGTCCTTTGCTTCTGCCCACACGAGCTTGCCACACATGCGCATCAAGGAATCAATGGACTAACTGCATATGAGATATCAAAAGTTGATATGTTTTTTCATGTTCTCACCATAATCCTGGCCATCTTTGGTCATTTCATTCGCGTAGAACTTGGAACAGCCGTATTTTCCAGCGATACTTTCACCAATCGGTCCACAAGCACAACTGAACCTGAACGTGGACGAGGCAAGGTTCTAGAACCTGTCACGTACTCCTCTTCCTAAACGAAAAACTTTTATTCTCCTTTAGGTTATTTATGCAGCTACTCATCGACCTCGTTCTCTGGGATATTCTCTAGCTGTTGGATATGCGACCTCGTCCTCTGGGATATTCTCTAGCTGTTGGATATGCTGTGTATAGTTGTAGTGGTCTCGCAACAGTTGGAGTTGGTGGCGAAGGTCTTTTTTTCCCTGTCGTTTGAGTGGCAGTCTAATCTACGGATGGACTGTCATTAGTTTTGCTTTTTCGTTTTCCTTTATGTTGTGTCTCTAAGCCAGGCAGAGGCAGAGAGTGTTCCAAAGTCTACGTATCAACTGGATGTACTGCTCTTTGGTTCAAAAAAAAAACTTCCATTTCAAAAAAACTGTACTCTTCCACCGGTCATGGTTCGCTTGATTTTTTTCGCTAATGCTCACGCTTGGGCGCTTGCCCGTCCGAACCAAAAAAAAAAAATCAAATCTTCCCACGCTGCGTCGGACCTGAAAAAAAAAATCAAAACTCACCACGCCGCACTTGTCTCCCAACTCCGTGCTCGTTCGTCGTGTGGCCGTCCGCCCGACCTACTCCACTGTGCTGCCGCCATCCCCCGTGGCGCGTCAATCCCGCAGCACAACCCACTCTGGCAAGCTGCCGACGCCATCACTATGGCGCCCCCATCCCTCGTAGCGCCTCCATCCCCCGTTGCGCCAATGTCTTGCTCCGTCCTTCCGCCATGCCTAGACCGGGCGGCCAGGAGAGGGGGTGTCGCTGGCCAGGCCCAGGCTAGGTGCAAGCGCAGCCGGCCGCTGCCAGGCCACTCCACCATCCTCGACCGCCGGCTAGCTGGAACTAGCCGTCCCTCGCTCTCCGCTGCGTCCATTAGTAGAGAATAGATCTTCGGTTTAGCACGTTAGTCTCAGCTAGAATTGAGCCCGGGACTAATGTGAGTATTAGTCCCGGGTTCAAGTTTTTTTTGGCATCGGAGGACCTTTAGTTCCGGTTGGTAACACAAACCCAGACTAATGGGTCTATTTTAGTTCCGGTTGGTGTTACGAACACGAACTAAAGAGGCTTGACCCTTTAGTCCCGGTTAATAATATCAACCCAGACTAATGTAGACCTTTTAGTCCTGGTTGGTGTTGCCAACCCAGGCTAAAGGTCCTCCGATGGGTTAGTTTAAAAGAAAAGCATCTCATCCAGAGTGACATGTGTTGTGTAGATAGGATGGAAAGATACGTGAGAAGCAATACATTAGGTCTTGGATTTGAATCCCACGAGGCACAAAAGGTGGGAGGTATTATTTTTTAGTCTCGGATGACCTTTAATCCGAGTTTAAAGTAACCAGTATTAAAGAGCCCAGATTCCTAGTCCCGGTTGGACAACCGGAAATAATGGCCCTTGCCAACCGGGAGTGAAGCCACCTTTTCTACTAGTGGTCGGAAGAAGGGTAAAAAATGCATATCACAAGGCTTATGTTTCAAGTGTTTTAAATATTTCATAGGTATATTGCAAGTGTTTCATATGGATATTGTAAAAGTAGATCGGGATGTTGCATATGTTGCAATGATTGTACACGTATGTTGCAAGTTTCTGTTCCCAATGTTTTATCTATTTTTCTAGACGTATGTTGCAAGTGTTTTTATCTGGATGTTGCATATGTTTTGCAATGGCTTCTCAAGTGTTTTAGATGTTTTTTGTAAGTGTTTCAGATGCATGTTTCCAAGTATTTCATCTATCCGCAGATACATGTTAAAAATATTTTATCTGGATGTTTCAAAAGTAGATCGAGTGTTGTACTACCACAACAGCCTGATGCAGCTGCTGGGGCGCCGTGCATGCATGTGGGAGGCGGATGGAGCATTGCGCGGCTGCGGGCGCAGAAAGCGGAGGGGAGGCGCGGGTAGTCCCCGCCTCACACGGGCGTGCAGCAGCCATGGACGTCCCTAGTACTGCCCCCCCACCCACCCACCCACCCCCCCTTTTTGCTTTTGTAGTTGTTCTCCTTTGTCGTACGTGCAACATGTTGTACATGGTCATTCTATTCAAACTTATCTTCCTCGGTAATGGAAAGCATACACATCACCATCTCTAGAAAAAATTTCAGTCACCAAAAACCTATTCCTAGATCATTGTTGGAATAGATACGCTTGGTTTTAATGTTTCCTCTATCAATATCAATGGTGATGCCAAAACTTTTTGACTAGGACTAGCCGAAAGAACAACCCGTCGAGATTAGGGATATGGTGAGAGGAGAGGTTGATATGGCAAGGCGTAGAGTACCCAAGAGGAGTGCTCTGGGGACAATCGAAAGTGGATCAATCATTTTTCATGGGTGTGCTGGGACATCGGTGTTCAATTTGGATAGCTCTTATGCATGCGTGTAGTTCCTTCTATTCATGTTTCTTATGGGTTTCTATTTTTATTATTATGACAAAATTCAGTTCGACACTCCATACTTGTTCTAACTAAATTGTATTTTTTCCTATTTCTTTTGTTAGAGACCATCACATCTTGATTTAATGATTTCTATGATAAATGTGGTAGTGTCGGTATTTCGAGTAAACACCAACGAGTAAATTTGTGTTATTGCGCATCTGGCCCGGATGGTATGCTAAAAAGACACAAGGTTTATATTGGTTTGGATAGAATATCCCTACATCTAGTTTATGACTGCTGCTCGTGTTATTAGCACTGAAAAGTTCATAGCAGGGGTTACAAACGGGCGAGAGAGGGACGGGTCCCAAGTCTCTGATGGAAAGGTCGAATGGGTGCTGAGAGCTTGGTTGCTGCTCAGCTATGTGGCGTGATGTGTGTTGTGATCAATCGATCCCCTTAGTGGGGTGCCCTACCTTCCCTTTTATAGGCCAAGGGAGAGCAGGGATTATAGATGGGAGAAAAAAGAAGAAAACCCAGAGGCAAAGAAGGTCCTTCAAAGATGTCGGGTCTTGCTTTTCCTCTGTGCGGGCCCCGCTGACATGGTAGGCGGTGCTAGGGATAGCTCCACGCTAGGTGCATGTCCGTTGATACTGATTGGGTCGTGCTGGGCGTCTGTCCACTGATGATGCCATGTCCTGGCATTATCAGCAAGTTGTCACGTCGCATCCCGCCCCGGTGGGCGACGCGGTGGACCAGGGTGCTGATCCGTGGCCATACAGGGAGCAGACGATGCAGTGATTGCATGTCCATTATTGTAGGTGATGCGAGTTTCCTCCTGGACCATGGTGGTTGTCGTGAGCTTCTGTCAAGATCCGTGCCCGAGGGCAAATGGCGGTGCCCACAACAAATGTCGACGCCTATAACACTGTTTGGGCTTTGACATGTCTAGAAGGTCTCAAAGTGCCCTTTTTGTCATATCATGACGGTACTTTCCTATAGGCATGCAGGGTATGGTCCTCGGTATTGCGGTTGACTTGAGTGCCCTGCCTTATCTACGCGCGTCATTAGGAAGGAGTGGCGCGTAGATGTCGGGCGAGGCGGAGCCAGCCCTCATACATCGGACAAGGCAGAGCCAACCCTCAGGGGTCAGGTGAAGCGAAGCCAGTCCTTAGACGTCGAGCGAGGTGAAGCCATCCCTCGGTGGTCGAGCGAAGCGGAGCCAGTCCTCAGACGTCGAGCGAGGTGGAGCCATCCCTTGGGGGTCGGGCGAAGCAGAGCCAGTCCACAAACATCAGGTGAGGCAGAGCCATCCTTCAGAGGTCGAGCGAGGTGGAGCCAACCCTCAGGGGTCAGGCGAAGTGGAGCCAGTCCTTAGACGTCGGGCGAGACAGAGCCATCCTTCAGACATCGAGCGAGGTGGAGCCAACCCTCGGGGGTCAGGCAAGGTGGAGCCAACTCTCAAACGTCGAGCGAGGCAGAGCCATCCCTCGGGAGTCAGCCTGAGGCATTCCCAACCCTTGGGGGTCGGACGATTGGACAAAACAGAGCCTACGGCCTTGGTGGTTTGGATGAGGCGGGGCCCACTGGAAAATGTAGTCACGTCCTTGATCGCTCTGATGAATTAGCGTTGATGGGTATTAACTCCTCTTGTTCGGGTACCCTAGTATTGGTCCCCGACAGTAGCCCCCGAGCCCTGAGTGATTCGAGTAGAATTGTCTGGGGAATCTTTCAACTTGCTAGCGGGTGCACGCGAGCGCACCCAGTGGGTGTTGTCTCCGAGCCTGCGGAGGAGTAGAATACTCCTTCGGAGGTTTTTTGAAAGGGAGGACTCTGTGGGCCTTGGCTTTCTCTTGTCACCCATGGCGTGCCCTGGGGATGGCGATTCCCTTTTTGCCGAGGTCGAACCCTTCGTGGGTGTGGTCGTGAGTTTTGATAGTTTGTTAGCTGGATAGTTGATTGGGGTCCCGGTATCCCTTTCGTGGGGATCCTGCAACACCCTAAAATTTCATCTGCAAATTAGTAATTAAAATTGAGCATTTATTTAATTTTCTATGCATTTTAACCTAGGCCAAATAATAAATTTTGGGTTAACTAAAATTAATTATAAGGTTTAAAAACATGTTTGTTGCATTCATACCGAAGTATACTGTTTTGGGTTGAGTGTAGGGTTAGGTTGTTTGAAGTTGAATTCAAATTTCATTTGAATTTGGCTTGGATTTGAAAACTAGAAATGGAAAAGGATTTATTTTTGAAAAAACTTATTTTCTCTCTTTCCAGCCCAACTCCCGAACCGGCCGAGCCCTTTCTTCCTTTCCCTTCCCGCGCTTGGCCTGCTGGCGGCCTAGCTCGTGCTTCCCCTCCTTCCCTTCTTTGGCCTGCTAGGCGGCCCGCTCAGCACTGTCACTCCGCGCCATTCCTCCATGCGCACGCCTGTAGCCTGCCCGCAGCCTAGCTCGGCGCTCGGCCCAGCTCCCCTCGCCCACGCCCGAGCAGCACTCTCTTCCCCTCACTACATGTGGGTCTCACCTATTGGACGTGCCTCCTTCCTTTCCTGCCCCCTCGTTGATGATGGTGTGCTTGCCATCGGAGGCAGCGGCACCCATCGGGTCACCAGGCTAGGATTGGAAGGCGTCCAAATCCACCCTCGTCACGCTCCCTTCCATCTATCGTAGTGCCCCACTCACCTACAAAACCCTAAGTCGAACCCCTGTCTCTCTCCTTTTTCTGTCCACATTTGAGCTCTCACCGTCGCCCGCAATCCACCGTTCTAGTGCCCCAATCGACGTCGTCGACGCGCCTCAGAGATCCACCATGACCCACCAGAGCCATAGGTACCTTCAATTCTTCATTTTGGTAACACGTCGCTCGGATTCACCCTCACCTACGCCCTTTGTCTCTCGCCAGTTTGCCGCCGCCGTCGACCCAGCCCTTTGGAGCTCTCCCAGACACCGCGACCACCTCCATTAGACTCATGGTGAGCTTCTCCACCTTCATGTGCCCCTATTTACTAGAATGACGCCCTAGAGCGCCGTATCGGCAAGCTTTAGTCACGCCAGCCATGGCGCCACCATGGGGGCCATCGTCTTGACGTGCTCCCCGTCATAGATTCGTATCCCATTGAGTTCACATGAGCCGGTGCTTCATTTTTGTGGGTTTGGTTTTGATCGGGATGGTCCAGAGCACCGTACTGATGTTAGTTGTGGTGCTCAGCTCGCTGCCGGCCATGGCGGGCTTGCCGGAGACGCTATGCAACCGATGGGAGCTATCCCATTCATTCCTTGCCATCCGTTCCTTGATCGGCGGCCTGGATCACATACCGGTACACGATGTGTAACCGGTTCACCGTGGGCTGTGGACTCGGCCCACAGTGCCACGTCAGCGCGCGCCCACGCACATGTGGTGCACCGCACCACTCATGTGCAGCCACATGGCCGCCCAGTCAGTAGCCACGCAATTAACCCGTAGTCAGCTAGGTTCTTTTACATTTTAACCCCTCAGTATTCGGTGAATCAACCCGCGGTCCAGTTCAATTCAAAAGAGTTACTTTCCAGTCCTGTTTTTATTCGTTTTAGACCCTACAGTTTTAGGAAATAGTGCACGTCATCCATAATACGGTTAAATTCATATTTTAATTGTTTTAATTCAAAAATGAGTTTGGGTTATTTACAGAAATGCCATTGGAACCTTATTTCATGCATAACTTTCGCGTTTTAAGTCCGATTTGAGTGATTCTTTCGCTCATGTATTCGTAGCAGTACGTAGAATAGTTTTATAAGCTTTTTAAGTCTATGTTTCTACTGTTTGGTGTACTATTCTAATAGGAGTCTATTTGTATGCATGTAATGATTGGAATAGATGCTTGATTGGTGAATTGGAACACGTTTAGAGGGTGATCAATTCGAGGTGACTGAGGATCAGCAGAAAGATTAGCATTACTAGGAAGAGAACTTTGAGGAAGGCAAGTGTAGCAAAGGCCCCTTGTACCTATGAACTCTACAATTCATTTACATGCATGTGTCTAAATTTGAATTACCTTTAAGGACTTTACCTAGATTACTACTTGTACCACATATCCTTGTTACCTATGGTTTGGGATGCATTTTGGATAGATGTTGCAGCGCTTAACATAAATAATTGTTAAACATGATTAAAGGTATTGTGCAATGTGTTAAAATGGAGCTTTTTAGTAACAATTAGGGGGCTAGAGTACGGGGTTGAGTGCTCTAGTGCCTCTCCATAAGGACTTAATCCTGAAGCGGCCACCAAGGAGATTTCGTACAACCCTGAGTGTCATATGGCTCTAACTTTAATCTGTTAACTAGATTGTACTAGCTCATCTGTAGCTTTCTATGAGGGCAAGAGGGAGGGCACTAGTTGGTATGTTTCCTTTCCTGCTAGGGTGTGTACCATGCCACGACCACATGTGCCACTCCTAGAGGTGGGCCATATATGGCTAGATGGCTGAAACCTTAGCAGCTACGACTTGTTAGTGTGACTAGTGAAGGGTTACGTAGTGAAACCCTACCACACTTCCTGGGTAGAGGTGTTGTGGGCTTTGCAAACCCCAGCATTGGGAATCATGGCTCGGTGGGTAAAGTTGTACAATTTCTACAGAAATATTTGACCTGTTATAACAGTCGTGCTCACGGATACGAGCGATCTGGATCCTTCATGATTAGTGGTTACTATGGATGGTTGGAAATTGATATAATCTTGATTATTCACTACTACCAATTGGGTTGGGATTATTCACTAAAGTAGTGATTCAGGATGCTAAAACTTGAACAACTAAAATTGCGAACCGTAGTCAAACCGTGTCTAGCCTTTGAGCCTCATAGATCCATTTGATATACTTGCTAAGCATGGTGAGCTTACACTTACTTTACATTCAATGAAAATCCCAGATGGATAACAGATAACGTGTATGAAGAGTTTTTGGAGGATGTCTAGGACTACTAGGATGATGTTCACCAGTTGGAGTCCCGGTGGCAGTTTGGGCTAGTTATTCTGCTTGTGTAATAATATTGCCAGTGAGCAAGACTATGTGTTAACATTATGATGAGATATGTGATGTAATAAAGTACTTTACTTTGATATTATTATAATTTGATGGTATATGTGTGTTTGGATATTTTGGGTGCACATATATGAGTACTTGATTTTGCTATGCAAAATTGGGTGCGATAGATCCGATCAGGATAAGCCTCACTGAGACTTAATCGTGGGCCGAGATGCCCGTGGCGCTTGTGCGCCTAGGCGCTGGCCGCTTGCGGGGCCTAGCTCTTTCCACCCTTTGTCATAGGGGTGTTTGGAGTGGCTGTTGGACCCGTTGATGGGCCAACCATCAGACTCCTAGGCCCAGATGGGCCGTACATGCGCTTTTGATCCATATTCCTCTTATTCGTAATGAGTCTCGGTCTGCCCGGGGTGGCGAAACATCTAGTGGGTCTTTCGAAGGAAAGGATAGGGATTGCGTGCGCATATCCCACGACGTGATATTGTGGCAGATCGTGGCAGGCATGAAGATCTAGGCGGACGGTTGGTTTCCTCGCATCTGTCGCCCTTATGAAACCAAAGGGTTCACCCCTAGGGTTTCATACTTTGCCTCCTTGCCTTCACATCTGCAACCTCCATCGCTAATCGCCTAAGCTCTCTGCATCCGTGTCTTAGCCACCATCGAGTTTGCATCCACCCACCCCCTCTTCCAATGGAGTCGTGGTGCCGCTCTAATGTCACCCTCCAACACATGGAGGGCCTTGTCCACCGTGGTCTTCTCTGCGTGTGGACCATCACTAAGGAGTGGCGGCTGCCCGGTGAGGAGGACGTGCCATCGCCACCCGACGGCTATGTCGTCTCATTCGTGCGCTTTCGTGAGCGGGGGCATGCGACCCCTGCTCACAAATTTTTTTGGGGGATGCTGCACTACTACCAAATCTAGTTGTAGCACCTCAATCCCAATGGAATCCAGCACATGGTGGTGTTCATCGCCCTATGTGAGGGATTCCTAGGGATCAGTCCCCACTTTGATCTGTGGTGGTACTTCTTCGCCATCACCCTCTAGAAGAAGCAGGAGCTAAGCACGCTGATGGGATGCATCGACATCTAACTCTAGAACAACCAGGTCGGTGAATACCCATCAATGTGTCTGTCAACCTCCAACAAGGGGTGGCATTTGCATCCGTTCTATCTCAAGAATGATCCAGCCACCTCCCTACCAGAGTTTATCGAGCATCTAGTCGAAGAGGTCCCAGACTCATGGAGGAAGTGGGGAGTCTCGGAGAAGGATAAGAAGAAAATCCAAGACCACCTCATCACCATATGAATCCTAAAGGAGAGGGGCCCAAAGGGGTTGGGCATCATCGGCGCCTACCACACGAGGAAGGTGGTGCCACTGATGAGGCACGCGCTTCCCCTATATGCGATGGAGCCCAGGGCATCATTTGATGGGACGATGCTCGCTGAGGGAGCGCTCTCCCCCTCTGAAGTAGCGCAGTGCATCAAGGAGGTGATGGAGCCTTTATAGGATGGTGTCGGCTCCCCCTTGAGTTCGTGTATCTGGTGCCGGGGCATCCCCTGATGCGGCCGAAACTGGCTACATCATCCGCGTAAGACTCCTTTCCTCATGCCTTCTCTTCAATTAAACTCCCGACCCCTTAAGGCTGACATTAAGATGGTGGGGCCAGCCAAGGGACCTCATCCTAAGGGATCACCCAACTTCGCTACAAGGGACCCGTCCTTGAGGGTGGTGAACCATGCCAAGGCCAAGCAGCAGAGGAAGGTGAATGAGGATGAGAGGAAGAAGAAGAAGCAGAAACTGATGGTGTGGGAGCGAGGAGAGGAAACAGATTGTGATGACAATGACGATGAGGAAGATGATGATGAGGTAGTTGGTGACACCAAGCATGATGACCTAGAGAGTGAGGACATGCTGATAGGTACCCGCTCATTCTTGCAGGGGTCGGGACCTTTCCTATTTCATGGAGGGGAAAGCGCGTCCATGAGGTCAGCGAAGACAGGCCAGACTGTTGGCCCACCCTTAGAACTAGCAGGGGCGGGTGGATCTGCTATCGCGCTCAAGGTGCCAGTGGAGGGGGGGTGGCCCTGCTACTGTGCCTCAAGAGCCAGCAGGGGTGGGCGGATCTACCACCGCGCCCAAGGTACTGGTGGAGGGGGGTGGCTACGCTGCTGCGCCCCAAGAGCCAATAGGGGTGAGCAGACCTACCACCATGCCCAAGGTGCTGATGGAGGGGGGTGGCTCCACCGCCACACCCTAATAGCCAACATGGGTGAGTGGGCCTACCACCAAATCCAAGGTGCCAGCGGAGGAGGGTGGCTCCGCTGTTGTACCCCAAGATGCAAGGGAGGTGAGCCCCTCTGCCTAGGAACAGGGGGTGGGCTCAAAATGGCCCCGCCCTGATAGGGTGGAGCAGGGGCCTAGAGTTCATGCCCCAAACGTATCTACCGCCCAACAATGTCAATATAAGTCACCAACTCCTCTGTTTTCTCTATTTTCAGTGTAACTTGTGCCTTTTATTTCTTACAGCGTCTTGAGGCGGCGCAACCTTTTGGTGCTAGCGTCCAAGAAGAGTGTCACCCTTTAGGCGAGACGGTAGCCATCGGTCGATGTCATACCCATTTTGGGCAGGAGCGGCGCCGGTGTTACCGGCTCGTCGGTCGGTCAAGCACCGCCTACAGTGGCTCATGTGCCCTCGGTGGGACAAGCGGGTGTCGGGGCTGAAGGAACACCCTCAGAGGTTACTGAATAGCTGGCGATAGAGGCAATTCCACTGCCGATGTCAGGGTGGATGGAGCTACCTCTCGCACTTTTGGCGCCGACCGCTGTGGGCATGACGCCGCCAGTCGAGGCCCCGCCGACACAGGTAGAGGTGGCAGCGGCTATGATGGGCGAGATACAGTCGAATGCCACTATGGCGATGCTCGAGGCAGCGACGCGATCCGCACCACTGGTGGTACAAATGATGGCGCATGACGTGGGCCGGATGAAGGGGAACACGACCGAGGGGTCCCCAGACGTTGCGGCGGTGGCAGAGTGGAGCGTCGGGGAATCGTCCCTGGCCTTGACATCAGGGGGTAGCCATTCACCCACGTGGGGTGAGCCCCTACTCTAGTGGATGAACCCACAAGACCCGATGTCAACACTCTTCGCCCTTGACGATGCTACTAAGAGCATGGAGCGGGAGAGTCTTGATGAGGGGATTACGGCCATGCTAAAAGCCTTGGACCATGCTAGGGGCGCCCTACATGAAGTCATCATTCCCACTGGCCGGGTATTCACTCGACCTTGCCTCTCGCCCTTCTTTTTTCATGTATTTTTGTGTTTTGACCATCATCTTTGTTCAGTCCTTTATCGCTCGCAGCCGGGAGAAATCCCGGTTCCTTCGTGAGCAGAAGGAGAACTGGGACCGCCTCATCGAAGAGGCTTGGCTACATAGGGATGTGGCCACCTAGCTTGCTATCGCTTAATAGAGGGTGGCTGGGCTAACTCCCCTAGCCAAGGGGGCAGACAGTCTTCGACTATAGGAGGTCGAGGCCCGTCGGCACGAGGAGGAGACCGAGAGGGTGTTCGAGGCCCTATCGGTGAGGGTACGGCAAGATGAGGAGGAGGCCGCCAGAGTCAGAAGGGAGCAGGACCAACTACTTCAGAGGGACGCTAAGACCCACCAGCGGATCCTCGACCTCTTAGCCGAGGCCAAGAAGGAGCGGGAGCTAAAGCTAGTGGCCGAGGAGAAGCTCATAGCCCTAGAGTGGAGGGTGAGTCAGGATGCCGGCTATGCAAGGAGTGAGATGAGCTACTCCAAACCACGAGGAGGCTCTGCTTGGAGCATGGTGTGGCATGCGAGGAGCGTGACCAGGCTGTCTAAGACTGTGATGAGACGCAGTAGAGGGCGTCTTTGCTGGGCTAGCCATGGAGCTTGCCAAGGTTAGGAGGAACCTTCAGGCAGAGAGCGATGAGCTTGGTATCCTAAGTGCCACCCTCGAAGTGGTCTACGATGACCTAGAGGTGGTACGGTTGGAGGCGACCAGTTCGCTCATGGCCCATGCCATCAATATCACAGTGCGGGTGCACTAGCTTGAGAAGGATGCTCTTCGCACTATGGTCACCCAAGCCTTTGTGATTGCTCATTCGCATTACGCAGAGATAGCATCGACTTAGAGACAACAAGCCTCGGTTTTGCACCTAGCTACGAAGCCTCTGAGCTGGATGAGATAGACACGGCGATGGCTCCTCTTGCGCAAGACCAAGTGAATAGAGTTGAGGATATAGTTCTCCCCTAGAGGGGGTAGTTAGTCATATAGGTTGGATGAACATTATTGTAATCTATGGACAAGTGCCAACCCTTATTTCTCGTAAAAACAAATTTGTAACTTCATTTTGTTTGATCGAACTTGTTTTCTTCCCTTTTTGTATGCGAAAAAGTGGCTCATGTATTCCGACCCTTCCATTCATTAAGACCATAGGGCCCGAGGTGTAAGAGAACTTCGATCACGCTGGTGAGCGAAGACACCGTAGCCATTGAGGCATAGGTTTTTTGTAGTCTAACCAGACATGATCAATTATTTGTTTCCACAAACCTTGCCACTAAACTTAATGTGAGGAAGAGGTCTGGCACAGCGACTGTTTCAAAAAAGGGGTGTATTTATACCCTTATCAACCCTCAAGTGAGATCCGACCCTTTGTCATTGCTGGGGTCGAATGTCGTAGAAGGTCGAGGAGAGGATAGCGAAACTTAGTAGGAGAAAGCATCTCTTGTATTCGCACGTACCCCATCCCTAGGATCTTAGGTATCGTTCTACGACCATGTGTTTGGTCTCCTTGCAAGTCCAACCTTCCCTGAGCCCTCGTGCGTAGCGAAAATTCAGTCGAGGGTCGGCTTGTTTTTATGGCTGTCGCCCCGTCCGTGGTTTCCGCAACTAGAGGGGTTGAGTTAATGTTACTTGCCTCGATGGCTCGAGTGACGCGCTCGGTGAGCTCACTAACGGGCATGTTTGAATGAAATCTAGCTCCGTCGCTTGTGACGGGGTCAGTAAAGCCCTCGTGTGGCATTCCGTTGCTCCTTAACCCACCTTCCAATAGATTCTCCCTCAATGGGGATTCTATGGGCTTGGCTAGAAGTTAGGATTGAATGAGAAGGTTGAGATGACCTTGTCCGCTTCTAGGCAGATGGGCAAAGGCCGCTGGGGCTCATTTGCATTTTCCCCCTGGTTTTTGTTCGACGCGAGGCGGCCTCGGGCCCTTCATGAGCCAGCATTCGAACCTCGATCTCTCGATCTAGGATCGAGCGGCTCGAGCCCTCGAGCCCTATGGGGTTCAATACGGGTCGGTCGTGTTTCATGCGTCACCCTATCCTCGGTTTCTGCAACCGGAGGGGCTAAGCTAACAACACTTGCCTCGATGGCTCAAGTGTTACGCTCGGTGAGCTCGCTAACGGGCATGTTCGAGTGGAATCTAGGTCCATCATCCAGATATGTCCATGTAGGGTCTGGATCCAATGTTCATGATGGGGCTGGTGTAACTTGCACGAGCATCCCAGTCTTCTGTATATGTCTCTCGGTAGTGGCCTAAGCCATTTGATCGACTTAGGTGACCTGATAACCTCTCCTCGATGGAGATTCTATGGGTAGGCCCCTCCCAACCCTTCCCGAGAAGGTGGAGGTTAAGGTTTGGAGTGTAGAGACAAAGACTCTGATCACACTGGTGAGCAAAAACTCCATAGCCACTGGGGCGTAGGGTCCTAGCGGTCTGACCAGGTTTACTCAAAGTTTACGTCCGCACACCATGCCTCCAGTTTTTAAATGCAAGGAGGGGTCGGGCAAAGAGAATGTCTAGCAAATAGACACTCCCGCCAGCCCCCGAGCGATGTCCGTCCCCCTACCATTGCTGGGGTTGGAGGCTCGGTATCAAAATTAATACGTAAAGTAAGTAAGTAAGGGTGATTGTCTCTCGGCGGCGGTTTTGAGCCATTCGATCAACATGGGCACCGGTTTTACCTCGATGGTAAGAGTGATGGGTTCAGAAAACCTCCACCGGATATGAGCGTGATCCTATCTGCTCCTTACCCATTTCTCATTAGTGGCTAAGCCGTCTGATCGGCTCGTGTTACATGTTGAGACAAGATTTTCCTACGGAAATAGAGAATAAGAACATCCCATGCAAGAATTTAGTCAGGTAGGTAAGTCGAGCGATGAAATTGTGCAAAATGGACAAACTCTTAATCTTTGTTATAGCAAACAACTTTTTAGCTCTTCTCCCCCTTTTTGTAAAAAAGGTTTAATGCATTTCCAACCCTTTCCATAGTTGAGGTCATAAAAGCTCAGAGTGCGGGTGAGCCAGCTCTGATCATGCTAGTGAGCCAAGGCGCCATAGTCACTGGGGTGTAGGTTTCTCGTAGTCCGACTAGCTATACTCAAAGTTTGTTCCCGAAAACCTAGCTCCTAAGCATTAACATGAGAAAAAGGGGCAGGCACATAGAATGTTTGCGGGATAAATATACTCATATCAGCCCTCGAGTGAAGCCCAAGCCCTTGCTATTTGCTGGGGTTAGATATCACAAAGGATCGGAGGGTTTTGATAATGAAATTGATAAGAGAAAGTGTTCATTTATGAGAGGTAAAAGCAATATAGCTGCTCGATGTTCCAGGCATTGGTGAAGATTTCGTTGTTGATGGTCTTGAGCTTGTAGGCGCCTGGACGGAGTACCTCCGCAACTACGTATGGTCCCTCCCATGGTGGGGAGAGCTTGTGGCGGTCCTTGTTGCTCTGTACAAGGCGGAAGACTAGGTCTTCGATATTGAAGGCTCGACCCTGCACTCATCGGCTGTGGTACCATCGTAACACCTGTTGGTACTTGGCCTAGCGGAGGAGGGCAATGTCGTGCGCTTTGTCCAACTGGTCCATGGCATCCTTGTGGGACACCTTGGCTCCCTGTTCATCATATGCCCTAATCCTTGGCGCTCCATAGTCAAGGTTGGTTGGGAGGACAGCCTCAGAACCGTAGACCATGAAAAAGGGTGTGTAGCCGGTGGCTCGACTGGGGGCTGTCCTAAATCTCTAGAGTACTGAAGGCAGCTCAGCGACCCATCATGTGCCAAACTTGTTCAACCGGTTGAAGATCCTAGGCTTGAGGCTTTGTAGGACCATGTTGTTTGCGCGCTCGACCTACCCATTCGTTCAGAGGTGCGCGACGGTGGCCCAATCGACCCGAATGTGGTATTCATCACAGAATCGAAGGAACTTCTTTCCAGTGAACTGCGTGCCATTGTCTGTGATGATGGAGTTTGGGACTCCAAAGCGATGGACGATGTCGAAGAAGAATAGCATGGCTTGCTCAGACTTGATCGTGGAGATCGGTCGAGTTTTTATCTACTTTGTAAACTTGTCTATGGTGACAAGCAAGTGGGTGTAGCCTTTGGGCACCCTCTTGAGAGGTCTGACCAGGTCAAGCCCCTATACCACAAATGGCCACATGATAGGGATCATGTGGAGTGCTTGGGCTGGTAGATGAATCCGCTGAGCATAGTACTGACACCCTTCGCAGGTGCGTATGATCTGCTCGGCGTCGGCTACAGCGGTGGGCCAATAGAAGCCCCATCGGAACACATTTCTAACCAGGGTTCTAGGCACGGCATGGTGACCACAAACCCCACCATGGATATCACTCAACAAATGCTTCCCCTGTTTGATGGGGATGCAGTGCTGTAGGATCCCGGTGTGGCTTCGCTTATAGAGTTTGTCCTCCATGAGAGCAAAGGACTTGGCATGATGTGCGAGTCATCGAGCCTCCATCTTGTTCGTCGGTAGCATGTCACGGAGGAGGTAGTCGAGGTAGAGCGTCCTCCAGTCGACCAAAAGGTCAGCCTTTGTCGCTAGGTCCTCTTCAAGCTTCATGACTTTGGGGCCAAATGGAGCTGACAATTGGTCAACCCTCGGGCCTAGATTGGACGGACCATCACCACCTTGTTCCGACCCCTCATAGCGAACTGAGGGCTTATGCTAGTCGCTGGCGAAGATGCCCATTAGCACCAGCTCTCGGTCGAATGCTGCTTTCACAAGCACGTTGGCCACCTCATTGAGGCACCTTGGGATGTAATTAAGCTCGAGGCCATGAAACTTGTCCTCCAATCGGCAAACTTCTTAGCAGTATGTGGCTATCTTGGCATCATGGTAGCCTGACTCCTTCATGACTTGGTCGACGACTAGCTCAGAATCTCCTCGAACATTAAGGCATCGAATGCCCAACTCAACGGCAATGCGTAGGTCATTGATGAGTGCCTCATATTTGGCCACATTGTTGGAGGAGGGGAAATGGAGACGAACCATGTACCTCATGCGTACCCTGATGGGCGACACGAAGACTAGCCTCGCATCGACGCCCTTCTTCATCAGCGATCCATCGAAGTACATCGTCCAGTACTCTTGATCGATGACCACTCGTGGCATTTGAACCTCGGTCCATTCCACGCTGAAATCAGCCAACACCTGAGACTTGATGGCCATCCGAGAGGCATACATAATGCCCTGACCCATTAGCTTGAGTGCCCATTTCGCGGTTCTCCCTGTGGCATCCTGGTTTTGGATGACCTTGCCGAGGGGGAAGGACATCACGACCATCACCGGATGTGACTCAAAGTAGTGACATAGCTTCCTCGTGGTGATGAGGATGGTGTACAAAAGCTTCTAGATTTGGGGGTAGTGGGTCTTCGAGTTGGATAGGACCTCACTGATGAAGTACATAGGGCGCTGTACTTCGAGGGTGTGCCCCTCTTCTTCTCGCTTCACTACCAGGGCGGCGCTAACCACTTTTTGTGGTGGCCACAATGTAGAGCAGAAGGGGTTCTCCATCAGTAGGAGGAACCAGGATCGAAGCCTTCATCAGAAGCAACTTGACCATGTCAAGTGCCTCCTAGGCCTTGGATGTCCATTCAAAGTGGTCGGCCTTCTTTAGAAGTCGATAAAGGGGGAGACCTCGTTCGCCGAGGTGCGAGATGAAGTGGCTAAGCGCGGCGAGGCACCCTATAACTCGTTGTACTCCCTTCATGTTTTGAATCGGGCCCATCCTTGTGATGGCTAAAATCTTCTCTGGGTTGGCTTCGATGCCATGCTTGGAGATGATGAAACCAAGCAGCATGCCCCTCGGGGCCCCAAAAACGCATTTCTTGGGTTTGAGTTTGATGTCATTCGCTCAGAGTTTTGCAAAAGTCTACTCAAGATCGGCTACGAGGTGGTCAGCCCATTTGGACTTGACCATGATGTTGTCAACATAGGTATCAACGGTTCGCCCGATGAGGTCCCCGAAACACTTCATCATACAACACTGGTATGTAGCCCCAGCGTTCTTTAGACCGAATGGCATGATGATGTAGCAGAACGATCCAAAGGGGGTGATGAAAGATGTCGCGAGCTAGTCAGACTCTTCCATCACGATTTGATGGTATCCAGAGTACGCATCAAGGAAGCAGAGGTTTTCGCACACTGAGGTAGAGTCAACTATTTGGTCTATGCATGGCAAAGGAAACAGATCCTTTGGGCATGCCTTGTTGAGACCTATGTAGTCAACACACATCCTCCATTTCTCACTCTTCTTTCATACAAGAATGGGATTGGTGAACCATTCTAGGTGGTACACTTCCTTGATGAATCCGGCCGCCAAAAGCTTTGTGATCTCCTCGCCGATGGCCCTACGTTTCCCCTTGTCGAAGTGATGTAGGCATTGTTTCATCGGCTTGGAGCCTGGGCGGATCTTCAAGGCATGCTCAGTGACTTCTCTCGGAATGCTTAGCATATCCGAGGGTTTCCACACAAAGATGTCTCTATTGGCGTAGAGGAAGCCAATGAGCACGCTTTCCTATTTAGAGGAAAGTGTGGCACCAATGCGCACTATTTTGCCCTCGGTGCTCCCGGGGTCTACGAGGACCTCTTTGGAGCCCTCCACTGGCTCAAAGGACCTGGTTGGCCACCTAGGCTCAGGTGCTTCTTCGGCGCACTCCTTCCTAAGGGCTGCAAGCTCTACGGAGGCGACGGTTGCTATGGCATGATCGTAGCACTCGACTTTGCTCTTGTAGGTTTGCTGAAAGGAGGTGCCGATGGTGATGACCCTGTCTGGGCCTGGCATCTTTAGCTTGATGTAGGTGTAGTTGGAGACAGCCATGAACTTCGCGTAGCATGGTTGTCCTGGGATGGCATGGTAGGTTCCATGGAACCCAACCACTTTGAAGGTGAGGGTCTCCATCCTATAGTTGGATGGACCCCCAAAGGTGACAGGCAGATCGACTTGGCCAAGTGGCAAGGCCTGCTTTCTAGGCACGATGCCATGGAAAGGTGCCTCGGTCGACCGGACGCACGCTTGGTCGATGCCCATGGTGTTGAGCATCTTGGCATATATGATGTTGAGGCCGCTGCCCCCATCCATTAGTACCTTGGTGAGCCACTTTCATACCGATGATCGGGTCGACCATGAGTAGATATCTCCCTGGTTGTGGGACGCTCTCCAGGTGGTTAGTCCGATCGAATGTTATGGCAGACTCTAACCACCAGAGAAAGGCAGGCATGGCCGGTTTGGTAGTATAGACCTCGCGGCATGCGACCTTCTGGCGGCGCTTGGAGTCATAGGCCGCCGACCCTTCGAATATCATGAGGTAGCCATCCGGTGTCGAAAAGCCGCCGTATTTTGCCTCAGCGTCATCCGTGGTCAGGTCAGGGTCCTTCCTGTGCTCTCCTTTGTTTGAACCTCCAGATAAGAACTGCTTCATGAGGCCACAGTCCTTGTACAAATGCTTAATGGGAAAGGCATGGTTCGGGCATGGTCCCTCGAGCAATTTCTCAAAGTGCTTCGGAGTGCCCTCCATGGTCTTCTGACCACCACTGTGGTCTACGGCGGCCACGAGCGAGCCCTCGTGCCGTTGCTTTTTCTTTTTCTTGGCGGGACGATTGGAGGCACCTTCGTTGGCGTCCTCGTCCCACCCTGCCTTGCCTTTAAGGTGGTTGAAGATCACTCCGACCGCTTCTTCGCTTGAGGCATGGTTGGTGGCGATGTCAAGGAGTTCCTTGTGGTTCACGGTCCCTTGTGTCCTAGTTTGTGAACCAGGGACTCGCAGGTGGTCCTAGATAAAAAAGCTCCTATAACATCGGCGTCGGCGATGTTAGGTAGCTCGTTGCACTGCCGGGAGAAATGTCAGATGTACCCATTGAGGGTTTCACTGGCCTTCTGTCGGTAGTTCTTAAGGTATCATGGGTTCCTAGGGCGCTTGTATGTACCCTAGAAGTTCCCCATGAAGATCTCTTTCAGGTTCGCTCAACTCTGGATTCTGTTGAACGGCAGGTGTTCCAACCATGTTCGTGCCGAATCGGTCAAGAACAATGTAAGGTTGCGGATAATGAAATCGTCATTATTCGCACCACCGGCTTGGCAGGCAAGCCGATAATCCTCGAGCCATAGTCTGGGGTTCGTCTCCCAGAGTACTTTAGGATGTTGGTTGGTGGTTGGTACCTTTGAGGGAAGGCAGCGTTGAGGATGTGTCTACCAAAGGCCTGAGGCCCCAGCAGGCCGAGGCTCGGGCTTCAGTCCTCGCTGCTGTTATAGCGTCTGCCACGGCAAGGGTGATAGCAATGGCTAGCTCCCTCTCTAGGGTCGTCGTGGGTACGCCTGCGAGCATCGAGGGTATCGCGTGCGTCATGGTTGTGGCCGAGACGCTGATGCACCAGGACTACGGCATGTTGCCTACCGGCCAGTGGCGCCTGGTGGACTGACGCATCCCTACCAAGGTGCTTAGAGAGCGTGCATTGGCTAGCATCGAGCTCACATCACCGAGACAATGAGTTCTCGGCCTGCTACGCCACCACACGCTCGAGCAACTTGTGAATCTCGTGGTGGGCCCGATGATCCTTGGGCGTGGCGGCCTCTGGAAGACCATGGAGCAAGGCCGTCACGGCAGCGATGTTCTGGCTTGCCCAAATGAAGGGAGGGAGGGTTTCATCGTCCGCGATGATCCTTCAGTTCACATCTTGGGCCATGGCACATGTAATGGGAACGGGGATCCTAATCTTTCGTCAGGTGGTGGTAACTATCGTTGTGGCGGAGAATGACACACCGATCCGGCTTCAGATCGAAAGATCGAACCCTGCAATCTTAGCACCACAGCTCCTCTGGTTATTAACCAAGTCACGGACCAGGTTGACCTCACCAAAAAGGCTAATCCCTGCCTACGCAACAAAGAACACAAGCAAGAACAAGAAAGAACACAACCAAATTGTAGATGAATGTTTAATCTCACGAAGTTGGGGTCTCACAAACCGATGAACGGCGAAACTGTTCTTGACAGAATAATCTAAGCAAAACCCAAACCCTAATGGAGGGGCGGTGGCTGTTTATGAAGACTCTAGGGTCATGCAAGACCCCTGGACGCGCCCCTAATGGGCCCAAACTCGATACATGGTCCAACGGACCAAAAGACGGTGTCGTAGTACACTGGCAGATTCTGGACGCTAACTTGTTTTGATGATTCCTGTTGATTCCGAACAGATTTTGATGTTACACCACTTGTATTAGCTTCCTTATCAAATTAGCTTTCCATCCATATGTGGATCATAAAAAACGGAGTCCGGATACGTCCTGGGTGACCAGTTTAAGGCAGATTGGTCCTGGAGACCGAGACAGACTCGAAATCATGTTGGACCGGGCCTCCGGTTCCTGTTGGACGTCCTTGCTGGTCATCTTCGCCTCCACCACGTCCTCTAAGTCCTTCATGACCCTCTCCAATGTTTCTAAGCAAGATAACATCATTAGGTAGTAGTCTATTCTCAAAAGTATAAAAATAATCGCTTAAGAACGAGCTCATCTCTAAATTGAGTTGACGCATTCGAGCCTGGGTCATTGGACCTTGCATGACAGTTGGAGGATTAGCGGGTACATCCGAAGGAGTGATGTCCTCATCAGCATGCGTGCCCACCGTCTCCATGGCGCTCGATCTCCCGGTCGAGCTCCGCGCGCTCCTGCTCAAGCTGGAGTCATGTTTCCTCGAGCTCTTGGTGTTGGGCTTTTAGCTGCTCCACCCGCATGCATGGCGGGGCTGCTGTCTCCCTCTTGGCCTCGTCGTTGAGGTCGTTTGTTGGGGTAGCTTCCTCCTCATGGATGCTTTCGACGTGTCCCTCAGGGGTACCCATCATGAAGCATTCATGAGAGGGGTGATGACTCCCCCTGCTAGAGTCAGAGCCAGAGGGTGACTCTGGCTCCTCTACAAGGAGGTCGTGTAAAGATTCCACGACATGTTCGATCACCCCCATGAATTCGTCGTTCATGGAAGGTGGAATCATGTGTTGTGTCACAAGGTGGCTAACGGTTTCCACGGTATTGTAGAGACCAAACGGAAGCACTATCGAGGTGCTCCAGATGAGGTGTTCTGGAGAGAGGGGTTCCCCTCCGACGAGCCATGCCATGTCATTGGCGTAAAAGAAGGTGAGGTGGCGTAGGTCCTCTTGGGACGGCTGGGGTCCCAGGTAGACACCGAGCTAGCGCTCAAGCCTCCCGTAGTTGAGGAGTTGATTATTTTTAGGGGGGCGGGCCTCTAGTGCATGCAGCTGTAGCTCCTCAACCACCTCATCGACTGTGTCAAGGCCGATGGAGGGGAGAGGTTGGATGGTGGTGTGAGCCAATGCTAACTCTCCTCCTACCATGATGATAAAGTCTAGGTCCCCGAAGTGCACATGTGTGCCCAGGACCTAGCTGATGCCGTGACTAGCCATCCATGGCCTGATGTTAATGTCGGGACGTGCAAAGGCCCCTACCTGGCGCGCCAATTGTCGGTGTTTTGAGTAAACACCAACGAGTAAATTTGTGTTATTGCGCGTCTGGTTCGGATGGTATGCTAAAAAGACACAAGGTTTATACTGGTTCGGGCAGAATGTTCCTACGTCCAGTTCGTGGCCGCTACTCGTGTTATTAGCATTGAAAAGTTCATAGTAGGGGTTACAAACGGGCGAGAGAGGGACGGGTCCCAAGTCTCTGATAGAAAGGTCGAATGGGTGCTGAGAGCTTGGTTGCTGCTCAGCTATGTGGCGTGATGTGTGTTGTGATCAATCGATCCCCTTAGTGGGTGCCCTGCCTTCCTTTTATAGGGGAAGAGAGAGAAGGGATTACAGATGGGAGAAAAAAGAAGAAAAACCAGAGGCAAAGGAGGTCCTTCAAAGATGTCGGGTCTTCGTTTTCCTCTGTGCGGGCCCCACTGACACGGCAGGCGGTGCCAGGGATAGCTCCACGCTGGGTGCATGTCCATTGATCCTGATAGGGCCACACTAGGTGTCTGTCCGCTGATGATGTCATGTCCTGGCATTGTCAACAAGTTGTCATGTCCCATCCCGCCCCGGCGGGCGATGCGGCGGACCAGGGTGATGATCCGTGGCCATATAGGGAGTAGACGGCGCAGTGACCGCGCGTCCATTACTGTAGGTGATGCGAGTTTCCTCCTGGACCGTAGTTGTTGTCGTGAGCTTCCATCAGGATCCGTGACCGAGGGCAAATGGCAGCGCCCACAACACTGTAAGAACAAATGTCAGCGCCTACAACACTGTTTGGGCTCTAACATGCCTGGAAGGTCTCAAAGCACCCTTCTTGTTATATCCCGACGGTACTTTCCTACAGGTGTGCAGGTTATGGTCCTCGGTATTGCGGTTGACTTGAATGCCCTGCCTTATCTACGCGCGTCGTTAGGAAGGAGTAGCGCACAGACGTCGGGCGAGGCGGAGCCACCCCTCGGGGGTCGAACGAGGCAGAACTGGCCCTTAGACATCGGGCGAGACAGAGCCAACACTCGGGGGTCAGGCGAAGCAGAGCCAGTCCTCAGACATCGATGAGGTGGAGCCATACCTCGGTGGTCGGGCGAAGCGGAGCCAGTCCTCAGATGTCGGGCGAGGTGGAGCCATCCCTCGAGGGTCGGGCGAAGCGGAACCAGTCCTGAGACGTCGGGCGAGGCGGAGCCATCCTTTAGACGTCGGGCGAGGCGGAGCCAACCCTCGGGGGTCGGGCGAAGCGGAGCTAGTCCTCAGACGTCGGGCGAGGCGGAGCCAACCCTCGGGGGTCGGGCAAGGCGGAGCCAACCCTTGGGGGTCGGGCGAGGCGGAGCCAGCTCTCAGACATCGGGCGAGGCGGAGCTATCCCTCGGGAGTCAGCCTGAGGCGTTCCCAACCCTCGGGGTTCGGACGATCGGACGAAACAGAGCCTACGGCCTTGGTGGTTTGGACGAGGTGGAGCCCACTGGGAAATATAGTCGTGTCCTTGATCGCTCTGATGAATTAGCGTTGATGGGTATCAACTCCTCTTCTTTGGGTATCCTAGTATTGGTTCCCGACAGGTAGTTCTTACCTTCGAAAGTAAAAAGGATGTTTTTTAAAAGAGTCTATACAAATCTCGTTTGATCTATGCACTTTGATCACTCGAGTGATTTCAGTCAAAATCATACAAATAATAAAATCTAAGCAATTTAGCTGATTTGGCTCCTTTGCTCACTTGAGTGATTGTATATGCCAAATCATATAGATTTCAAAATAGCAAAAATGTCTAGGAACGTCAAAATGAAATAAAATAAAAGGAAAAATTAATTTATGGGCCTTGTGCAGTAAGGCAAATTTGACAACAAAACAAATTTACTTTGTTATTAAGATTAGGGATAAAATCCTCACGCCGACACTACAATTTTAGTTACTATACATCATTTTATATTGGACTTATATTGTACATGTAATTGAGTTATGGTGATTATTTTGTAGTTACTAAGTACAATTAGTGTAACTAAAGATTCTGTACATGGCAAATACACAAAAGATAGTCTCTTGCTTCGATGTTTTTTTGAGTAATAATGAAAATAGAAAAACTATTCTATGAATTGCAAATACACAAAGTTATAGGAATATAGGGCCTTGAATGAATAATCAAACATAATAAAATGGAAAAAATACAAAGAGTCATTCTATGCATTACAAATATACAAAGAGGGCCTTCTATGGAGCAAACATACCAAAATTTCAAAATGATATAATACAAAGATCAAAATTATTCTATGAATCGCAAATGTAAAAAATATAATATAGACATGTTACAAAATGCATATGTACCAAAGGAGGCAATATATAGTTGTGGCTTGGCACGTCGGGTCGACCTCATGATTGAGGAATCACAGGTGCGTCTGATGATGCACGCCACAGTTAATGACAGACACCAGCAGCCAAACCACGCCGATGTGTGCCTCTCCTACTTCTAGCCTAGGTGGCACCGGCACGACGTCGACCAAGTGAATGTAAGGTGCAGATCACGAGCAAAAACAGATCGTACATCCTGCAGATCGTGTGAGCAGAGCTATAGAATGACCCGGGTAAACGATAGTGTATAGTACAAAAAAAAAAGATCAAACAAACGTAAGGATCATAATAATCAGCTTGATCGGCTGCGCTTATTGCCACGCTGCCGCAGCAGCAGTTTGACATGCACAACTTCAACAGTATTTTTCAACAAACAAACAATATTTTTTTCTCATAATAAATTAACATAAGCATCAGCATAAGACAAATTTTAGCGAAACGAACAGGGCCAAAATCTATAACCACAACGGCAGCCATAGCATAAAAAAGACAGTCGAGCAGAGCTAGTAATACAAAGTGAGAGCCTGTTTGAGAGAGCTCCACTGGCTCTAGATCTATCCAGTTTTACAAGATTCACCTAGAACCACCGTGGAGCAGCTCTACTCTGGATCTAGGATCCTAGAAAATGTTTGGTATAACTCCACATCCCTCTCTCTCACCTGGGCTCCACGTGTTAGCTCTCCATCTCTTCCTTCTTCTCACCGTTCACAGCTCGCGACAAAGGAGGTGCACAACAGGGTGGCAGCGGCTGCGGGCGCGGCCCCTCGCCGGAGCTTGAGGCCACGTCTGGTGGGCACAACATCGCCGGAGCTCGCTGCCTAGGTGGGCTGGAGCGACCGGAGTGGAGCGGCCATGGCAGATATGTAGTCAGAGCTCGGTCTGTCCTCATCGCAAAAGAAGAATGAAACATTATTTTTGTGTAACCAATGACAGCGGTGGGTAATTTTCTTCAAGTGGAGCACCCCCAATTTGGTGGATTTAGGGTAGATTGATGGTTTTGGTGAAGCAGATCCATGTGTTTGGTGGAGCCGGTGGAGCTCTTCCAAATAGACCTTTATTCTACTAAAAGAAAATAAAACAAAGTAGAGTCTAATTAAACAATGCAAATACAAATAAAAAACTGATTACATTACACTAGCACTAGAACTACACCAACTTGTACCATATAAGTGAAATACATTTTTTTTGCGAGACCCAGTTTCAACATGCAAATCAGTGAGGAAATAGGAAATTAGTACCTAAACGGCAGAAGAAATTAGTAATGGCGTCTTTCTCGAAATCAAAGACGCTGACAGCTATGGTCATATGACATAAACAAACTGCAGTTATAACTTAAGAAAACTACATATGCCTACACATAGGTACGTTTGGAAGAAGCGCTGGCAAACATTGTCTGCCACACAAATGCATCCTGAACCCGGACGTCTAAAATTGAACGGGGTGATTGTCTCGCTCAGACAGCTTTGGCCGGCTCCCATCCAAAAGGCCCTGCCTCGATTTTTCCTTCGGACTTCCGGCACCGCATCCTCGCACTGTTGCTGTCACTGGCTGCGGCGAACCTCATCTTGTGGAACCATACGACGTACTCGTACCATTGGGGCCTTCCCTTTGTTCATGCACTTATGATTTTCTTTATAGGCTTCGTTCGGCTTACCCTATATTCAGTTTGTTTTTTTCAGCCGGAACAGTATTTTCTCTCATAACAATTCAGCCAGAACAGTGTTTTCAGCCAAGATTCAGCAAACCGAACAGGACCTAACGAGAGACATGTATTAGAAGGATGCAGATCAAAGATAAATATAGATCAAACGTCCCATAATTAGAGTGATCAAAGGTGCCAAATCACCCAAGTAAACCATAGATTTTGCTGTTTAAAAACTTTATTTGTAGAATATATATGAAATTCAAACTTTTTTTGTAACTTTCAATTTCAGAGTTTGCTAATTACTAATTACTACCTTTCTCCAGAAATATGCAATTCTTTATGTATTCTTGGTTAAAGTGTCCAAAGTTTGACTAAATACATAGATAAAAATATCAGTATATTATAAAAATATGAGACATAATAAATCTAATGATACTTATCTGATACCATAAATATTTGTACTTTTTTATATGTATAGATAGTTGAAATAATTTAAGTTGGTATTGTGCTAGAATTGTATTCTTTTTTTTTTTTGCCAGAGGGAGTACAACTTATATGAACAATTTATGTAGATATTTACTTTTCAGTATGTTTGGAGACCAAACGATTAATCTTTCATAGTTATTATTCAAATTTTGCTTTTGCCAATTATGTGTTCTACATGGAAGGTTCTATTTAGGTATTTCTCTTTTCTACTTGTATGGAAATCAAATTGTTTTCCCTTAATTTACTATTCCACATTTATTATCTATCAATTATATAGGGTCTTTGGTTTAATCTAAGATGTTAGATCATTATAAAATCAAATGATACTGCTTTCTTCTTGCTTTCGATTAATGGGGTATTTTCTAAGCCCTCTCCGCAAAAGTGATGTCTATTTTTAACATTGTTTGTAATAAAGATAGTAATATATAGCTTTCACAATTCAAATTATTACTGACCGTATGTTGTAAGATTTTATTGTACTCCCTCCGTTTCTTAATATAAGCCATATAGATTTCTAAAGAAAATTTTAAAATATAGGTATCTATCAGCTCTCACGCCGATTAGTTTGAAAATCTTCCTACCGTACATAGCACATGTCCCAACCAATCCCTTAGATTTAGGAAGCAATCTGATTGGGAGAGAGAAGATGACCTGATTTTCTTTTTTTTCCTCGGTCTTATATCCTTCCCAAGCCATGCGTTAATATTGGTGCTAAAAACTATATGTATTATATTAAGGAACGGAGGGAGTAGGATATTTTCTACAGCCTAGATTGTAGGATTTTGATAACCTTTGACTTCAGTGTCAGCTTCTTTCATATTTGACATGATAAGAGAACGACGTATCCGCTTGTTTCTATCAGCTTCGCCGGTGGATGGCCGCGGAGCTGTACGAACTCTATCTTCTTAACGAAGCATGTGTGGGGCACGTTCACGAAGAAAAAGAAGACGTATCCGCTTGTTTCTTATAGTCCCTACGTGCTACGTGTGTCACTTGGAATGCCAATTCTTTCTCCAGAGCGTACCTAGGCCACGTTTAGATTGTAAAAAATTTTAGTCTGATGAATAGTAGCACTTTCGTCTTATTTGGTAAATATTGTCCAATCGTGGACCAACTAAGCTCAAAAGATTCATCTCGTGATTTCGAACTAAACTGTGCAATTAGTTATTTTTTTTATCTACATTTAATGCTCTATGCAAGCAGCTAAAAATTGATGTGATAAAAAGAGAGTAAAAAAACTTGAAATTTAGAGATGATCTAAACAAGGCCCTATTGCTCAAAAGTTCCCACACAAGATGAGTACGAGAATAGGGGAGTTTTGACTTCCAAATTCTGCGGAAGGCTAGTCGTTCCTAATTCGACCTCAACAAAATATGCCAGCCCCCCTCTTCTTGAATGTTCGCATCTTATACGAATTAACTTTGAACTTTAAGCAGCTGAGAGGTGCGTTTCCGAGAGAAATAGACGAATTTAAGTGGATTTATTCACGTATACTGCACGGTACACCATTTCCAAATGTTCCGAGACAAGCGCAAGCGTATTTGGGCAAACAACGGTTTGTTCAGGCTCGTCAGTCAACAACAGCTTTGCCTGCCTTGTCCTGCTGCAGAGGCTGAATGGCTGATGGAGTTGTAAGTTTCTGACAGCAGCTCGTCAGTCTCGTCTCGGCTGCACGGTCACGGGGAGCCCGTCCGCCATCCGCAGCGTCAGCGACGCAACCTGCCGGGGCCTGTACGCGCCGTCCACCGCGACGTCGAGCTCCTCCAGCACGCACGCCACGATGGACTTCATTTGGATGTACGCCATCTCCTTGCCCAGACACAGCCTGGGCCCCGCGTGGAATGCCACGAACCGGAACGGGCTGTCCGGCCGGAACGTCCCGTCGCCGGGGTTCAGCCACCGCTCCGGCCGGTACTCCCGCGCGTCGTCGCCCCAGACCGACTTCATCCGCCCCATCGCATAGGAATTGTACGCCACGAACCACCCTGCCCGCACGGCTGTGCCGTCGGGCAGGACGTCGTCCGTCTCCGCCCGCAGCGTGTTCAACGGCACCGGCGGGTACAGCCGCATCGACTCCGTGATGGCCGCGTGCACGTAGTGCATCTCGCGGAGCTCGTCCAGGTCGAACCCGACGACGCTATCGACGTCGCTCTGTGCACGCCGGGCGCGCAAAGCAGCGACATCGTCGCGGATGCGGCGCTGCACGTCCGGCCGCGAGGACAGCAGCCAGAAGAACCAGGTTAGCGCCGACGACGTGGTCTCCCGCCCCGCGAGTAGGAAGCTGATCACCACGTCGCGGAGGGGCACCTCGGACTCGGAGTAGGTCTCGTCCTGGCTCGCCATGAACCGCGACAGGAGGTCGTGCTTCTCAAAACCGGCACTCAGCATCTCCTCCCGGCGCGACTGGATTATGCGATCGGCGAAGTCGTGCACCATCGCAATGGACTCCCGCAGCCGCTTCTCAGAACCCACGTTCAGCGCTTTCTTGATCTTCCAAAACCCGGGGAGCGCGTACCGGAACCGGCCCGCGCTGAGATTCGCGGCGTCACGGAACGCGTCGGCGAAGCTGCTGTCCGCCGTGTCGCCTCCATCGTCCGGGAGCTGGCGCGGGTCGTGGTCGAAGGCGACGCGGCAGATATTGTCGAACGCGAACCGCTCGAGCGCGTCCTGGAGGTCGAGGGGGGCGCCGGACTCCGCGGCGCGGCGCAGCAGCGGAAGAAGGCGACCGTGCAGCTCGGCGTGCACGCAGCGCGCCACGAAGGCGCGGAGCGAGCGCGTGTTGAACTCGTGGCTGGCGACCTTCCGCTGCGCGCGCCAGGCCTCACCGTCGGCGTTGAAGATGCCCCGGCCGAGGAAGTCGTGCAGCAGCGACGAGAACCGGGACCCCTTGGGGTAGTGGTCGAAGCTGGTGCGCAGGAAGTGCTCCACGTTCGCCGGATTCGCGGTGATCGCGCCCCGCACGCCGCCCGGCCGGCGCAGCACGAAGGTGCACGTGGTCTGGCGCTCGAGGAACTCGGTCATCCAGTCGAGCACGCGGTGCCGGTTAGCCAAGAACTGTGGCAGGTGCCCGATCAGCGGGTACGGCTCCAGCCCCGGCGGGTACGTCGGCCCTGCCTGCCGCGCCTTGCTGATGATACTTCGAGCTCTCCATGTACGAAGAACAAGGACTGCACTAACGGCGAACAGCAGCAGCAACCAGAAAGCAGCCATGGGGAATCTGATTCTCTGGCACGCATGTGATTCAGCGGAGGTTGTGTTCTCTCTACCTGGTTGGTACTGGGGAAAAGATAAGGGGTGGACGAAAGAGTGGTGACTAGTGAGTGGAGCGGTTTGCGCTGCCTGGAAAGCCCCTTGGGCACGCGCGAGGATTTTGTTTGCTGCCCGGCACTGCGGCCCGCGTCGTTCTTCGACGTGGCCCCTGCCCACGGAAGGGGAAAATTTTTCACAATTTTTTTCCCACGGAAGGTTAGTCATCGGACTGAGCAGACCTAGACTCTAGATTATTTGCAGCTGATGAATGGATTTCTTTTTTTTTTTTTTTGTTATCTCCCATTTTCTCGAAACGGAGCTCCTGATACAGCTTAAAAGTTTCAAACTGACAAAACAATATATATTATATTGACCTTTTTGGTGTAGGGTCTCATCTCCCTCCATCAAAAAATGTAAATCTCGTTTACCGAGAAGCTAAACAATATCTAAGTTTGACTAAATATATATAAAATATACTAAGATTTGTGATGCGCAATAAATATCATTAGACTAAGTATAGAATATAGTTTTTAATAAATATATTTTAAAATATAAATATTTATGCTTTCTTCTCTAACCTTGGTTAAATTTAAAACTCTTTAACTTCACGAAAAACGAGATTTATAACTTTTTGAGCCGGAGGGAGTAGAGTCGAGTTGAGCCCGCCCTTTGCCTTTATAGACCTGCAGTCGCTCTTCGGCTTTGTAGGCTTCCAGTCAGTGCATATAGATGGCCAAAAGGCCTCGGCCACTGGCCAGACCGGCGGCATGACCGCGTGAGGCACCGCTCAAAGTTTCAAACACGACACTTCTCGTAGACAGTCGTGTTCATTCTAGCACGGCCCGATGGCTGGTGTCATATTTAGGTCTGACCTTTTAGCACATGGTGCCGGCACGAGCACGGTACATTTATGGGCCAGCACGTTAACGGCCCGCAGTACGCGGCGAACTGGCACAGGGTCCTGGACTGGATGACCATCGCGCTCCGGCCCACGTGCACGTTTGCGCTGCACCGGCCGCGGTCGGGCGGCGTGCGGCTGCGCGCCAGCTTCAACAACTGCCTAAGTTTGCGTGCGTGCGTTCGTACGCTTTGAACGTCTGTATTGTACACCGTATAATTCCTCGGGCAGAGATCTTTTCAATTTCGACGGCGAGGCCTAGCGCGCTCGTCGCTTGCGGCGCTGAGAAGCAGCTGGACGAGGCGGCTGTGGACCTCTTCGATGCACGCAGCGCGCCACGGATTGACGACGTGAAGCGAGCGGATTGGGGCAGAATGAAGGAAGAGTGGAAGAACATACAGTAGCTAGGAGACGGCAGAGGACTGATTTATTACGGAAGAAGGTAACAGTGCAATACGGCACCAGCGCTAATATATGCCCTGTTCGTTTGGCTGATAAGCCATGGCTGAAAGTATTGTTGATTGATTTATTGTGAGAGAAAAATACTGTTCGTTGGCTGACAAAGTACAACTTATAAGCCAAACGAACATGACGATAGCTATTAGATGGGCCAGACCCTTCAGACGCATGCAAACGTGTTAATCCATTCAGGATGCTGTGAGTTAGAATCTGTTCAACATCTCTTTTTTTGATTGTGTAGTGGCTAAGCAACTTTGGTTTAATATTTCGCAGGTTATGGATAGAAATGTGGGTAATGATTTTTTGTCAATAGGACAGATGTGGCTCAGCAACAATCGTTTCTTAGTAGACAATATTTTCTGTGCTGCAGCCCTGTGGGGGCTCTGGAAACTGAGAAATCTATACTATAGTATAAAGAGCGTGCAAGCCGTCAAGTTCCGTCTCTCTCACAGATCACTGTTACCGGCACAGTCAACGCGCGGCGTTTTTTTTCAATAAACAGTAACGGATTTTCTGAGAACAGTAACGGATTTCTGTGAACAGTAACGGGTTTTATGAACAGTAACAGGTTACAATAAACAGTACTCACCCCATTAAGGAACACTACAGATTTTTTTTTTCACGCAAAACAATTTTTTTTCCCCCACTATTACCCGCGCAACGCGCGGGGTTACCTGCTTGTAATACTTGTTTTCAGGGAACAGTGTGGAAAAGTGTCCAGTCCCTCCTGCTTTCAATCATGGCCATGCTCCGAAATTGGATCCTGTTGTGTCCTCTCGAAAGAAGGATGGAGTTCAATACCAAGCTGGAGAGACTCAGGCTGTTGGCAACCAGCCCTCAAAAGTTGCCTGGCTGAACCAAGTGGAAGGAGATTGGAACAAAATGTTGTACAAGACTGCGCTGGATTGGAGCCAAAAAGAAGTTCCTGCTGATGTTGCTGAGCTCCCGGTGGATGTTTCAGCGCAATCCTTTGCCGACAAAGGAAAGTGGATCAGCTTCTTAAAGTTTGGTGATGAATGGAAGATGTAATATGCCCTGTTGCTATTAGAATTTAGCTGTTGCTTATTTGCCACTGTTGAGATTGTAATCTGGCTTCATGGCCGCCTGCTAGAAGTCTGAGGTTAGGGGGGGTGAAGGTTAGTGGGTTGTGTTGGTGAACTTTGAATGCTCTGAACTGTATTTTGTCCTCGTGCTTTTATAATGCAATGACCAGGGCTTTCCAGCCCTGAAACTCTAAAAAACGTGTTAATCCATTCAGGGCCCATCACATGTGTGTTGGGCGGAGCTGTGCCAGAGCTAGGACGAAGCCCAATAACAGGAGACTGGAGACGGAGACAGAGGCACAGAGCCGAGCAAACTCGTACCTGTCTGGTTGCTTCTCAGGAAAATAGCTGTCTGGTTGCTGCCCGGTGCCCAAAATATTGCCGCACGAACTGCTATTCCTTTTTTTGACGTTGAACAGGAGGGGCGCACCCCTACTGGTATTTATTAAAAATAAGAGTACAATACGGAAAATAATAAAACAGGGTACAATATGGGATACAGAAGAGCCTAACAAAATGGGCTCAAGAAACAAAAAAGGAAAAGAAGAAGATGAGCTCTAAAACACAGATTAAACAGGGTTGTTTAACCATGATTCCACTCCCGGAAAGTAACTTCGTTTTGCACGGAACAAAAGCAGCGCAAACTTCTGATTTGAATGCCCCTTTTGCCTGCTGCAATGAAGGGGGCCTGTTATTGAAAATGAGCCCATTTCTCATTTGCCAGATTGTCCAACACATTATTATAATGATCTCCATGAAGAAAGGGACCTGAAACTCTCCAAGCAATGCAGCATCTCCCCTTGATGAGTTATCTGTAAACCGAGCCAATTCCAACAAGCTGTTGCAAAAGGACATCCTATGAGCAGGTGAAAGACTGATTCCTCAGTTGTCTGATAACATAGCACACAATTGTAATCTGGCAGTTCCATGTTCTTTCTTCTAAGTAGCTCCCTGGTGCGCAGTCGGTCCTTTAGGATAAGCCAAGCAAATACCTTGTGTTTGTTTTGACAAGAACTCTTCCAGATCCATTTGAAACCAGGGTGAATTGTTCTGCGACCCTTTAGATGTCTATATGCTTTGGCAACCGTGAATTTCCCAGAATTCCATATGCATGTCCAAAAATCATTGTTGTCATTCAGAGTAATTTGCTGCAGGTCTTGCTGTAATTGGGTTAACTGTCCAAAAGCTTGCTGAGAAAGAGGCAGGTGAAAAAGATTCAGAAGATTGTCACTGGTTTTGGCTTCAGCTATGACGGCATTCTTTGATTTAATAAAAGAATATAATTCTGGATAAGCAATCATTGGGACCTTGTCATTCCACGTGTCAGACCATAAGAGGCAGGATTTTGCATCGTCGCCGTGGATAGTGCCTGGATTTGCTAGTCCCAGATGCGGAACAGGAAGGCCCTCTGTTTCCTTTCAACTTTTTCATGTAAAGGTAAAAGGCGCCACAGGGGTAGCAGGTAAGAAGAAGAAGAAGGGCTGAAGATTAAAGAGCCACACAACATCATATTCCTTGGGTGCCTCGGTGGTCACAACTCACAAGAGAAAAGACGGGATATCAGATTTGTTGGCCCCAGGATAAGATTGTGCAGCAATAGTAGTGTCGTGCTTCATCAAGCCCTCAGTGGTGCTGCGTCTGACAATGGAAAGGGTGGACAGCATGTAATGGAACCACCGTACTGTGAGTCTGTGATCGCGAACAAAACGACAATGATTTTTTTTTTCATATAAATCACGTAGTAGTATTGCATTATACATTATCCAATAAACGGGAAGAACAGCTAAATGGACGCCCCCTATGACGAAAGCAAAATCCATTGCAGCCGTTATTCAGACTTTCCGAGCAGTACACTGGAGACCGAAGTAAAAAAAAATAGGACACCCCATGACATCAGGGCGGATGCGTGCAGGTGTAGCGTTGTGCAGAAAAAGAAACAGTGTGGATGGCGTGGCTCCCTCGAATGCATCATGCATGCGTTATCAGTTTTCCTTCCACAGGATGGTGGTCTCGGCGATCATGCCGGTGACGACGTAGGGGTCCATGTTGGATGCCGGCCTGCGGTCCTCGAAGTATCCCTTGCCCTCCCTCTCGGTGTCGCGGCCGACGCGGATGGACGCGCCGCGGTTCGCCACGCCCTGCAGACACCACCAAATCGCATGCAGGGGAATGAGCAGCGAGTGGAACAGAAACCATTCGCATCGCATCGCATCAGAAACCATATATGTAATATACCCACCCATTTGAAGGTGTTGATGTCGGCGGTCTCGTGGCGGCCCGTGAGGCGGCGCTCGTTGCCCTCGCCGTACGCGGCGATGTGCTCCTTGTGCCTCTTCCCCAGCTTCTCGATCGCCTTCTTGATCACCTCGTAGCCCCCGGGCTCCCTCATCGACTTGGTGCTGTAGTTGGTGTGAGCACCGGCACCGTTCCAGTCACCCTGCGTGCACACAAACAACAAGCAGCAATGCCATTCAGTCATCGCTATGCTCATGTGATGATCATATCAGAATTAGAAGAAACTTCCATCTACCTGGATCGGCTTTGGATCGAGGGAGAGAACAATTCCGGCAATCTCAGTGATCCTCTGAAACCAATCAGTCAGCAAAAAAGACTGTTAGTCGCAGCACTCTACCAGTCTAGTTACAAGATCCAGAGGAACCAAGTTGGACCATTGCAAATCGACACTGCTAAAAAACGGACCTCGAGAATGTAGCGGGCAACCCAAATCTCGTCACCGGCAGAGATCCCAACGGACGGCCCAACTTGGAACTCCCACTGTTTGACACGGAACCCGGTTCAGAATCAGCAATTTCAACACGCGTCGATTACTAACTTGCAGCAGGGTTGTACTACCTGTCCAGGCATGACTTCGCCGTTGATGCCGCTGATGTTGATGCCGGCGTAGAGGCAGGCTTTGTAGTGGGCGTCAACCACGTCGCGCCCAAATGCCTTATCGGCACCGGCAGCGCAGTAGTATGGTCCCTGGAAAAAAAGAAAAATGCACCCAGTAGTTGAGACACTTGCAAGGCCTGCCTCTGCCCTCTTTTGTATTGAATTGGTCGTCAAAAGCTCAAGAATGCCTCTTTTGTATACTCGTAAAGTTTCGCTATGTCAACTGGTTCAAAGTTTTTTTTTTGTCTAAAAAAAGGTAATCTTTTTTTTCAAAGCTTACATCACTTAGCTTGTTTTTTTGTTAACTTGCATGCAATAGATAAAAGTTGAAGGATCATAGAAGTTTTCTTGCCTGGGGACCAGGGTATCCACCAACAGGCCAGCCAAGGGGCCAGTTCACATCCTTCTGAAGGAGAGTGTACTCCTGCTCAATACCGTACCTGTTTGAATTCAGACAGAGGTCCTGATGAGGAACCAGATTAAGATAGAAAGGTAGTAGTAGACAAAAAGTTGGAATTTTCCAAATATGGTGGTCCTTCAAAATATTTACGTTAAACATTTATTCACGTACTTTCTAAGTTGAATTGTGTTGTATTTATATCAACCATTTTTTCTGAACTGTTGTGCTACAATAACAAACAATTTACTTCATTGGCTGTAATAGCATCTTTTGTCGATTTTGATTAGTACTGTGACATTTTCGTGTGATACCAGTACAACAAAATGCTGATTTTTGTAGGCTGAAAAAAAGCACTGTCTGAAATTGGGCCAATATTCATACCATGGCACCTCAGCTGCAACGTCGGGGTGGCTGAAAACCTTGGCAGCATTGTACCTCTTGTTAGTAGGGATTGGCTCGCCTTGTGGCGTGTAGCAGTCACACATCACCTATACAGATAAGAGTAGTTTGAATAAGAAGCATAACAAACCAACCAACATAGCTTGCTTGCCAAAAGACAAAAAACTTTTACTCACATGGTTCAAATAATTTACTACTACCTTTACTCATATATTAATATCATCCTTCTTTTTTTAAAGAAATCCCAGAGTAAGTAGTAGAAAATCAAACAGAGAAAAAAAATCATATAATCCCAGAGTAAAGATGGCCTTTTGGTCCCTCTTTTGATCTTTTACTTCTTCATCTTCTTTATTTTTTTAAAAAACTTTTTGGCCGTTTTTATGACTTCTAAGAGAAATGTAAAACGAGAAAGTATGCAGAGGCTTACAAGGATGTTGTCGCCCTTCCTGAACGGGTCCTTGAAAATGGCTTGAGGGCTTCAGAGTGAAAAACAAAAGGCGCAACCAGATAAGCAACAATGAACAAGATTCCATGCAGGTTTTAAAAAGAAAATAATAGAAGAAAGGAGATGAGGATCATACTAGAGGATGACTTCGCTGTCCTCTCCGGGAGCCTGCCCGGTGCTGGAGCCGTCGTAGTTCCATTTTGGCAGCTGGCTCGGATCGGTGATGGGGCCTTTCACCGTCTGCTCCAACAACAGCATGGTCAGAAATAGAGTAGTATATCATGCTAGGAAATGGCTATTATTGTTCAATTACAGCCAACTACAAGTGCTGATACAGGTCATGGTTCAGAAAGAAACGGCATGAACAAGACTACACACCCTTGCTTTGCTCCTGAGGTCTATGCCGGATCCTCCAATCCTGCACAGAAGAGGCGACATCAGAAAGGGGCCAAACTTGCACAAAAGAGTTTTGAGCTGACGTAGCAGAATTCAGAACATACTGCGTTGGTAACTTGCAAGGATTGTGTTCTGAATGCAAAGGCGATTCTGAAAAGAAAATCAGAGCAAGAACAGAGGGATGCCAACCAGATGTACTCGGCGATGATCTTGTCGGTGCAGTCACTCAGGTCGAGGTTGACGAGATCGGTGAGGCTGGCCATCACTCACAGGCTCACAGCACAGGCAGAAGACAAGAACACAAGAGAGCTTAGTAGGCAAGAAAGAAGAACTGTCTGAATTATCACAATGGATGGTCAGAAGCCGGGAGGCGCAAAGGTTATTTATAGAGCGAAGCTGGCTGCGATGGGGAAGACAGAGGGAGACGGAAGCAGGGCAGGGCAGGGCAGGGCGGGGCGTGTATCATTTTCATTTAGAGATAAAATGTGATTTGTTTTCCAGTTCCCTTAATAATCTATACCGGCACCGGCAGTTTAAAAAGATAGTGTCCATCATTTATGTCTTGTGCAGTTGTGCAAGGCATCGCCTCAACTTGGGAGATAGTTTTTATTTCCTTTCAGGGATCACAAATACTAGTCAAGTTCTATGATCAAACGAGTCGCCGTGTATATTTGGAAGTCGTTCATCGAGAGCTGTGCCTACCTCTACCTGTGTGGCCTGTGAGGGTAGCGTCTTTCCAGAAGGAATGTCCTCCTGAAACTGAAAGAATACAATCAAGGCGCAGTTTGCCAATGGCCAGCCAAGACCTTGCTTGTTCTGTGCTGGAATATATAAGAAGCTAAAACAGCAGGCACGTATAGCCACTTTTCGTCTTATCCTAAACCTGAATGGACGCCAATGGTGAAGGATTGCTACTTCCTGCTTCGTGTGAACTGCTCCAATGAACGTGGAGTTGCTTTTCATTATTAACTTATCGGTTCTTATAAACCACTCAAACGAAAAGCACGCCCGGAAAAGGAACCATGCTTTTACTGCTGTTTCCTTGACGAGAAGAATCTACCCAAAAGGATGGACTAGAGAAAACGGGTCTTTGTCACTGTTTTGTCTGGCTGTAGCAATTGAGGACGCCTTAAAAAAAGAAAGAAAAAAAAAAGAGAGTAGTACTTAGTATACATCATCGGCAACGCAAAAAAAAAGAATGACGGTCGATTGTCGATTGATCATCTAGTTACTCAATGGATCATCACAGCTCTAGATGTACTTGCATTGTCGATAAGATTGCTTTGCTAAAAAGGACAAGAACCGTTGCATCCAAGAACAATGTGTGCGCTGTATTTTCGCCGTCCCGCCGCATTCCTGAAACTCCAATGATGATTTGTGCCGACAAGTTAGAGAGGTCTTCGCTTCAAATCCTCAATCCAAAAACGAGTATACGACGCTGGTTTGTCGTTTGGTGACACAATGAAAGCTAGTTTTAGTGTAAACAAGTAGAGCTCTTGCTTAGATATTCTTCAGCGCAGGACCAAAGCGTTATTGTGTTCGCCTCCACCAATGTTCTTTTGTTCCCCAACAGTCTGTCCAACTTATTCAGCAATCTGGACGGACTCGCTGATTCAATATGATGCTATCTGCAACTGCCATGTTGAAACATTAAAAACAAGAAATCAAGGCCAATGACGGTATTGTTTGCACGTTGTAGCATCTTAAACGTCTTCCATTCACCGCATTGGTTGACTTTGCTTCTACATTATTTATTCCCTCCTAGCGTCGTTTTCTTTTTCAGGCATTGACTTTGTGTATAATGCCGTCATATGATGGATGACCATTTTGACAAATTAGTGTTTGCTCACATTTCTCTCATTCTTTGACATGTCTCCAGTTATGGGATGTTGCGAATTGGTGGTTATAGTTTCCGGTCTTGATTTTTTTTTTAAAAAAAGGTCTAGATGTATATTCCTTGTATCTTTTGAAAGGCCTGTGTATATTGTGAAGCAACATATTGTGCCAGGATCCTAAATGACTTTGAATTTTGTAAAAAAAAATCTGCGAACAAGCCTCGTTTCTTTTTTGCTGTTCTGGATAACCCATTTGCAGACCACATAATCAGCACCAGCATCAGCATCTTTTAATTTTAAGAATTGTAGGCCGAGACATCAGCATGCTCTATCTGTAATTCTATCACTGGAAATCCTATATGATCTTTGGTGCATCAAGCAACAAAGCAACAATTTTACCGTCTGTTCAGATGATCCAACCCTTGAGAGGCTGAAGAGAATATGTCCCTTTGGGCTCACAGAAGTCATGAACTCATGCCAAGGTGTGTGACACTTTTCCCCAAGAGACCAAGTCAGCTAATTTATGTTTCTCTGTTTTCCGTCCAAGAATTCAAGTTGTAGTTCGCCACCAATTTTCTTTGAGGAATCTTGCATCTTCCTTGCATCACTGGGTTGTCCCATGGAATCTAAAGTCAACAATTCATTATGTCCGTTTACTGGGTGCAAAAGTTTTGTTTTGAAGAAGAAAGGTCAAGCCAAAACTCTTTTCTGCCAATCAATTTCCATCAGTGCAATGTAAAATAATAACGTACAACTTTCAGTGTTTTCAACTGCTCTATAATCCTAAATTATCTATTAATTCAACTACTTGATGCAATCATCTCTCTCTAAAAAAACTAATACTAACAGATGTAGGAAATGTTTTGCCGTCTTCCATCCAACCTGGCCTACTATCTAGAGATGTGGAATATCACAAGTGGAATTGCTGGATCTAGTATATAGCAAGGGCCGCAAGCAAAACCAACGACGCCTGCTGCTGCATCCTGTGGAACAATACCACTGCAATGGCAAACCATGATGAGGTCACGTGGACACTCTGCTACCAGCTGGTCAGTCCCTTGGCATTGGCAGCAAGTATCTTTGCGTCTTCTAACATACACCATCAGATTCGCTCGTTTGCAGAATTGAGGGGTGATTGTGGCGTCGAGACAGGAGTGGTAGTGTGTGGGTACTGGGTAACCAAAGAAATGTAGTCCTCGCTTTTACTTTCGTTGGACTTGGACGGCATCCAAGGAACCAAGTGGAGCAAGAATCATCAGATTTAGCCGTGCATGTTCGTTGGACACGATTGCGAGATAGAAATATGCCTTCTCGATGAATGAGCGTCAGTCATGGCAGATCATCTTGTTGAACTTATGGCTACGTTGTCCTCAGAATATATACTCTGGATGCCAGGATCTATTACATGAGAAGTGAGAATCGGCGGCACCAGTTGTCACCGCAGCAAGCTGCTCGGCCAGCCCAAGTTGTCGGCTGGCAAGAAACAAATGTATTTTAGGTGAATTCCCGTGCTCACGTACCAGACATGGCTCTGATTTGGCAAAGGAAATGCCCAAAAGATGCATCCAACGACACAAGAGAACCATTTCAGTTGGCTTTATTTTACTTCACGTGGATGACACTTTTTTTTTAATCAAGATCCAAACTGAAGTTCCAGTCGTTCTCAGTTTAGCATCCGGGCAACCCGAAATGTGAGGTGCGAGTGCTACGCTGGAATTAACCTAAAATACATGCCACTGTCTAAAAATCAAGTAAACCTGGCGGTCATCTCAGTATCGCATTCAGTTGTTTAGAGGAAAAAAAATACATGCTACTTTCTGTCTACAAAAAAATGGAAACAGTAGCCAATGAATAGACGCGACATGGCACACCAGACTACCATGACAGATGGTACAGTCCGATTTAAGAAAGCTGATAGCCTCCTAGTCCTAGGCTCCTACTAAGAAGAGACTCGAAACACAAATTTAAATGCACCAATTTCACATGATCCAAATGTGATATTATGATAATATAAAATGGGATAAAGATAAGGCATATATATAGAATATAATAAATATATCATAAGAGCCAACAACAGGAATTTACATTGCGACACTAATTTATTGGAGATCGATAAGCAGAACAGTAGTAGCATATCTCCAATTGCTACTTTGCTCATTTGGCCTTCAATTGAAAAATTACAGAAACCAGATGAGCAGTGAAACAGCTAAGAAAAGAATGACTAGAGGGCGGAAACGAGCTTTCTCCAACAAATAATTGCCATCTCTTGACAAAATCTAGGAACAAAACAAAAAAGATTACACTCTATGTACCCTATGCAACCTCCTTTGAAAAAATCAAGGAGACTAACCAAAGCCCCAACATATTTGTGATGATGCTTCCGGCAAATATATCATACATCGCAAGAATCAAATGCATCATAAAATGCCTTTGGATGTTCTTGACGGGGGCCTGTTAATCTCTGACAGAGAAGAGGAATGTGCTTCTTCGTATCTCTGTATCTCCTGTATGTTGAAAGTTAGTTATTAGTCTTCTGCTTAGGCGATAAGCATCTTAACATCAAGAAAACATTGTTTAACAAAGCTCCCGTCATATTGTTGAAGAAAACTAGCAGCGCTAGAGCAAGAGGTATGCTACCAAAGAATAAATGGACTTCTCTGGTGGTGACAGGTTACTTCTCTAGTGTTTTTCAGCCAGCAAAATCTATTTTCCAGCTGAAAGCAGCTTTAGCCAAAACTTCCAACAGTAAATCAGAGCTTCAGAGGCGAAACCTTAAAAGAACACACTATTATGCAAGAGTAACAATATTCATAGAGGTGGCAAATTCAGGCAGACCCCACCTTAGAGCAGAAATGAAACTACATAATATAGTCCAATTCATACTTGGCAGGTAAGATTAGGAAAACTAAATACTTTTGCACAAATGTGGAACAGGAGCACACAACTGACAATTTCAACAACTGTTTATTCTGTGGCAGCAACGACAACTCAAAACAGATATAGCATAATAATCAAATATGTGAGCAAAAGCAAAAAAAAAAACCTGAGATAATGTTAGAGCTGAAGCAGATTTGCGGGATTGCAGTTGATCCTTCAAATGGTTACGGTGCTGCAGCTGCATGTTCTCAAATTGCTGGAGAAGGAATGGGAAATTGATTGCACTATAGTTCTGCGAATCTTGGTTTCTATTGCCATCTTCTGTCACTTGCAGAATCTGAGAGTATGGATTTGCTGAAGATGTGCGCTTAAGATTTTCACTGAATGGCACAGTCTTCAGTCGAGTCCTCAAGATCTTGAAGGCCGCACTTTGCTGTGTAAACATATAAACCCCACGATGTAATCTCTCCCGACAGAATCTGGTTAGAAGTTTGACCTCATAGGAGGAACAATGAACTACAGTTCAACTCATTCTAACAAAAAAGAAGATATACTGAAAGACCACATTCCAGATACGAATGGAATACAGCAGCAGAAAAGCACAAAAAGATGGAGATGAAGAAGCAAGTGCAATATGAGGACCATGGAGATAACTTTTTACATCGCAAAGCTACTGCAACAGATAGTTTCAGTGTACAATTACAATAAGCCTCCTTATAGACCTCCTTATAGAGGAGGCTCCTGACAATTATGGATATAAACTAATCTAAGTAACAGCTTGCCTAATAACTAATAGATAAAGTATCAAACAGCCCTTATACTAGGAAACTAACCATTCTTTTGAGAAACAGATATTCCTAGTGGAAGTAGGGATGAAACAGCGAAGACTAGTTGATTATCCCAACCCAAAATGAAAATAATATCTTTGAAAGGCAAAATGAATTCATGAGATACATGTCTTAATTTAAGATTACAATATCTGATGCTTTGCTTATGAACTGGGTGAAAACTATTCTAGAAACTGTGCAAGAAGCTAAATTGTTATAGGTGTGGAGCATGCAGCATGAGCTTTTTGTCTAGTGCATGTTACCCAAACATTCATTAGACGTTAACCAAAGAAAAGCTGCAGAAACTGCAACAGATGAGACATACTTGAACATACCTGAGGCAACAGCATCAGGAGACCATAAAGAGTTTTCAGAAGCCACGTGTGTTTTCCCGGCTCGAGAAGCTGCAAGGTTTTTTTAAGAGCACGTTATGGAATTCCCAAGCCAAAATGATTAGTAAGATGTAACAACTAAATCTCCGTACAAGTCATCACAGTTTTCATAACATGTTGCACCACATAATCCCCAACATGTTGGTTTTACAGCATCCAAACTGAATGTGGAATCATTAGGGGATAGCATAAAAGTCTGAGAACATCGTATCGAAAGGACAGCGAGCATACAGTAAATGTACAGAACTACAGATGAACAGCTGAACAGCATGAAACAAAGATTGGTTCAGACCTATCATGCCATGGATCATGTGGAACTAGAAATCAAATTAAAATAGCCAAGTAGAAACCCCCAAGTTTCAGAATTCAAATGTGCCTGAGAAACAGAAAGATAAATTTGCAGGAACGGATTATCAGAACAAGTTACCTGTAAACGCAAGTAAGCAAATACTGGAGTCTCTAAGAGACGGATCAATTTATCTAATTGAACCAAAAATTTCACATTTATGTCTTCTTCCCCCAGTGACTGAATAACACAGCTTGCGTGACTGTATGCCTAAACACATACAGAAAGAACATCCAAAGATCAGCCAATAGAAATACTAGTAGGCAGCACACATTCAAAATGAATCATTACCTGAGCAAGTAAACACAAACTTATCGTAGCCATCGGAGAGTGGCGCCACTGAAGCATATAAAGACTGAAACAAATCCTTGCCACAGGAATCCACTAACGACTTCTTAAGAAGAGAGCGGAGCTCACCAAGTTCAGTTGATGTCAGCAAAATCAAATTCAAAGCCTAGGTAGTTAAAAAATAATGCACAAATTTCACAATCACATTTTGGCAGTAGAAGAATGTTGTAGAATTAGGACATACCTGAACCATGACAGATGCGAAATCAAGGATCAACTTCACTCTCAAGAATAGTGGAGAACTCTCGATATACTTTTTCAGCACCCAGAAGAACGCAGAGCCGGCGGACTATCAAAGCACCACGCCTGTAGAAGCACCTCAAACCATTATTTTCTAATATGCTCACCAAATACTGAATCATATATCCTATAAAACCAAGAGATATATAATTAAAAAGCAGAGTCAACTGTAGATATTGAAATTTTACATACTTCTCCAGTAGAAAATGGTTGTTGTGGAAGGTGCGGATTAGGTAGGATACAAGATGATGGAAGTGGTGAGACTCTTCAGCTATACATGCATGAACTTCCAATACCAATAGGACAACCTGCACAAGTAAAAATGCTGTGACAAACAACCGCCATGCTCACAGTTCATTAACAAAATGTATCATTGGTGGCTAAACCTGTACAGCTAACAGCAGTAAGTAGTCTGTCGTGGTTACGCTACAGCTACCACATTCCAGGTAAAAACAAATATCATCCAGATTGAGGTTTGTCAAAGAACTCCAGATTTTAAACCTTGGACAACATAGGTGGACCTATCCTAGCTAACAGCACAACAATTGGAATAATATTCAAATCAGTGATTAAACAAATTTGGTTTGTGATATGGTTCAGATAACTGGCAGATGCATACTCTCCATTGAGGAGGATGAGTGGAGTGGGGACAAGCTACTCAGAGCCTGCCCTCCAGGACCGGTGGAGCCTGGTGGTGGAAATGCCCTCCAGGCTCCAAGAAAACCTGGAGCTCCAAACAGCTGGCCGAAGGGTTGTAGTTTTTTTTCTTGCCTGCCGCCCATGGGCTGATGGGGCTCTTTCTAAAGAAATTAACAAATCACCAAACAGATATTGTCTCACAGACCAAATCACATCTTAAGTTCTTAACTAACTTAACACTTGTATCTATGATTATATGAATCTAACTTATCATCTAAGATTATTACTCCAAGTCTCCAATGGTGCTGGGGTGTGGTGCTACAGTGCCATGCCCACATCATAGCAACTTGTGCCCTCCAAATAGATCCAAACCTTGATTGAATTATGAAATGATACTAAACTATAACTCTAAGTCACCGCATACAAATAGCACAATATAATATCATCTAATCACAGCCCAAAACATGATGTAGTTTCAAATTCTAGAAACAAGCAGAGCAGTTTGGAAGGCTTTTCAAAGAAAACTCACCGCGTCTGAAGGATCAGAAAGTGCATTTAGGAGTGGATCAAAAATATCGTTCAGGTACACCAAGAACTGTTCCAGAAAATATGTAAATAAACCATAGGTCCAAACAGGACTTGTGTTAATCAAAATGAATTGCAACTGTCACATGTCCAACTCTAAGTTGACAAAATAAAATCAGTAGCAATGTAAAAGCTTAAAAACATGCAGGTACTTATTGAGGGTAGTTGTTGAGATTTATCAAAATGCAGTCCAAAAAAGCACCAGTCTTTTAGTACCTCAGCACGATATCGATCCAGCAAAGTGAAGAACCAATGCAATGCTTCAATTCGAGTGGCCTCATGTTCACTGTTCAATTCTCTGAAAAGAAAGGACAAAAGGTCAATGCCTTGTCACAAATGTCATGTTGATATAATTATCACATTACCAGCACAGGCAGAAGCATAAACAACTCAAATTACCACACAGATAGATGCCTAACAGTTCTACATAATTTAATTTCCAAGGGACTTGATAGAGAACCTTTTTGCAATTGAAAGAATTGCTCCGATATCAAATCCCTCAGCTGGATCAGCTTTTATAGCACGGAGTTCCTCATTTGTTTCGCGTGCAACCTTGCAAACAAAGAAGTCAGTAACTAAAGTGAATGCTATTCCTGAACAAGCACACACCACACAGTTTACATTTGCAGTAATTGTATGAATCAAAAGCATAAGACGGGAAAGTACCACTCGGATTTTCTCCTCCTCGTCAGATATGCACGGTAAGATAGCGCCCAATATATCCGAATAGTAAGGAACAAGTTGTTCCCCACCAAGCTTCACAAACTCGTTGATCTGCACTTTAAAGGATATAAGCCATAGGCATTCTTACAAATACTAAAACAGCTTCTGCAATCTAGATTCTAGGTTTTAAGATCACAGAGAAAACACGAAAGACAAATTACCCATGTGATAGACGTCAACCGAGTGAATTCATCAGTAGAGCCTGCCCTCCGAACGAGTATTTCAGCCATACGACCGTAATCTACATTCTTTTCATTTAAGTTATGATAATCAGCATTGAAAGCATAAAAAAAATGAAGACAACCTTTAAGAGTTTATACAAAAAATAAAAGGATAACTGAAGGAATAGGCATCCCACAATGTCTTTTACGTCTAAGCTGTTAAAAGACTGGTAGCCATATAGAGCAGCCTTACTGGTGAGTTCTTTATCTCCTGCAGAAACTCAGAAAGTGCTGCATCAGCTTGCTGCCTTATCTCATGACTGGAATCACTCAGCATATTGAATAAACCTGCAGGGGTAGTGATAGAAAGGTTGTTGAGCAGTCAATAAAAGTATAAAAGTAATGCACTTGGAGAAAAGGGAGGGATTACCATCGAGAAAATCAGGAAGGAAACCAAGCATGTCAATATCAGGAACACTGTCTAAAACTGTTATCCACCCCACCAAAAATTGTCTTACATAAGGATTCAACACATTCATACGCTCTCTCAAGAGCGGTATGAATTCTTCTATGCTAAAGAGCAAAAGCAAGATATGGGGCCAATCAGAAATCAACACTGACATTAAAACAAGCAAGGCACTAATAAGGAAAAGGCAATCATACACAGCATACCTGAACTGATCACTCTCAGTTACGATATCCTGGTCGATAAACAATTATCTTATCAGGGATAATTAAGAAGAGAAACAAGGGACAAGTTGTAGATATATGAGTACAGTCCAGGCGATTATACCTTGACAAGCCTATCAAGAAGGTGAGCTGCACTTTGAACATTAGCATCGGAATCTGCAGAAAGCTTGCATAAAGCATCAAAAATTTTGTTGAAGTAGATGATGAAATCCCCTCTGACAACCTAAAGATAGAAATTCAATTAGTGTAAAGCAACCAGACAATTTATGTTCCATCACTGAACTAAATGCTTACCTTTGCTATGTTGTATAGCGCTTCACAAGCATAGTAACGCACTCTACTATCTTGGTCCAGGAAAGAATTAAGCACAGGAGGCACAATTTGCTGGAAGCACAAAGCGACAGAGTTTATTGTACAGTGATACAGTCAAACTGGCAAGACAGAATAATAGCACGGACGATATAATGTAGGCATTAAACATAATTCATGTTAACAGAGCTTCTCTGCTGGGTAGACATGTAAGTGGCACAATAACAGTTTATTTGTATGTAACAGAAGCTTTGTATTCAACTAATAACTATATGATTTGAACATGAGCGCACAATGCCATCTAATATATTATCTCCATTCCAAAGATCTAACCATATCAATGAAAAATATTCTGTAGAACCCTGCAATCTCCCTCATTGATCTTTCTTCCAGATCCCCAATATCTATTTCAACTGATGGCAACAATACAACTCCATAAAATCCTACGAGATTAATGTATGAATAACACTGTACAGAACTAATATTTTCCAATCATCAAATGCAATCTGTTAAAAGAATGCCAGAAAAGAAGTGTCTGAAAGTGGGAGGCCATATCTGCAACTCGTAGAAGTTAATCCCTCTGGTTGGCAAATAATTGGCATTTTTGACAAAGTTTTAAGTCAAACTTTTAAAACTTCGACTACAAGAACCTTTTAATGTGTTCAGTTTAGAAACTTGATTTGTCTTGAAAAGTACTTTCATAAAAGAATAAATATGTTAGGATTTTCATTTACATTCCAATAAAAAATAATGGTCAAAGCTATGTTTTGGAGACCATGTCATTCTCCAAAACTCACAAGTATTTGCAAACCGTGGGATAACTATTTTCATGGTGAATCAGTAAGCATAATGTCCTTCAGCACTGAGGGAAAGGACTATACACAATTCATCAAATCATACTTGAGCTCCAACTCAATAAATGCAAATGGAAATCTAAAGTACTTGAGACCACAAGAAATGAAGTCATTTGGAATCATTGACTAATAGATACGTTCAGCGTAGTACACCAATAGAGGAATGCATGATCCAATGGTGAAGCTCAAGAAGGCAAGTTGCCGTTGGCAGTTTCAGCCCCGTAGTTGCCAACTTGCCATTTAAAGATTATATATGCATGCAGGTTTTAAGGCAAATGGCCATATGATTTCCTTTAAGAGCCACAAGGATTCACCCCATTTGGGATGACACTGCATAAAGTTGAATATGAATACACCAAATAGACATTTCCAAAAAAAAAAAAAAAACACCAAATAGAAGTTAAGAGTTAAAGCTTGCACTAGCAAACCTCGAGATGCTGAGCTGCCTCACTGGTGAGTCCAACAGTAACTGCTGCAAGGCCAATCAACCCACCCTGCTAACATCAAAGTGCCACAGAACTCAACAAATCTGACCTCATAAGAACAGAGAAATGAACTACGGCGGTCTAAGCAAACCTTCCGATGGTTCGCTTGTGGCGAGTATGTAAAATCGTTGGTAAGCAGCGAGATAACCGCTGATATCTTTTCATGCTCCCCAGCCGTTGCAAGCTGCTTCACAATTCCCTCAATCTGTACAAAGGCCACAGCAACAAAGAAAAATCCATCTCAAATCCCTGGCGATTGCTCTAAGACCAAAGCCCGCGAGGAATCGAACCCCTCACCTCGAGCGCGGCGTTCTTCCGCTTCTCGTAGAGCTTGTCAGATAGGTTCCGAAGCACGGCGCCCGGGATGATGGTTAGTGCGTCTGCGGCCATCGCCGGAAAATCCACCCAGGAGATCCCCTGCCCCGCCGCCGCTACAGCCTCCCGATCGCCGGCGATCGCCACATCGGCCGCACCCCCCGACCCACGGCCCCCGCAGCCGCGACCCAACCCTAACCCGACAGGCCAAGGTCCAAGGCGATGGGCACCAGGAGCGGGGAGGCGAAACCCTATATACCTGAGCCCCAACCCGAGCTCGCTCCCAGCAACAGCTCGAGTCTGGGAATGGAGTTGCAGGCGGAGGCGACGGTGGTGTGATCTGGAGGAAGGAGAGGGGATCCGGGCACTACTGCTATTTTTCTTTCTCCTCCGCAAGGCTAACGTTTACCGTTGTGGCGGCCATTAACGGCGCCTGTTTCCCGTTTCCCGTTTCCCGTGGGTGATGGACTGATGGTCCAGGGCGGAGGCCAGCCTGGCAAGTGGGACCGTGCTTCATGACCTGGACTGCGGCGTAGCCGCATAGGCTCGGCTCCGCTGCCTGGAGGTGGACTGGTTGTCAGCCGAGCAGCGCGGTGCGTGGACCAGGTGTATCCATTCGAGGGGGCCTCCGGTCGCGTCCGCTGTCCACGGAAAAGGGAGCTGCTCATGTTAACGCGTGTTTGGCTTGAGGATCGCTGAAGACGCGACGCGCCGGTCCCTGTTTTCAGCGACCGAGAGTCTGTTTGGTTGCCCGACCTTTTTCAGTTTCAGTATGCATCTGTCTTCGACGGCACCTAAACTTAAAATATGTATTGGTCGGTACTGTTTTGGCCTTAACAGAATATCTATATATAAGATATATTTTAAATTACAGTAGAGTCATAATCAAATATAAGTATTCTCTCTCCTGGAGATTTATTTATAGAAGGGTTCTCTTTTAGGTCCTGTTGTTGGAGATGACCAAAAATGGGTATTGAACCATTTGCCTTTAGCTACCTAAACGTGGAATGAGTTTTGTATTTTGGGTGATGTTGTTGAAGATAGTATAACGATGTCGTACAAAACTACTGTATGAGTTTGTTTAGTTGTTTGTATAAGTTATTACAATTACAATATTTATACAACACAGGATCCAACAGTGGAAAAAAATTGATGCCGTGACCACGCTCCAATCGTAGCCGCTTTGTAAAGCTAAATAATATGGATAAATATAGACCGGCAGAATAGGTCCAAATTAAGAGGGCGATTGGTTGCTCACATCCTGTTTATCTATGTTTCACCGATGCAAGGTCCGCATGATTGGTTGGGTGGCGAGGGCTAAGGGTGTTGTTCGGCTGGTATTAAAGTCGACTGAAGCTGATTTATTGTGAGAGAAAAATACTGTAGATTCTAGTTGATAAGCTGGCTGATAAGTTCGAGTGAACATGACCTAGGCTCCCGTTGTGCAAAAGGCGTCCTTGGCCCTCTTCTCCTGATGTGCAAATTTTCTTCGTCCCAGAGGGCCTGGCGAGGCGAGGCGAGGGCACGAGCGGGGACGTACGCGAGGAGACTAAATTTGTCGTGGCAGCTGCTGGGGCCTAGGGGCAGGCAACCAAACACCGGAGCTATTGATATGGGGCCCTGCCTAAGGTTAAGGCACACATGCTAGATGCCCTTAGTTAAGTTTTTAGTGATCCAAACCCTCTCCTCGTCGGCCTTAGACTGCAAACCACTGCTTTTGGTGCTCTTGCTCCTGCGCGAGTGTTGCTTGCGAGCCCCCATGCTCACCACACTGTGATCCACCGCTTAGGGAAGGGAGAAAGGAAGGAGAAGAGAGGGAGAGAGGAGCCGGTAGTGTCGCTTGGTGTCGGAGGGAGTGTCTGCGCTCATGCAGCTTGTCGGCATTTGCGCTCGGCGGCTCGCGTGGTGCAAAATGTCGGGGATGAGAGAGGAATGGAGGAGAGGAGCCGACAAGCATGGGAATTGTCGGGGAGCCTATATGGAATATGGGTCAACTCCCCCTTAAAGATGCCCAATAGAATTTAGTGTAGTAGCTTGAGATCAGTCGAAGACCGTGGTGCAAAATCAGAGGTCGGGGCAAGACCAAGATCAGTCGAAGGCCGTTGCAAAATCAGAGGCCAGAGCACTATGAAGATTAGTCGAAGGCCGTGGTATAAAATCAGAAGGCGAGGATATGAAGATCAGTCGAAGGTTGTGGTGTACAAATCAGAGACCAGAGAATATGAAGGTCAGTCGAAGGCCATGGGGCGACGAATAATGGGCTAAAGGCCCATGCTCGACAACGGCCCATCAACAAAGGCAGTTACAAAAAAAAGACTCTAATGCCCTGGAGGCATAAGAACAGTGTATAGGAATATACCTGAATAATATGCCTTAGTTGCCCTAGGGATATTTCTATACTCGACAAATGATGTAACCGTACTTTATAAAAGGTGAAGTCAATCATCCCCTGGGGCAGATGGCGTGTAGTTCGAAACCCTAGGCATTGCCTCCGCAATTGTGTGAACTCTATTCTTGTTTATGTGACTCCGCTAGTCAAAGGCATTTGCCCCATAGCGTGGCCTTGGACCCCCGGGTGTCGAGCTGCAGCGAGCTCGCCTCCCCCCTCCACTCTCACTCTCTCTGTCGAGATCCCTATTTCCCAACAAGAATGATGTGTAGCGTTGGTGGCGCGGCAGGTCAAGATACCGAGGGAAATGAGAGTTTGGAGGAGCTAATGCAATTTACACACCACGCTGGCTATTGATTGTATGTGTTATGTCATGTCAAATCTAAATATCAAACAGACGAACATGAATATCAGGTGAACCACTTAAAAAGCTTAGGACCAAAATTTATATTTTCAAAGTTTATAATTGCATTCTTTCGTGGATGGAGAAAGTATCTAGACATAGTGTATCTAATTGCATATTATCTAAACAAGACAAAACTATATTATTATAATTTGCGAAATGGAGGGAGTAATAATATGCTCCCCTTTGTCCAGAAAAGAAAGCAACGGTTGTGTGCCAACAAAAGTGGTTCACATTTGAACAAATTTATAACAAATACTATTTACATTTATGGCTCCAAAATAATTTACTATGAAAAATACATTTTATAGTTAATATAATGATATTTATTTTATATCATAAATATTGATACTTTTTATCTATAATTGATCAAACTTAGGACACTAAACTATGACATTGTGCTAGTATTGCATTCATTCCTGGACGAAGAGAGTATCTTAGTAGTAACCGGGATTGTAAATTCGTTGTAAGCTGGTTCAAATCCAACTCATATCCAAAAATAAACAAGATTTGAATCTCGTGATTGAAACAATGTTTTAAATCTCCGGCTAAAGGTATTTAGCGGATGACCTCTAAAACAGCTACAACGTAGGCTAAATGGGGCTATAGCGGGCTATATCCGCTAAGTTCTATATAAACACAGATAGCTTAATCAGCCTCAAACAGCTATAGTCGGCATTTAAAACCTTAGGAGTAAATTGCACTTATCATACAACACAACTATCCAAATGGATGTATGTTTGCCCAACATCTTATAATTTGTCCAATTTAATGCAGTAACTATATAGTTGGGTGCATATTGATCCAACATCTTCTAGTCTATTTTATTTGATACAAGAACTTGGCTCATTGGTGCATATACGGTCTAAGTATTGTAACAATGTGTCTCTGTACGCTCTGAAGCTACACACCCTAGCACGCTCATCTCATCCATCACTCAGCTTGAATCATTTACTATACGATATCATTTCTGAATTTAGCCAAATATAAAAGCTGCCATTGATTTCTGAAATATAGAAAAATATCAAATCAGTAATTTTTCTTTGTATACTATAATACTATTTTCACCCCAGCCTATGGTCATTTATGGCTCGCTAAAATTGATACATGGGTTGTCCATCGCATAAGAATCACGGACCGAGAGGTTCTTTTTAAAAACAAGAATCGACAAAATTTGGTTTTGGTTTTTTTGTTTGATTCTGGTTATAACCAAACTAACCATGTTCTTGTACGGGGTTACCAAGCCAAGAAAAAAGGAAAAAACAATAAAAAAGATAAAAATAAAAATAAAAAACAGTTGATGTAACACCCCTGGTGTTACGAACTCGTTTAGCACCGTGATTTAGGCCTAAGAAAAATTTTCGAATCGAGTTTCTCGGGTTTTTAATTTAAAACGTACTTGAGGCGATAAGCGAATCTTGTGTGACTTAGTTTCGTGGACTCAAATAACGCTCAAGTTAAATTACGCAGTACGTAGAAATATTTAAGAATATCGAACGACAATTCTAGCGAACGGTTTGTTCTGTTAGATTAAGCACGAAAAGCAACTTTTATAAATAAAATAAAATCCATTCATAAATAGAACAATATATATATATATATACTCACGAGTTTATTTTGATAAACAACAACTGACGAGAGAGAGAGAGCGCAGCAGCTTCGTTTATTTTCCTAGCATTCAGCGTACTCGTTGCACGACAATTATTTACCGTCTCGTTCTCGTCGTGGCTCTGCATTTCTCTGCATTGTAAGGTTTCCCATCCAATCGCATACGAATTGGTCCACTGCGTTGGCCGTCTGAAAATGAGCACGTGGTTCGACCCCCTGCCCATGCTGCATCCTCTCATGTCCCTATACGCGCACTGGTGCGCCGCTGCCGGCCACGCTGCCCCATCCCTTCCTTCCTCCGTGTCGGTGCTCTGGCGTGTGTACGACGTATACCTCCCTCGTGCTACTTCCCGTTCTTTCCTTTTCTACTGCCGTGGAGGAGACGCCCTAGCTTCAGTCTGCCCATTCGGTCTGCTGATGTTTGCTCTGACCTTGCTTGCCTTACATGGCTCAGCTTGTCTCAGTCTGTCCTTGCTTGTATGGACTGCTTCTCTGCCAAGTTAAGCACCCGAGTGATAGCGTCCTAGTCGCCTTAGCCTACTCCCAGCGACCCTTCTTATCTCCTCTCCACGGTCTCTACTGAGCCACAGCAACCGAAGCGCCTCACGCCCGCCGAAAGCTTCTCAGTCTCACTAATCGCTACTACGCCCCACTGCCACGCTGTGCCTGCTGCTCCACTCGCCATCCCTCTCAAGCGCTGCTCCACCTCCGCGCCGGCCTTTCCCCGCGCGCATGCCCTGGCTTTGAGCAGACCTACGGCTCCTCGGCGTGCCTGAGCCATAGCGCCCCGCGCGCTGGCGTCTCGCCGTCATCCGCGCCGGTGAAGCGCCCTTGTCGTTTCCTTCCCGCGCGCGACTCCAACTGCTCCAGTCCGCCGCTGCCCTTCCCTTCCCCATTGCTCGGCCACCGTGCGCGAGTGCGTGAGCCCCGACGCGCTAGACCTGCAGCTCCTCCGTGCGGTCCCTTCTAGGTGCCTCCTCCACACGCACTGCTCCATGGTGCCTGCGCGCGTCTCCACTTCGCTACCCATGCCGTCGTGCGCCGGTGCCCTCCTCTTCTTCCTCGTGTCGTGCGTCCCCGTCGTGGCCATGCCTCATGCCGCCGCCGTCCGGCCCCCTTCATGGGTACGTGTGCGCATGCGAATCCCACACTATTTCCCCTCCGCAGCTACTCCTGTTCCTCCGCAGCAACCGCAGCGCTGCCCTCCTCTTCCACCCTGGCATTCGCGCTCGGTACCCGACGTCTGCGCTCTGCCCCCGGTGTCCGCGCCACCACCTCTATGCGCGTGAGCGGGCCAGGCTCGCCCGGAGCAGTCCTGCCTGTGCCACTCCTTGCGTGCCTCTCCATCGAGCACCAAGCACCACGCGCGAGTGTGCCGCACCACCCTGTGGCCATCCGGCCGTCGTCTACGTACCTCCTCGCGCCACCCCGCTTCACCTCCGTCGCTGACGAGCCGCCGAAGGGGGCCGACAGGTTGCTCCTCTGCTCCATGCGCTCTACTCATGGGAAAGAAAGGAAGGTGAGATGGATGAGAATCCAAGAAGAAATATTGTACATGGTTGTTTTTGTGAAATACGTGACTCTCGTGAATAGTGTTATTATGGACCGTGGATCGGGTTAGTGAAACTGTGGGGTCTTTTCTTCATAAGTCGTGCGCGCCTCTGGGCCTTGGTCGCATGGGCCGCAGTCGGCCTTGCATCGCTGGGCCCCGCGCGCAGCGCTGCTGGGCCGGTCGGCTACCGTCCACGTGGGCTGTGCGCCTGGTCGGTGGGCCGCGCCACGCTGCTGGACCACTGTCTGCGTCGCGCGCTGGGCCGGCCTACCGCTGACTGCAATGCCTGGGCCACACATGCCGCGCCCTGCCTGGGCTGCCCTGACTGTTGGGTCGATTTGATGACTGTTGGTTCCTTAGTTTCTAAAACATCTAGCAAAATTGATTTCAGAAATAAACTTGTAAAATCAATATAAAGTTGTGTAGGTGTCCAAAAATGGTAAAACCAATTTTGTTAAATTTCTAAAATTATGACCTACCTGTTAGTATATTTTATTCACATAGTTTGATAATATTTTTGGAAATTCTATAATTAAGTTAAGGTACTTAATATTTTAAAATATAAATTTGTAGAAATTTTCATGATAAATTGGTAATATTGTTGAATCTAAAATTTATACAGTAGGCTCCTAGCAATATTAGTTACTCGCTGTAATTTTTGTAGCTCTAGAATAATTAGGTTGCTAAATAGATAGTGATGCCCTATTCCGAATAAAGATTAAATGGATAAAATGGGATAAAGAAACAACTTGAATTTGTATAACTAAAATAATTGTTGGAAAGTAACACCTTATTCGACAATATGGATACGTAGACTAGCGTGTTAGAACTATCTCGTTAGCTTATGAGACGTAATTGGATTTCTAAGCATTTCGGCAATCGTCGATTATTTACATCTATGCATTTACATTAATGCATATCATATAGGTACGATGATGGATCAACGGATGCGCGAGTGTGCGAGCCTCACCGCGCTGGACCTACAGCTCCTCTGTGTGGTCCCTTCCAGGCGCCTCCTCCGCACGCCATAGCTCCATGGTGCCCGCGCGCGTCTCCACCTCGCAGCCCGTGCTGCTGTGCGACGGTGCCCTGGTCTTCTTCCTTGCGTCGCGCATCCCCGCCGTGGCCGTGCCTCATGCCGTCGTCGTCTGGCCCCCCCTCATGGGTACGCGTGTGCACGTGAATCTAGCACCATTTCCCCTGCCCGGCTACTCCCGTTCCTCCACAGCACCCACAACGCTGCCCTCCTCTTCCACCCCGATGTTCATGCTTGGTACCCGGCATTTGCGCTCTGCCCTTGATGTGCGCGCCACCACCTCTATGCGCGTGAGCGCACTAGGCTTGCCCGAAGCAGTCCTGCCTGTGTTGCTCCTCGCGTGCCTCTCCGTGGAGCACCAAGCACTGTGTGCAAGCGTGCCGCACCACCTCGTGGCCATTCGGCTGTCGATAGAATATCGTCGGTAGTCCTCTGAGGGGTATCCTACAAAAGTAGATTGATCGGCAGGGGAGCGCGAGATCAAGAACAAGAAGGCAACAGAGACACACGAGTTAGACAGGTTCAGGCCGTCAGTATGACGTAATACCTTACTCCTGTGGTCTGTTGGTTTCTATTAGCTATCGTATGATATGCTGTGATTTTAGAGGGGGTCCCTGACCGCCTTATATAGTCCGGGAGATAGGGTTACAAGTTGGTTAGATCTGAGAGATAACTGGAAAGTAATAACTGATTACAGGAATCTTAGGATCATACATAACTGATTACAGCGCTGCCCTCCTAACAGATCTCGTAGTATCTTCATGATATCTTTTCGATGTCTTGCGAAAGGCACCGAGCAGAGTCGTGCCCCGTAAGGCTTCTTTTTGTGGGCTGGGCCACCCCTAGGGGCGCAGCCCATGTGGTCGGCCGTGGATATCCGGGCTCATACACCCCATAGCTAGTCCCCGAGTGCCTTGTACCCGTTGTGCAACGTCGTCTTTTACTCGTCCGAGTAGGTGCAAACAACGCCGAGCAGTCAAGCTCATGGTCCAACCACCATGCTGAACTGCCAAGCTGTGTGAGTAGTCACCGAGCAGTGTGAACTATCACCGAGCAGAGTAACCTATCGCCGAGCAGCGTGAACCATCGCCGAGCAGAGTGACCAAAGTATGGCTTGCTATAAGGGTATAAGGAGCTCAAGTTTATAATAAAAAATTTCTCCATAGTGGACCAAGTGTGCCCACTTAGAGTCCAAACAAAATTGTAGGAGTCAATCTTCCTCTATAGTCATGTAGTCTTTGAGAATAACCCCGCACACTCACCACGAGGTGAAGTGTGCCCACTTAGTCCCCGAGCCTGACAGCAGATGATATAGTCATGTGATGCCAGGGTCAAAAACTTGAAGTATAGTAGAAAACCAACCGAGCAAGAAACAGTCCCCGAGCGTGTCCTAGAAAGAGACAAAGCACATTCACCATGAGGTGAAGTGTGCCCACTTAGTCCCCGAGCCTAGCAGTAGGTGGCATAGTCACGTGGTGCCAGGATCAGTAATAGAAAAACAATCAATCGACCAATGGAACAGATCACTAGTCCCCGAGCTACAAGCGTAGTTATCGGAGAAATCAAATCATGGAGGAAAAACTGGAGTAACAACTGTTCAGTATTAGTTACTTAGCCTCAATAAATGGCAGAGAAGTCAGCGATATTTTGGCGAGGAGCAACTAAAGGTAGCAACAAACAAGCGACGTGGGCTGAGGTTGCGCGGAAATCTTGGTAACGGCCTATTAAGCCGCATCGGAGAATTCAGAGCGGCGCAGATGAAAGGATCAAGATGCCCAAGAGGGGGGTGAATTGGACTAATTCTAAATTTTCTTGCAATAATCAAATCATACGGATAGCCCAATTAACTCCTTGTGCCTAGAAAAGTGTTTCTATCAAATCAACGCATAAAAGACTTGCAACCTATGTTCCAGACTTATTTTAGCATAGCAATTCTACGAATGTAAAGACAAGTATTGAATTGCTCAAAGTAAATATTCAAAGTAAATGCTCAAAGTAAATGGAGAGAGGAACGCGACGATGTTTTGCCGAGGTATCAGAGAGTCACCACTCTCCACTAGTCCTCGTTGGAGCACCCGTGCAAGGGTGTAGCTCCCCCTTGATCCGCATAAGGATCAAGTGCTCTCTACGGGTTGATTCTTCGACACTCCGTCGTGGTGAATCACCCAAAGCCGCTCACAACTTGAGTTGGGTCACCCACAAGCTCCGCCGGGTGATCACCAAGCTCCCAATCACCACCAAGCCGTCTAGGTGATGGCAATCACCAAGAGTAACAAGCACAAACTCTCACTTGACCACACGAAGCCTAATGAGAAGATGGATGCACACTTGTCTACTCTTGATTCACTAATGAGGTTTCACTCTTGAATTCTCAAATCACAAACACCTCACTAGGACCTTGCTCTTTTTGGTACTCACAAACGTGTTTCTCAGTTGTTGGAATGAGCAAAAGTAACTCTACACACGAGTGGAGCTTCTATTTATAAGGCAGCCTAAAAAACGAACCGTTATGAGCTTCTGCGGGATGACCGGACGCTCCGATTGTTTTGACCGGATGCTCTGGTCAGTTCAACCCACGTAACAGTTTTCAAGTGATGACCGGACGTGGTTAGGGTCTGGTCAGTACTGACCAGACGTGTCTGGTCACTCTTGGATGCTTACTGTAATCGACCGGACGCTGGATACTCAGGGTCTGGTCACTACTGACCAAACGCGTCTGGTCACACTTTCTCAAGTCTGGACCCTTACTGGAGTCGACCGAACGCTGGCCCTCAGCGTTCGGTCACATTGACCTTCAGCGTCCGATCACATCAGACTTGTTCTCCTCGGTCAAATGAACTGACCGGACCCTGCGACCAGCGTCCGGTCATACCGGAGCCAGCGTCCGGTCAGTATTTGACCCTCCATTCACTTATAACTCTTGATCATATGTGAATGAAGTTTGCTCTAAAGGATCTTAGGCATTCATAGGAGCTACCTAGAGCTAGTTTTAACAAGTGTGCACCACACCTAACTCACTAGACTCAACTAGGTCAAGCTACCCGTTCATACCCCCCTTAATAGTACGGCCAAAGGAAAAACAAAGTCCTAAACTATTCTAGGTGCCTCTCCAACTCCAATCGACACTTAGAACTAGTCATCCTTAACCTTGTCGTCAATCCTTTGAAAACCAAAATGATTTCCATCGTAGGGGCATGACAACCTCGATTGCCCAATCGATCTCCATTACCATGACCTAACTTAATTATCTCTGCAAAACACACATTAGTCATAGTAATCTTGTATTGACATTAATCACCGAAATCCAATTAGGGGCCTAGATGCTTTCAATCTCTCCCTTTTTGGTGATTGATGACAATACTACCTCGAGTATGTTAAAGAGTGAGGTTTTTGATGGGCTTGGTTCATATAAGCTTTTGTCGATAAGAATAAAAGTGTTAGTCAAGCTTATATGACCCAAGCCAACACAATGTACTCAAAGGATATTAATTAAGCATGAGTATAGATAACAAAGCTCATTTGCTTTGAAGTTTAAACATGGAAGCAAGGGCAAATGAGCATAACACAAGTGATATGATATTTAAATGATGCAAAGTAGAAATCACACATGTCATTATCATAAACACGTAGATAGCACTACCACATATATATTATAGTATGCATGAAGGTAAACACACGAATGCATAAGTAAGAGTATATCACACAAATAAAAACTCCAAAAGTATATAATAAGCTAATACTATATAACTAGCTCTCCCTAAATGACGCTCCCCCTGAGTCTACATACTCGAACCCTCTCCCCCTTTGGCGTCAAACACCAAAACCTAGGGGTCGGTCGGCGGGGCTGCAGCGGACGAGTCGAGTGCTGAAGAACGTGGGGCAAGCTGGAACTGGGCACCATCATCATCTGACCCTGAGCTCTGAACTGACTGACCCTCTGTGGCAGGAAGTGTCGCTGAAGCGGTCTAGGTCTAAGCTGGGGCTAGTGCTGCCTGTGAAGCTGCAAGTATGTCTGTCGTAGGATCTGACAAGGCGATAGATGAGGGGAGCCTCTGAGTAGTCACTGCTACTAGAGCTGCTGTAGACGGACAGGCGGTATGCATATGAGGTGGAGTAGGCATGCCGGTCAACTCGCTGAAAGATGCTCTAAGACTCTGGAGACAGACGTGTCAGGCATGAATAGCGAGGAAGACTGTTCTGGTGTGAAACCCGTCTGAAATGGAGTGAACTGCGGGGCTACCATGGGTGAGGCTATCCACTGGGACACCTATATAAGAGGTGAAGCAAACTGAGCTGGAGGCTATCCCTGACTCTAGAGCCCACTGGGCTGTACCGCTGGAGTCGTCAAAGTGGTGGCAGGCGGAGCAAGCTGGGGCGAAAGCTGTGGCTATGGGGCCCCAAGAGCTGTCACTACATGCTGCATGAAACCCATAAGCTGCTGCTGTAAGAGTATCTGCTACTGATGCATCTGCTGCTGCTGCATGGCCTGCTGCTGCCTCTAGAACTCATCCCGTCGAGTCTGAAACTGGGCAAAAGTAGCAGCTGTCTCCTGTGCCTATCTATCCTGTGTCTGCTGTATCCGCTCAAGAATAGCAATGAGAGCGGGGTCGGTCTGTAGAGCAGGTGGAGCAGAACTGGAGTTACCAGCCTCTGCATTGTGTCTGTGTGGAGGCATCTGAGGAATAGGCAGATAGTCATTGTCAGAGCTGTCACTATACTCGCTCACCTCCTGTTGTGCCTCTAGCTCCTCCTCCTTAGTGGCTACAATCTCTCTGATGATCTCATCCTACTAAGCTACGGACTCTGGCACATCGAGACGACGACTAGGCTGTCTAGGTGCCTGAGGAGTGGTGTGTCTAATCCTCTGTGACAGGTTGTAAGCTAGGAACTCTGTGGTGGCACCTGTATACTCATCCATCATACCAGGGGGCTTATCAAGCACTACTCTACGGATGAGGAATGTGATCCAGTGAGCATAGGGAAGCTGTCTGCGACCCTTGAATCCCTCAGCTATAGTATCCTCCATCTCTGAAAGAAGGAGGTCTCAGATATCAAATACTATCTGCTGTATCAGGGCATTAAGAAGCCAGAGCTGTAAGCGAGTCAGGCCCTCTCTATATCCCAACCTAGGAAGCAGTGTCCTCCTAATAATGGCCTCTAGCACTCTCGCTGTAGGAGTCAAGTCACTGGGGTTCTTGCTCGACCCCTCTCCAAAGGGCTCCTTGAAGCAATGTCGCACTAAATCTGTAGGAGGCACCAACCCTCCATGAGGACGCCTGGGAGGCTCCTACTGTCCATAACAAACCTCAAGCATCTTGACAGGCTGCTCCTGTAGCCTCAGTATCTCTTTGGCTCTACCACTCATCACTCTGTAGTCTTTGCCTCTGAAAGCAAAGTGAATAAATCTGTGATGTGGATCGATGAAGAGTGAAGCATAAAACTGCCGGACCCAAGATGGTACATATATCCCTGTCCATCCAATCAAATCTGCTAATCCTGGCAAATATGATAAGTAAGGCCGAATGTGCTCTCCGGCTACTGTCACAATAGACTCTATCCGATAGACTCTCTGAGATCGAAACACTGCCCCACTGTTGAGATAAGCATTGTAGAAATCCTCCTGCAGTGGCGTGTAGAAACCCTCAACTGCTCTCTCATCTCTCCTTGAAGGAAACCAAACCTCAAACTCAACAAAATGCAGCTGTTGAACCTGCCTGGCTGTAGCGGCCCTCAAGTCGAGGTGTACCACTAGAGGTGGACCCTGTGGTCTAGGTGGAGGACGTGATCCCCTCCGCTGTGTCGGTAGCCTTGGCGAGACTGGTACATGGGTCCATCCAGAGCAGTGAAGCTAGGGTGCCGACTCTGTCTCCTCAGCCTCCTGAGTCTGCTGTGCCTGCTCGCCCTCCTGAGACTGCTGAACTGGCTCCTGCTCTGTTGACGGGCCTTCCTCAATGGCAACCTGTCATCCTGCAAATGTGGCAGTCCTAGCTAGACTACCGTGACGATGCTCAACCTCCTCAATTGCAGCTCTGACTGCAGGTGGAACCGACTGATCTGCAATGACAATTCTGCTGCGGGCACCACCTCTCTCAGCACGCTCTGCGGCCTCTGCAACAGCTACTGCTCTTGCTATTTCTGCATCTGGGTACTTCTGCTTCTTGGATGTTACCTGCTTGGTTGACTTGCCCTTTGATTTGGCTGGCTGGCGAGGCAGGGGCCTCCGATCATCATTACTTGGGCCACCACCAACATTCTTGGTGCGAGCCATCTGAACTGACAAGATGATGAACTGTCGCTGATGAAGATCAACTGTCAAACTGCCGCTATCGAGGCTTGGCCTCGGTCCGTACTCATGAGCTTGGCTCCGAGTTGACTGCCAACTGCCACAAGAACCACAACAGAACCGACTCGCTGCACGATAGAATAGATGGATATACAAATAAATACGATATGTCTAATAGATGCGAAACTCTAATAGAGAAAGCAATGTAGATGCGAACTTGAATCGAATGGCTTTCTACCTGATGATCAGTGATCTGAGAAAAGATAAGATGCGAGACGCGGGGGAATCCTCAGAACCGGCAGGGGCTAGGGTTACAAGGAGTAGTGATGAACTGGTGACCCGAGAGGAGATGGGGCTAGGGCACACGGCGCTTCGCGGTGACGAGAGGGCCGGTCGAACACAGTGGCACGGTGGTGCATGGGGAAGCATGGTGGCGCGGCGAGCTATGGTGGCGCGCGGCTGGCGAGGGGGCCAGGCGAGCGCAAGCAAGGGAGGCGCGGGCTGTGCTGGCACAGTGGTGCTGGCGCGGGTGAGCAGTGGTGGTGCAGCGAGGCAGGAGCACGGCGGCGCGCGGCTGGCGAGCTTTGGAGGCGGCGGCTCGGGCTAGGGCAAAGGCGAGGTGAGGGGCGAACAAGGGTATGGCTGTGATTAAATAGTTCCCCACACGCGACGGAAAAGGAAACAGAGAAAGGAGTCCTGAAGCCACATGAGATCCACTAACCGGACGCTCAGGTGGTAGCGACCGGACGCTACCACCCAGCGTCCGGTCGATTCCAGAGAGGTCCAAATCCTCTGGAATCAGGACCAGACGCGTCCGGTGGTCCATGACCAGACGCAGGCAAGGTCCGGTCAGTACAACTTGTCCTTCCTTCGATCGATCGGACGCTAGATCCCCTCCTGACCGGATGCACAGATGCAGCGTCCGGTCACTCCATCGGCAGCAGTTCACCTCCTGTGAACTGACCGAACGCTAGACAACAGCGTCCGATGCATCTTTTCTAGCAAATCTTCAAACACCCTTCGCGCTGCCTGTTCCCAATCAAGTCCCAACTTGAATAAGATCCAAATAAACACTAATTGAGACTGATGTGAGTGACCTCTCTCAAACCCTCATATTTATCAAAATATTTTGCCTTAGGCTATAATTCTTTTTAAGAAAATAGGTAACAAGAGGGCAAATGGAACAAAACGACAAAACAACATTCATGTATATGCAATACTTATAAGTAAATCTAGTTGCTTGTCAAGTTTGATCCAAGGTTAAGCTTCTTCACATGCTTTTCGGCGGTTATCTTAACCATGTTAGACAAGCCCTATATGCATTGCCACAAATTAAGCATGTTGTATATTACAATGAATGCAATGGACAACACAAGCTCAATTTTTAGTGAAGTTACTAAAATCAAGTACATTGAGCTCATTCCGTAATCTACAAAATGTAGCCTCATCTAGCGGTTTCGTGAAGATATCCGCTAATTGATCTTCGGATCTTACACCTTCTAGTGATATATCATTTTTAGCCACATGATCTCTTAGAAAGTGATGGCGGATATCAATATGCTTGGTGTGAGAGTGTTGAACTGGATTATTTGCAATTTTTACCGTACTTTTATTATCGCACAAAAGAGGTACTTTCTCTAGAACTACTCCATAGTCTAGCAAAGTTTGTTTCATGTATAATATTTGTGCACAACAAGCACCCACGGCAATATATTCCACTTCGGCGGTGGACAAAGCCACACTATTTTATTTTTTGGAGGACCAAGACACAAGTGATCTACCAAGCAAATGGCACCCTCCGGATGTGCTCTTTCTATCAACTTTGCATCCGGCGTAATCCGAATCAGAATAGCCAATTAATTCAAATAAAGCTCATTTGGGATACCAAAGGCCAATGCTTGGTGTGTGCTTAAGATACCTAAGGATTCTTTTTACGGCAATTAAATGAGTTTCCTTAGGACTAGCTTGAAATCTAGCACACATACACACACTAAACATAATGTCGGGCCTAGATGCGGTTAAATATAACAAGCTACCAATCATAGAACGGTAGAGAGTTTGATCAACCGGGTTACCTCCCTCATCTAGGTCGAGATGTCCATTTGTAGGCATTGGTGTCTTGATTGGCTTACATTCATCCATCTTGAATCTCTTGAGAAGATCTTTTGTATATTTCTCTTGAGAGATAAAGATGCCTTCTTTCATTTGCTTGACTTGAAAACCAAGAAAGAATGTAAGCTCACCAATCATTGACATCTCGAACTCCTTTGACATCAATTCACCAAATTCTTTGCATGAGTCTTCATTTGATGATCCAAAGATGATATCATCAACATATACTTGACAAATGAAGATATGCCCATCAAGCTTCTTGGTGAATAGTGTGGTGTTGACCTTCCTAATGGTGAAGCCCTTCTCAATGAGGAAGTCCCGAAGGCGCTCATACCAAGCTCTTGGGGCTTGCTTAAGCCCATATAGTGCCTTGGACAACCTATAAACATGATTAGGATATCTAGGGTCTTCAAACCTAGGAGGTTGATCAACATAGACTAGTTCATTAATAAAGCCATTTAAAAAAGCACTTTTCACATCCATTTGATATAGTTTCATTTCATGATGTGATGCATATGCAAGAAGGATACGGATGGCTTCTAATCTTGCAACCGGTGCAAAGGTCTCTCCAAAATCCAAACCTTCAACTTGAGAGAACCCCTTTGCAACTAGTCTTGCCTTGTTCCTCACAACAACACCTTGATCATCTTGCTTGTTGTGAAACACCCTAAAGAAGGAGACGTTCGGCTTCTTCCCATTGAGCAACTCATACAGTGTCTTGACAAGGAACTTTTGAAGAAATAGGTGGTTGGATGTATAACATGCGGTGTTGATTGCTTCCGCCCATAAAGCTTTGGGGGTGTTGTACTCATCTAGCATTGTCTTTGCAAGAGTGATCAAAGTCCGGTTCTTCCTCTCAACTACACCATTTTGTTGAGGAGTATAGGTTGCGGAGACTTCATGTTTGATTCCAACTTCATCACAATAAGCTTCTATGTTTGTGTTGTCAAACTCTTTGCCATTATCACTTCTTATCTTCTTGAGCTTCACTTCAAATTCATTTTAAGCTCTCTTGGCAAACTTCTTGAAACAAGATGCAACTTTGGATTTGTCATGAAGGAAGAACACCCATGTATACCTTGAATAGTCATCCACAATCACAAGACAATAGAGATTTCTTCCCAAACTCTTGTATGTTGTTGGTCCAAATAAATCCATGTGTAGGAGTTCTAGCACTCTTGTGGTTGACATGAAGGCTTTGGTTGGATGAGTGTTTGTAACTTGCTTGCCGGCTTGACATGCACTACAAAGCTTGTCCTTTTCAAACTTCACATCCTTCAACCCTCTCACCAAATCATTCTTCATAAGCTTCTTGAGTGAGCTCATCCCAACATGAGCAAGTCTTCTATACCATAGCCACCCAAGTGTTGTTTTGGTGAATAGGCAAGTCTTCAAGTTTGCATCTTTGGAGGTGAAGTCAACTAGATATAAGTTGTTGTATCTAAATCCATTGAATATCACTTGATTGTCATCTACCTTGGATACAACATCCTCCTTCTCGATGAATAGGCATTAAAAGCTAAGATCACACAATTGCCCAACGGATAGCAAGTTGAAACTTAATAATGCAACATAGAGTACATTGGAGATGGAATGATCATTTGATATTGTCACTTTGCCCAATCCTTTAACCTTGCCCTTTGAATTATCTCCAAATGTTATTTTCTCTTGTTCATCTACCTCTTTGTCTAGTGAGGTGAACATACGAGGATCACCGGTCATATGTTGAGTGCAACCACTATCAATAACCCAATGACTTCCACCGGTCTTGTAGTTCACCTACACACAAGAGATTCAAGCTTTAGGGATCCAAACTTGTTGAGGACCCTTCACCTTCTCAACAAGTGACTTAGCCACCCAAATCTTCTTAGGCCTACTCTTGTTGGGGGTCCTAAGAATATGACTTTCATCTTTCCACTAGAATCTTTTCTAAGCATGTAGTGAGCATTGAAAGCAAAGGGTCTAGCATGCTTGGGCAAGGGTTGTGGTGGTGGAGTTTGACACTCATGAGCAAAATGGCCTTCTTGTCCACACTCAAAACATCTCTTTGGCTTTAGCTTTGGCTTTGATTATTGGTGTTGAGCTTGAGCCTTCTTCTTCTCTACACTTGCCATATATCCAATGCCACTTCTATCCATCTTCATGACGGTATTCATGAGTAGCTCACTTTGGAGATGCTTGCCTCTAGCAAACTTGCTCAATCCCACCTTGAGATGCTCTTTCTCCATCTTAAGCTTCTTGTTCTCTTCCTTGAGAATATCATTGTTCTTCTCTTCCTTGAGTTTCTTGTTTTCTTCTTTGAGCTTCTCATTCTCAAGGATCAACTCTTTGTCATGATCAAGAGTTTCTAGCACAATGGTGTTGTGACTTTTCATCTCTTCAAGATCTTTCATGAGCTTCTCATTGTCACTCTTGAGCTTGACATACTCATCATAGTCATTGCACTCAACCACTTGCTTGCCTTTGCTACTAGATCCATGCTCAATGCTCTCATCAATTAAATCATCATATGTTGTAGCTATATCAATCTTAACAACATGGTTAGTAGCAACATGTGGCTCATTTGGTAAGAATTCTTGTGCAATAACAAGGGTATCATAATTGATCTTTAGAGTTGTATATTTATCTTTTAGCTTGTTGTGACTAGTGATGAGCTCATTGTGCACCCACTCAAGTTTATCATGTTTATCTTTAAGCTCTTTCTTAGAAGATTTGAGCTCCTTGAGTTTGGATGATATAGAATCATTTGTTTCTTTGAGCTCATCATTAGCCTTTTCTAATGTATCACACTTAGCTAAGAGTGAATCATTTTTAGCATCAAGTTTTTCATTTGTGGCTCTACTCTTTCTAATGATCTTAGTGTATTTTCTTAATATTTTGACAAGATTATTATATGTGGGTGAATCATCATCGCTATCGCTATCATCATCACTAGCTTGCTCATCATCACTACTATCATCACTCTTAGTTACCTTGCGTTCACCCTTGGCCATAAGGCATAGGTGTGTAGAGGATGATGGCGATGGTGGTGGTGAGGATGCAAGATCAATAGTAATGGCGGCCACCTTCTCATTGTCACTCTCATCATTGGATGATCCACTTGATGAATCAATGTCCGTGAGCCAATCACCGACAATGTAGGCCTTACCACTCTTCTTCTTCTTGTAGAAGTCTCTCTTTTTGCCATCTCTCTTCTTGTATGGCTTGTTCTTTTTCTTTTCATCTTTATCACTTGAATTATCTTTCTTGCCCTTATTCTTGAACTTGTCTTTCTTGGGCTTTGTGCATTGATGAGCTAGGTGGCCAAGTTCGCCACAATTGTAGCAATCCATCTCGGAGATTGGCTTTCTTCTTGAGCTAGTGAAGAACTTCTTCTTCTTGCCATCAAACTTGATGCCACTCTTGTTTAGCTTCTTTAGCATCTTGGCGGTATTCTTCACCATGAGAGCAAGACTTTCTTCATCATCTTCATCACTTGAGCTCTCATACTCAAGTCTTGCCTTGCCCTTATCTTGGCTAGCTTTGAATGCTAAGTCTTTCTCTTTCTTCTTTGTAGAGGCTGAGCCATCTTGTGGTGTGATGTGCATATACATCTCATGAGCATTGATCTTTCCCAAGATTTGTGTCGGTGTAGCGGCGAAAAGATCACCTTGATGTAGCATGGTCACAATGTGCCCATATTTGTCAATGGGGAGGACACTCAAGATCTTTCTCACAACGTCGGATGGTGACATTTGAGTAAGTCCAAGCCCATTGACTTCCTCTACAAGAACATTTAAACGAGAATACATTTCATTAGCACTTTCTTTGGGAAGCATCTCAAAAGAATTTAGCTTTTTAATTACAAGATGATAGCATTCCTCACGCTCACTCTTGGTTCCCTCATGGAGCGCACAAACGTTCGACCATAGTGCATGGGCGTCTTTGTGGTTCCTTACACGATTGAACACATCTTTGCAAAGGCATCTAAAGATGGTGTTGCGAGCCTTTGCATTCTATTTTTCATAGTTTACTTCATCGCCTTGAAGTTGTGCGGCATTCTTAGGTGTTGGGAACCCTTGAGAGGCGGCTCTAAGAATTCCAACATCTAGAGCTTCTAGGTATGCCTCCATGCGAATTTTCCAATATGGAAAATCACCCCCCTCGAAGATAGGAGGAGGTCCATCCCCGTGAGACATCTTGCTCTGAGCAGTTAAGCTTAAAAATGTGAGCATGAGGCTCTGATACCAATTGAAAGGATCAAGATGCCCAAGAGGGGGGGTGAATTGGGCTAATTCTAAATTTTCTTGCAATAATCAAATCCTACGGATAGCCCAATTAACCCCTTGTGCCTAGAAAAGTGTTTCTATCAAATCAACACACAAAAGACTTGCAATCTATATTCCAAACTTACTTTAACATAGCAATTCTATGAATGTAAAGACAAGTATTGAATTGCTCAAAGTAAATATTCAAAGTAAATGCTCAAAGTAAATGCTCAAAGTAAATAGAGAGAGGAACGCGGCGATATTTTGCCGAGGTATCGGAGAGTCGCCACTCTCCACTAGTCCTCATTAGAGCACCTGCGTAAGGGTGTAGCTCCCCCTTGATCTGCGCAAGGATCAAGTGCTCTCTATGGGTTGATTCTTCGACACTCCATCGCGGCGAATCACCCAAAGCCGCTCACAACTTGAGTTGGGTCACCCACAAGCTCCACCGAGTGATCACCAAGCTCCCAATCACCACCAAGCCGTCTAGGTGATGGCGATCACCAAGAGTAACAAGCACGAACTCTCACTTGACCACGCGAAGCCTAATGAGAAGATGGATGCACACTTGTCTACTCTTGATTCACTAATGAGGTTTCACTCTTGGATTCTCAAATCACAAACACCTCACTAGGACCTTGCTCTTCTTGGCACTCACAAACGTGTTTCTCAGCTGTTGCAATGAGCAAAAGTAACTCCACACACGAGTGGAGCTTCTATTTATAAGGCAGCCTAAAAACGAACCGTTATGAGCTTCCGCGGGATGATCGGACGCTCCGATCATTTTGACCGGACGCTCCGGTCAGTTCAACCCATGCAATAGTTTTCAAGTGATGACCGGACATAGTTAGGGTCCGGTCAGTACTGATTGGACGCGTCTGGTCGCTCTTGGATGCTTACTGTAATCAACCGAACGCTGGATACTCAGGGTCCGGTCACACTTTCTCAAGTCTGGACCCTTACTGGAGTCGACCAGACGCTGGCCCTCAGCGTCCGGTCACATTGACCTTCAGCGTCCGATCACATCAGACTTGTTCTCCTCGGTCAAATGAACTGACCAGACCTTGCGGCCAGCGTCCGGTCGCACCGGAGCGAGCGTCCGGTCAGTATTTGACCCTCCATTCACTTCCAACTCTCGATCATATGTGAATGAAGTTTGTTCCAAAGGATCTTAGGCATTCATAGGAGCTATCTAGAGCTAGTTTTAACAAGTCTGCACCACACCTAACTCACTAAACTCAACTAGGTCAAGCTACCCATTCATACCCCCCTTAATAGTATGGCCAAAGGAAAAACAAAGTCCTAAACTATTCTAGGTGCCTCTCCAACTCCAATCGACACTTAGAACTAGTCATCCTTAACCTTATCGTCAATCCTTTGAAAACCAAAACGATTTCCATCGTAGGGGCATGACAACCTCGATTGCCCAATCGATCTCCATTACCATGACCTAACTTAATTGTCTCTGCAAACCCCCCTTAATCATAGTAATCTTGTATTGACATTAATCACCGAAATCCAACTAGGGGCCTAGATGCTTTCAGCAGATCGCGGGAACGGTTTCCCAAAAACCCTTGAGTCAAAAAAGTGGAGAAAGTGCTTTATAACAGTACCACCGCCCCCCATTCTTCCACCCTTGCCACTTCACCATTTCATCTTCCGCCTTAGCCACCACGCCCCTAGATTCGCAGCCACACACATTGCCGACGCCAGACCACATCTAGATCTGAGTGATGGCATCGAAGAGGAGAGTCATGAACCCAAAGAAAACAAGCCCAAAGAAGGTAGGAAGCAGAGCTAGCCATGACAAAGAGTGGACGCCGTCACAAACTAGAGAAGCAGAGCTCGAAAGAATGGTGACGGCAGGCATGCTTCCTGACTGCATCATCACCGGATGGTGGCTAGCCAGTGGTGAGCCCATTCTAATGCCTAACATTGATGAAGTCGTAGTCTTTGAAGATTATTTCTGGCATGGATTGGGGTTCCCTATTCATCCTTTTCTATGAGAGTTGTTGGTATTTTGGTCGATTAGTCTATGCAATCTCCACCCCAACACCATACTCCACATCTCGATTGTTATTCACTTCTGTGAGGTGTTTCTTGTGATTCTGCCGCACTTCAACCTCTTTAGACACTTGTTGTGGTTAAAGAAGAAAGGCAGTGGCTCCAAGGTGGTTGGTGGCGTATATCTTCAGCTCCGAGATGGAATGGCCAGTGATTATATCTGTGTACCATTGAACACTTCCCTGAAAGGATAGAATTCCAAGTGGTTCTACATGAAACAGAACCACCCGGCCATCTGCTGCGACATCCACCATATCCCGGAGAACCAAAGAAGCTGGTTGAAGAGACCAAGAAGTATCAACATGGAGCAAGTGAAGGAGCTCCTTGACTTGATTCAAGGTGTGGACTTGAGAGGTGAACTTGTGGCAGCAAGCTTCATAGTACGCCGTGTGCAGCCTTACAAGGAGAGGGCCTACCCTGCTTTTGACTACAAGGGTGACAACGACGAAACCCGGGAGAGACCTGAACGGCTGTCAAGGAGAGAAGTAATAAGCCGCACCATAGAACTATTCACCTCCGGTGCCTCATTTAGCTAACCAAAAGAAACAAAGGCCTTTAATTGTACGAACCCGCCTCCTTAGGTAATCATTGTAACCTGCATTGTTCAAATGTCGATTGCCGAGTAGGGAACTGACTTACTTATGCAAAGACCCATTCGCAGGACTAGGCAGTATATTTTTCTGACGTGCCGAGAGCTGAATGGCCGCCGGCGGTGGATGTCCAACCAACAGAAAACCCTAAAGAAAGTTCCATCGGTATCTCATCAGAATCTAGAAATTCGGATGTTGATCACACGGTGCGTCCCCCCATTATCAGAGAAATCCTAGGGGAAACGGGTAGCAGCGGACGAGCCAGCCTAGAAGAAGAGGAAAACGGCGACTGCCGCTCCCCACAAACCAGGCGGTATATCACTTGATGGCGACCAGACCACTCGTCCGCGAAGGGCCACGGTAATCAAGTGGTTTGATGACGACGAAGATACAGTTCCTCCTCCCCCAAGCGTGCAAACAACTTCATGCAGTACGCGCATGGAAGAGCAACCAAGGGGAAGCGATAAAGTCCCCAAGCAGCAGACAACAAAAAACCCCATGGAGCAAGCGACGGGAGTCCCCGAGCAACAGGCGGAGCTAAACCCGGTGTTACCGGTGGAGGAAACACCAGAACAATAGGTGGAGCAGAGGCCGACTATAGAGGAGGACAGACCTCCACCCAAGAGTATGGGAGTCGACCCCACGGTCGCACCTAGGGGCTCAAACAGGCCTCGTCGATTCAAAAAAGCACATCGGTAGACTAAACGGTAAGTATCCTCGCGTTGGTGTTGTTTTGCTATTTGATCATAGCTATTTGGGCGATCGACCAAATGTTCTGATGCAACGCAAGGCACACGGAGGATTTGAAATCACCCACCCAGACTAATGAGCAGCCTCAAGCTGACCCTGAGGCAGAGGTAATGCCTACCACCCTTGTGTCAGGGTCCCCTAGTGCTCGGTAGTCAGCAAAAAATCAACAACCGCTTTGGGTGGACCTAGAGACGACGAAGGGCCAGCATCAGTAGAGGCCGGCTCAGCGACAATGCTCAAAGCAACGACGGGTAGTGCTGGACCCTTGAGAGCTGAAACTAGAGCTGCCAGCGAAGCAATGGAATCTGGGTCGATGAGACCAGGGGTGCCTAAGGATGGCAATGGGTCGAGTTCGGATCGGGTGGAGTCTCCATGCACCCAAAACCGAAACCCGAAATCGAAACCTGAATTCACCCCAAAAACCGATTCGGGTGGAAATCCATCACCAAAACCAAACTCGCGGATACCCGAAACCCAAACGGATACCTAAAACCTGAATGGATACCCGAAACCCGTAGATATATATACACATATTCACATGTATAAACAAGAGGCAACAAATAATAAATATTTTCATGAGTCAACTTTAAATAAATTTAATAATCTAAGTAAACAAATTATTATTAGTATATTATAAAACATGAGTTTTAATTCCAAATGATTTATTTTGGATATCCATTGGATATCCACGGGTGGAAAACCAAACTCGAAACCGAACCCGATTGGTTTCAGGCCCCGAACCCGAAAACCGTGGGTGAAAAACCATCCCCAAACCCGAACCCGCAGAACCCGAAACCCATGGATATCCGCCCCAAACCTAATCCATTGCCATCCTTAGGGGTGCCTGAGGAGCTAATGGTGCCCCCTAAGGGGTCACAGGTCATGCTCAAACCCACTGTCCGGCCAGAGAGCCCCCCTTGCGATGACCCCAACTGCTATGGAAGAGGAGGACAAGGTGGAGGAGATCGTTCATGATGAGCCTCGAACCCAATCTGTCCAAATCCTTCGCAAGCATGGTGAAGAAGTGGTAGTTGTCGAGGAAGAGGACACCCCTAGAGAAATGAGGAGGCTGAAATCCACCCTCGGCGGAGTAGTAAAACAAATCGAGGTTAATACTGAATCCCAAATATTCTTCATTGACATTGGTGGTGTCCTTCTGTCATTGTCATTATTCATTTTCAGGGGATAACTCGAACTGCCAAGCACCATTACCAACTGATTAAGAGGATGGAGCCCCTTGCCGAGGAGAACAAAAAACTCAAGGAGGCGATGAACCGTTCGGAGAAAAACATCCAAAGGGCCCAGCGCGAGCGAGACCTTGCTGAGTCCAACATGCGGGACCTAGAATACCAGAAGGCGATCTTGTCTGAGCACCTGGCGACTGTGAAAGAACAATTGTGGAGCAAGTCCGAGCAGCTGACCACTCCCTCTACACAACTTAAAGATGCTTCCAAGCAGTTGGAAAAGCTGCAGAAATTCTCTAAGGAGAAAAAAGGTGCGTACGATCCACAAAAATGCCTCGCATAGTTGGATATGATTACTTTTGGTGATGAAAGATGTACTTGTAGAACAAGACGCGGTGCTCGGCCAACTACGCTAGACACTCGAGCAACTCCGAGAGGAGAAAACAAATGAGACAGGGCGAGTGAACAAACTGACCGAGGAGCTAAACAGTAAGTACCCCTTGGTTGGGTTTTCTGCTATAGCAATTATCTTGCCTGATGGAACTTCAAAATGTATGCAGACTATCGCCAGAGGGTCAAGGCATAGTTCAATGTGCTGGAGCAAGAAGCCCGGTCCCAGAGGAACAAATTTGACACCGTAGTTGTTGGAATCAACCCAGTGCTCGACTGTGTCGAACCGGAAACTGCTCCTCAGCCTAACGGTAGGCCACCGTGCCCGGACATCATCATTGAAAGATGCAAGATGGCATGGGAAAGCTTCAAGAGCTTCAACCGTGATGTTGTTGTTACCACCGCTACCCACACCCTTGCTGTTGTTTGGTCCTACTATCTAGCCACTGACCTTGAGGCGATAGGGGGCGGGTACGCCGAGGGACTGAGTGAAGCGGAGACCCAGCGGCTGGAGGATGAGGTGGAAGACACGGTGAAAAAGTTGGCCAGCGATATAGACCTATTCAAGAGAGACTGACGGCAGTGGCAAAACACAATGATCTCCTTGGTAGAGATCATCTGTAATTTCCAGACAGTATAGTTAGAATGCACGAAAGCATGGAAAATACTTATACAGATGATAACTATTATAAAGTGCATGAGCATGCAGTCAGATTGTATTTCGGCGAAAAAATCTTCGTAATTACGACCATAAGGTATTTATACGAAGTATAAGTAGAGTCTGAGCAGTTAGTTCGCTACTGACCCCCATGGCCTCAGCTAGCCCATAGTCCATGACGTCGAGTGTGGAGCCCGTGCATGTGTAGGCGTGACCAAGGAACCACAGCCGACCACCCATAACACAGAGCGCGGAGCCCATAGCACGTGTAGGGAGAGATTAGAGACTAGGTCTTCTCCATAGAAAGGAAAAAAGTAGAACGTGTACTGCTCGGTGGCTATGGAAATAACTTGGAGATATAGATCGTATAGGCAGAGTACGAGCAAGTAGTCTTGTGTTGAACTCTCGGCCTTGGCTGACCCATAGTTCATAATGTCGAGCGCGGAGCCCGTAGACATGTAGGAAAAATAGGTGTGACCAAGGGACCACAGTCGACCACCCATAACACAGAGCACGGAGCCCGTAGCACGTGTAGTGAGAAATAGGAGACTGGGTCATCTTTGAAGAGATCAGAAAAAAGAAAGCATGTTGCTCTTCGATCAAAAAATGTTTGGCAATTTGGGGAAATCGTGTTCGACGATTTGGAGAAATCGTGTTCGGTGATTTGGAGAAAACGTGTTCGGCGATTTGGAGAAAACGTGTTCGGCGATTTGGAGAAAACGAGTTTGGTGATTTGGAGAAAACATGTTCGGCGTAGTTATGGCGATTACGTACTGGAGTTCGTTATGAAGTAGCATATAGCTCAGCAACCACAAGTGGTTGTTAATCCACAATAGAGATAAAATGGAGACAAGTTATGGAGACAAAAAAACATTACTGATTATAAATTTGTAGAGTATATATCTGTAGTGTTTTAAGGATAGAAACATATAAGGTGTTCGATGTGCCATGAGTTGGGAACATCAACTCCTTCTAAGTCACTTAGGCGATAAGAACCTAGTCGAGTAACCTCTTTGATGATATAAGGCCCTTCCCAGGGGGAAGAGAGCTTGTGCAAACCATCAGTCTTTTGTTTTCTATGGAGAACGAGATCACCCACAGCAAATGAATGACCTTTGATGTTCTGGTTGTAGTACCTCCGCAAGCCTTCTAGATACTTAGTTGTATAGACACAGGTGATTAGGCGCTCTTCCTTGGCTCTCTCGACATCCTCAGACCGAACAGCCTCGACCTGCTTTTCATCATAGTTTTCCACTCTAGGTGCTTGGAAAGTAACGTCCGCTAGTAGTATGGCTTCTGAGCCGTAGACCAAAAAGTATGGAGTCATGCCGGTGCTACGACTAGCTTGAGTACGTAGTCCCCAAACTACAGCTGAAAGCTCCTTGAGCCATCTGCCCAAGTGCTTTTCTTCTTTCTGATATAGTCATTTTTAGGGCATCAAAGATCATACTGTTCGTCCGTTTGACTTGACCATTGGCTCTTGGATGGGCAACAGAAACATATTTGACGGAGATGCAATGGTCTTTGCAGAAGTCCCAAAAGTGGTGTTTAGTAAATGTAGTTCTGAGATCGGTGATGATGCTGTTTGGTAGACCAAATCTGTGGATGATATCTTTAAAGAGCTCAACTGCCTTCTTTGTAGTAGTCGAGACGAGCAGTTTATATTCAATCCACTTGGAGAACTTGTCAATGGCGACATACACGTACCGGAAACCACCTGGTGCTAGCTTAAAAGGCCCAATCATATCCAGTCCCCAGCATGCAAAGGGCCAGGAAGCTGGGATGGTGTAACAGAACCGACCAATTATACGAAATTAAGTAAGAAAATCATCCGCCAACGTAGACGATTTAGCAAACTTAAACCCGCATAACCCGGTAGTCCATGAAATCACGAAGAATTTCAAACCAACTTACATACCAGCCAAGATCGTAATAAGTTTAGCGATCGCCATCATATATTACATAAAAGTTTGCATCTCAGATATATCATAGTTTAAACATAGTTATTACAAAACGAGTTCAAATAGAAGTAGCGGAAGCCATTTATTCAAAACCACACACACTTACACGGAGTTCAAATACAGTGCCAGCTAATGATCATCTCCAACAAAAGCATCAGACGAGACGTAAGGAATGACCATGCCCATGGTCCTAAGCATCACCCATCGCAGGATAAAGGCAGTTGATACAGTAGCCGTAATACATCTGCTCATCTACAACAAGTGAGAATAAAACCTTGAGTACGAGAAGGTACTCAGCTAGACTTACCTGACATAACAAAAAATAAGTGGCACCAAGGATTATGAAGGCTTTATAGTAGGGTAGCTGACTCATTTGCAAAAAGAAGCATTTTTAGTATTTCAAGAACCTTTTCAAAAGCATTATTGTCAAGTTAATTATTATTAACCAGTTAACTAGATTTGCACCTATACTAGAGCAAACATATGATTAAGCCAATAATGATAACCAATGATCATTAACAACTTCCATAATGTCATATTCATTATAACTGTCCAAGTGTTCCATCAACATTACTATGATGAAGTAACTCAAGTCAAGTGCTCACTATCCAGGAGCGATGGCGATTTGAATCGATTTCTAACTAGCTGGTAATTTATTCCTTACACAAACCTCACTCACCCGCTAAAGTGAGGTATTGATCACCGAGTCAACTATCTAGGTATCTTGAGTTTGCTAGGAACCACATGTACTCGGGGGCCGACCGACTGTACTTTGGTCTTATCATCTCGCCCTCGTGTCCTACCACATCTCCCAGTTTCGTGGTCGAAAGGTACTTTATCCGGCTAGCTAAATGTAAGGCATGCATTCAACATGACTCGAGGCCCAACAACGGTCGGTCCTTAATCGACACAGATGGAAAGCACTATAGTTCAAAACTCTATAAGTCTCCGTCCGGTCTCAATTTCATTTAACACTTAGTTATACCATGACTTCATAGTCATCCAAGCAGATCCAGGTAACCACCTATAGCTCGCAGGTGATAGGAAATCACCCAACTTCTACTGGTCTAAGCCAGCTAAGCATTGACTCGACTGCGGATACCAGGGTAACAAGGATATAGTATAACAAAGGTAGACAAGGTATAATGCAGCAACGGTTGCAAACAACTCCTGAATGTAATGCATCAATTAAAGTAAAGCATTTAATTAATAATTGCAAACCGGGAGAAAATGCTCCGGGGCTTGCCTCTCTCGAAGGAGCTCAGTCGGTGATCGGGGCACTCCGGAAGTTCCTCAACGTCCTCCTCGTCGGCTTCGGGCACTTCCTGCGGCTGCACCACGAGATGCTCCTCGAGCTCCTTGGGTATGACGATTGGGTTCTCGGTTTGCGATCCTATATGATGCAATGTGCGTAAGTGCTTATGCCATCGGTGCATCGGATGAGATGAATACAATGGATATGCTTGAATGCAAGGTAGTCAACATCATGCAAGAACATATACTACAAGCATATGTCATCTACTACATTCTCTTCTACTACTAATATGTTAAGTCAACACATCTTATTAAATGCTTCAAAGATACACCAAAGCTTCACTAATTTCTTAATCACACATAAAGCAACACTTAATTAAACCCTAATTAATAATAGGTTTGAATAGTAACATCTATTTTTATTGTTTAGAAAAATCTTAGAAAATTACCATAGCATAGTACTACCCTAAGTAGTCTACCATCAGATTTTCATAGTATTTGAATGAGTGGATTAGCCTACACACAAATAACAAGCTATGGCATGTTTATGAACCTGAAAATACTTTGTACTGTGAAAAGTGTCAAACAATAGAGAAAATATTTTTCCTATGTTCTACACAGCAAATAATCACTGTACAAAAATTATCACATGCATGTTTTATATAAATTTTGCTCTCTAGCAAAAATAACAAAAATTAGCCATTAAAGGCACTTGAACTACACCTCATAATTTTTATACAGTACATGCATGACACATATTTTTCCTAGGAAGTACATTACATAAGAAGATTAACAAACTTGGAATCATATTTTTCTGAAGCCTATAGGTTTTTCTCCACAATTTTCAAGTTATCAGCAATATCAAGGATTAAATAAAGCTCTACAGAAAAGTATCTCAAAAATGACATGCAATATTTTTATCATGTAGATCTGGTGACAAGGAACCTAGCAAAATTTGTTTCAATAGATTTGGAGCAAATTTGAGTATATAAACATTTTCCAAATCATTTCTCTTTTCAAATAATAAAGAAAACTAAAAACGAAAACTTCCTATTACTACTGGGCCGGCCCGTGGAAACCAACTGGCCCACGGCCATACTCGTCCTGCTCAGACTGAGCAAAGGGGAGTGTAGTGGCATGGCTTGGGGCTTTGGCCCAAGCCAGCCTGGCCCAGCTCGGTTGAGGCAAGGAGCCACGCCGGCGTCGAGACGCCACGGCGGCGCGGACTCTGCCAGCTGGCCAGCGGTCGTTGCTGGCCGGGTCAGGGCAAGTGGGCGAGCATGCGGGGTTCGCAAGGAGGTGGTGAACTTGAGCAGGCAACTAGGAAGGGTGTAGGAGGGGAAGGAAGACGCGTTCCACGGTGGCCGAGCCCGATGGCGCCATGACTGACGGCGGTGAAGCTCGCAAAATGCTCTACCTTGGCTCAAAAGGCGTCACAGCCATGAGCACCAGGTGCCGGAGAGTGAGGTGAAGCCAGGTGCGCTTGATTGCGGGCAGTGGTGGAGGATGGGCAGCGAATTTCACCGGCGGGGGCTGCGGTGGCGCTCGGTGGCGAGAGAGCAGAGCGTGTGCGAGCGGAGCAAAGAGGCAGCGCGGGAGAATGGAGTGGCGAGCACAGCAGCTTCGGCAGATGAAGGCGGGTGCATGGGAGCAGAGGTAGGCCATGGCTACTGTGTGGCAAGTATCGTCGGCGCATGGCCGCCACACGGCGGTCGCGCCCTAGCGCGGTCGGGACACGACGCGCGGGAACGGTCGCGGCGCAGCGCTGGGGCAGGCCGGACGCGGCTCTAGGCTGGGCCGAACACGAGGTGCGCAAGCGGCGGGCACTGCTGCAGGCCAGGCCGGCTTCGGTCGTGGGCCGAGAAGGGAGGTGGCGGCCCGCGAAAGGAGAAAACATTTTTCTCAATTTCCATTTTTAAGAAATGTTCAAATACAAATTTTCAAATATCATTTTGAGCAAGAAAATGACATCTTTTGAAAATGGCCCAAAAATAAAAGTTGCTTAGAATTTAATCCTCTACAACTTTGATTTTATGACCAAAGTCCAATTCTAGCTAGATTTTGAATTATAAAATTAAAGTCAATTTTAACTCAAAACCCTAATTTTGGAGAATTATTTTTAAAGCAAAATTTGGCAATAATTTGAATACAAACTTTGCTCCAAAAAATATGCTAAATAATTCTAGATGATTTACAATGATAGCCGAACATGTTTTACTAACCTAGCAAGCATAATTAGGGCAAAAACAACTCTAAATAATTGTATGCAACATTCATGTTTCACGAGCATGTTTCGTATGTTTCGAAGCAGGGTTTCAGTTATTATTTACATGATTAGGCTTGTATGATTAGGATGCTTGATGATGCATGATATGCATGATTTGTAGTGCCTAAATGCTGGCAGAACACTGAGGTGTTACAGATGGTTTGCAACTCTTGCACTGGCACGTGTATTTGCTTAGCGAAGAATTAGCATCCTTCACAACGTCGGACGAGATCTTCTGCATCAGTGATGGTTGTGGGCCAATAAAAACCAGCTCGAAAAGCCTTGTGAATTTCAAGAAGCAGCTTCGCTCTCTCCTCTTGGGTGATGCATTTCTATAGGATCCTTTCCTTAGCACTTTTCCCCATCAAGCTACCGTCCACCAGCACGTAAAGCTTGCTCCGATGAACTAAGCGTTCAGTTTTAGTCTTGTCTGTGGGTACCTCGGTGCTGGTGAGGTACTTGATGAATTGCTCCCTCCAATCAGCGACCAGCAAAAGTACCATAAGTACCAACTACTCGGCAGGGGGAACTTCTTCAACTTCCTTATCTTCTTTGATGGATGGCGCCAGGAGATCTTGAATAAAAACCCTGGGTGGAATCGCGGCGCGAGAAGAACTGAGCTTGGATAAGTGGTTGGTGAGTTGATTTTGGTCATGTACCACGTGGTGATACTTGATACCATAGAATTTTCCTTCAAGCTTTCTGATTTTAGTGCAGTAAGTATCCATCTTCTCGCTGAAACAGGACCAGTCTTTATTGAGCTGGTTGATAACCAATGCAAAGTCCCCATACACCATTAGGCATTTGACGCCGAGCTCGATGGCTATACGAAGACCATGGAGACATGCTTTGTATTCTGTGGTGTTGTTGGAGACCGGGAAGTGTATCCGAAGAACATAACGTAGCTTATCCTTTGTCGGCGTAATGAACAGAATGCCTGCACCAGCACCGTTGAAAGGTCCTGGTTTGGTTTTGGTAATTGGATGACAACTTAGGTGGACTAATTGTATTTATGTGAGATACATAGGTGATTAGTCCACAGGTACATCTGTGTGAGCAACATATGCCATGAAGGTGAAAATGGCTTGGAGATGTTGTAAAGCTCACACATGTGATGATGAAGGAGCTTAAATGCACATGAGACATGACATTGAGTCATGTGATCGAGGTGGAGAAGATCAAGACAAGACTTGGCTTGATGGACCGGTTGCAAGCGTGAAGGGCAAGTCGAAGGCTTTGGAGTGATGGACCGCATGGCAGTGAAGCTTGAGCAAGACTTGGCGCCGATGGACGATAGCAACGGTGAAGAGCAAGTAAAGTCAAGATTGATGAACCAATATGATCACATGATGATATGAAGTGGATCATATCATTGTTGATCGTGTTGGTGCATGTGTTGCATCGACATTGGAGGAGATGGAATGAAATGCGCAAGGCAAAGGTATAACCTAGGGCATTTCATTTCACTGGTCATAGGTGTATAGAGAAGTTTATGACCGGGTTTAGGATAGATGGCCATACTATCAAGAGGGGCAAACTTGTTTGCATATCGGTCATCTAGTGCCACTTGAGTGATCTAACTTTGCATCGTCGCTAGGATCGAGTGGCGTGGCAAGTTGAGTGGCTAACATCCTTTGGGAAATGATTGTGAAAATGCTAACACAATATACATGGTGGTGTACACTTGGTGGTGTTGGCACATTTACAAAGGAGGTGGTGTTTGTAGGGTTGAGATGGGTTCGGCGCTTTTGGGAAAATGGAATACCTATTTTCTATTGCGCCGGATGCAAATTCTTGTGGTTAGCACATTAGAGCAAGGGTGAAGAAGTTAGAAGTGAAAATGAGTTGATCGCGAAGATGCTGGCGTCGGTCAACTGACCGGACGCTGGATCTAAATGCACCGGATGCTGGCTGGCTGCGTCCGGTCAGGCTAACGTACGATGACGCAGAAGCTGGAGTGTGACCGGACGCTAGCTGCGTCCGATCAAGTGTGACCGGACGTGTCTGGTCGAGGTCGGTACCTTACTAGAAACGACAAGACGCTAGGGGTTCAGCGTCCAGTCAGTTGAAGCTACTGCGTCCAGTCAAGTCAAGTAACCGTTGGAACTGGGACACATGGCCGTCTACGGGCGACCGGACGCTGAGGTCCAGCGTCCGGTCAACACGACCAGAGCGTCCGGTCGGCCCGACCGTTGCCCAGTGAAGGGGTAATGGCTAGTTTAGCCCTTGGGGCTATAAATAGAAGTGGCCTTCGGCCATGGCTGGGAGAGAGCACCTAAGGGGACTTTGTGTCCATGCTTGAGAGTGCTTGGAAGCCCTCCATCTCACACATACTTGATAGCGATCATCCAATTGTGTGAGTGAGCGATTCTAGTGCGATTGCATCGTGAGGTTGCATCGAGTGGCACTAGGCGATCGAGTTGCAAGCCGATGGTGCTTGTTACTCTTGGAGGTTGCCACCTCCTAGATGACTTGGTGATGGTCTCCGTCGAAGCGCGCAAGAAGCTTGTGCAGCACTCTGGAGAAGTGCTTGTGAGGGGTACTTGTGCTCACCCTGCGGGAGTCACGAAGAGCAACTTTAGTAAAGCGTGTCATTGAGCTACCCTTACTCAAGGGGTAGGTTCTTGCGGCGCCCGACGTGCGGGCTTAGCGGGTGATGCTAATTAGCCGTCGAACCACCAAGTGAGCGGTCGACATAACGGGGACTAGCGTGTTGGCAAACACGTGAACCTCGGGAGAAAAATCATCATGTCAACCTTGTTCTTCCCATTGGTTTGCATCCCCGTTGCACAAGCTTGTGTTTACTTTCATATACATTAAGCTTGTGTTGTTGCTTTTGTAATTAGTTAGCTTGTGTAGCTTGCTAGTTACCTTCATGCTTGTGTAGCATAGAAGTAGCTCACTTGCGTAGCTAATTTGGTTTGTGTAACCTTATTAGTCATATTACTTAGTTTGTGTAGCTAAGTAATTGCGCTCTCTAATTTAGCATTGGTTGCCTTGTTAATGAGCATTGCTAGTGAGCTTAGTTAGCTTTGTGCTTTTGCTTACTAGCATGTGTAGGAGCTCCCTTATAGCTTAAAGTACTAGTGGCATAAGTTTGTGTGACCTTGCTTCTAGAATTGGTTAGGAGAGCTCTAGCTAGCTCGGCACCTTTGTTGCTTGATTAGTATCTTTGCAAGGTGCTAGTGAACATAGATAGAGGGGTGTAGTCTTAGCTAGACCGATAGTTTTAATTCCGCACTTGTTTCGGTTAGCCAACGTGATTAAGTTTTAAAAAGGACTATTCACCCCCCCCCTAGTCGCCATCTCGACCCTTCAACCGTTGATGTTAAGGGCACCGTCGAAGTACATCACCCAGTGTTTGGGACAAGTAGCGGCGATGGGCTCTTGGATCTCGATCTATTCAGCGATGAAGTCAGCGAGCGCCTATGACTTTAATGGTAGGTCTGCTTCTGAATTCAATGGAATAGGTGCTAAGCTCAATAGCCCATTTAATGATGTGGCCATTGGCTTCTTTGTTGCGAAGAATGTCCCCCAAGGGGAGCTCAGTGACCACGACGATCTTGTAGTATTTGAAGTAATGTCGGAGCTTGCGCGACGTAATAAGAATTACATATAACAGCTTTTGTACCTAAGGATAACGAGTTTTTGGCTCATTAAGTACTTCACTGATAAAGTAGATCGGACGTTGCACCTTGTAAGCGTGCCCGACTTCCTCACTTTCGACGACAATAGCTGTGCTCACGACGTGAGAAGTGGCAGCGATGTATATTAGCAGAGTCTCATCTGGCCTTGGCGTTGTCATGATCGGTGGCTTTGTTAAGAACAACTTGAGCTGCTCGAAAGCTGAGTCTGCCTCCTCCGACCAAGAAAAGTGCTCGGAGGCCTTGAGGAGCTTGAAGAAAGGTAGCCCTTTTTTGCCGAGGCGTGATATGAAGCAGCTTAAAACAGCCATACAACCTGTAAGCTTTTGTATATCCTTGACATATGTTGGCCGTTTTGATATTGGTGATGGTGGAGACCTTGTCAGGATTAGGCTCGATGCCTCAAGCACTGACGATGTAGCCTAGTAGTATACCGGATGGAACTCTAAAGATGCACTTTGAAGGGTTCAACTTCTATCGATACTTGTTCAAATTGGTGAAGGTTTCTTCGAGGTCAGCGATAAGGTTGTCGGCTGTCTTGGTTTTGACGACCACGTCATCGATGTAGGCTTCGATGTTGTGGCCGATCTGCTAGTCGAGGCACATCTGAATTGCCCTTTGATAGGTAGCCCCAGCGTTCTTGAGTCCGAAGGACATAGTTTTGTTGCAGTATGCATCAAAAGGTGTAATGAATGATGTTTTTATCTAGTCTTCTTCCTTGAGAGAGATCTAATGATAGCCGGAGTAACAATCAAGGAAAGAGAGTAGTTCATAGCCGGTGGTAGAGTCTACAACCTTGTCTATCCGAGGCAAGCTGAAGGGGTCTTTAGGGTAGTGTTTGTTAAGATCAGTATAATCAACGCACATTCTCCATTCTTTATTCTTTTTTTGAACGAGAACAGGGTTTGCTAACCAATCTAGATGATACACTTCTTTAATAAACCCGACAGCTAAGAGCCATTTTATTTCTACCCTAATAGCCTCCTTCTTGTCTGGTGCGAATCGGTGGAGTTTCTGCTTGATCGGTTTGGCGGTCGGCGAGACATTCAAGGAGTGCTCGATCTTCTCCCGTAGTACCCCCGGCATGTCTATAGGTTTCCAAGCAAACATATCGGCATTGTCATGTAGGAAGGAGATGAGCATGCCTTCCTATTTGGGGTCAAGGTGAGCCCCAATCTTCACGGTCTTGGAGGCGTCGTCGAGGCCAAGGCCGACCTCCTTGATTTTCTTGGACTTGGCGGAGGCACGGGGAAGCTCTATCTCTAGAATCTCCATGTTATCGGTGGGTACTATCATGGCTTCGGCAACCATGCTAGCCATATGGATGGAGAGGTCAGTGGTTTCAGCGAGAGCAAGACTCTCTATCTTGCAGGCATAGGCAACAGAAAGGTTGGCCCGCAGAGCCAGGACTCCTATAGGTGAAGGCATCTTCAACACCAGATACGCATAGTGTGGTACGGCCATGAATTTAGCTAGAGCTGGCTGGCCAAGTATGGTGTGGTAGGCGGTGTCAAAGTCAGCGATGTAGAAGTTGATGTGCTCGACACGATAGTTGCTTGCCGTGCCAAACTGTACTCGTAGGGTGATCTCTCCAAGTGGTCGTGAGGCCCAACTCCCTTAGGGCTCTGGCGAAGAGTAGGTTCAAAGCACTGCCACCATCAACAAGGACTTTTTTGAAGAGCACCTTCTGGACGGTTGCATCGAGGATGAGGGGGAAACACCCTGTATATGGTATCTCTACCCACTGGTCAGCCCTGCTAAAGGTGATGGGGACCTCGAACCATGGGTGATAGCTGGGGTCGGTGGTAGTTTCTTGTAAAGCGACGGTGAGCACTCATCGAGCGGCAAGCTTCCGTTCCCTTCGACTTTTAGTGGAGGCGAGGCCCCCAAAGATGGTGGCAACCACCTTATCATGGTCCTAAAAGGCGTTGTTGTTGTTCCCAAGCAGTCGATGACCTCTGGCTCCATCATTGGTGTCGTCATCGAGCCTCTTGTCCTGGAACTCCCTGGCCAGACCAATGCAGTCCTTTATCTTGTGTTTGGCATTCTTGTGAAGAGGGCATGGGCCGTCGAGGATCTTTTGGTACTGCTTGTCATAGTTACACTTGGCACGAGGTTGACTAGCAGCGGCAAAGATGTGTTCTGGCTGGCGGCGGCGATTTTGGCGAGGCCTGTGTCCTCCTATTCGCTCATGGCCGCTATTGCAATGATAGCTGCAGTCGTCGGGACGGCGGTCGCTGTGACGTCGGTCGTCGGGGCGATCATCATATTAGTGAGGTGGTTGCTGAGTGCCTGCATCCTCGTTGAAGTGCACCTTGGCTTCCTCTGCATCGGCATACTGGTTGGCAGTAGTTATCATTTTGCCGATTCCGGTCAGTAGCTTACGGTTGAATTTGGAGCGAAGCTCACGATGGTGTAGTCCTTAGATAAAGGCGGTGATGACTTTAGCTTTCGTGATGTTGGGGATAGAGTTCCTCATCTCGGAGAAACATCGGATGTAGCTACGGAGGAGCTTGGATGGCTTCTGGTTGATGCGGCTGAGATCATGCTTCGTGCTAGGTCGAGTACACGTGGCCATATAGTTGTCGGTAAAGGCTTTCTTCAACTCTTCCCATGAGCCGATGGAGTCCGGTGCAAGGCTGGTGAACCAGCTCATGGAGGGTGGTGTGAACATGACGGGGAGATAATTTGCCATGACGTTGGTGTCTCCTCCCATGGTGTGGACGGTAGTGGCGTAAGCCTGCAGCCACTTAGTTGGGTTCATTCTTCCTTCGTAGGGCTCGACCCTGGTGATCTTAAAACCATGGGGCCATCGAAGCGTTCGGAGTGCCCTTGTGAAAGCCAGAGGCCCCTTAGGGTTGTCGACACCATCATGTGTGGCGTTGTGGTCAAGGATAGGCTCGAGGGCTAAGTCTGGGTTGTTGTTCTCCTTTTTGTAATCCTAGCGGCGACGCACTTCGTCTTTAGGGTGACCAAAGCAACGTTGCTCGATACACCGCTGCGCATCTCGGAGGTTGCTAAGATGTACTCTAGCATCATGTTTGACCTCCTAGTCATGTTGGCACTGGTGTTTGGCACGATGCCCCCTAAGTCCCCCGTAGAGAGGTAGCGATTGGTCAGTGAAACGACATTGACTTGGGCGGCGATTGGACCTCAGCGCAGCTGATCGGTGAATCGTGCTCGTAGAGCACGAAGGTCTCTGATTCTCGTGGATCTCATTGACTTGACAGTGAGCCGCTTTAAGCATGGCAGCGATCTTGGCAAGCTCGAGCATTTGAGGGAAATGAGCAAGCTCATTGGCGGCTACTGCCAAATTGGCGCTTGGAGTCTTAAAGACGTCATGGCCATTGACATGGAGGAATTCTTCGTCAAGGTCACGGTAGACCGGGAGTGGTCTTCCCTGAGAGTCAAGCCGATTATTCCGAGCAGCCTCGACCCTCGCAATGGCCGCCTCATTTTCTCGCTGCTGTGCGCGGTTGATGTTTCGATTCTCCTGAGCAACATGCTCCTCCTCGATTTCGCCATTCTAAGGAGGGCTGTCGATGCTGACGTTGAAGATTGCACCACCCTAGAAGGGTGGAAGGAGAAATTGATCAGAGAAGGTTTCGACGAGGGTCTCCATAGAGCCCTGAGACTCAGTGCCTAGAGTTTCTTCTAGGATGGTCTAGAGGTGCACCCCGGGGCTCTAGCCTAAGTGTAGCGTGTTGACGGCTGGCGAAAGCTGGACGGCGACCTAGTTGGCAAGTTTGCCCCTTAGGGCATGCTAGTAAGTGGCAGCGGCGTTGGAGAATCCAAAGGGTAGGGCCATAGCCCCTACAGTTTCCCGAGCAGCTTTCGATAGATCTAGATTAGAGGGTGGTTGGCGCTGAACCAGAGTGTCTAGTGCCAATTCAGCAACGGAGAGACAATCGGCGAGCTTCAGTCTGACCTGATCGATAGATTCGATTAGATTGTCGTTGTTGATCGGCCTACTCTGGTAGCAAGGAAGCGGACGACGAGTCATCGCCGAAGGAGACCTCGGAATCAGCTCCGAGATCGGATCTACAGTTGCATGTGTGGTGGTGACTGGCGTAGAACCAATTTGCCCCGGCTCGAGGAGCTCTCCGACTCCGTCAGCATTGATGACCCATGAGATGGATCCGACCGTGAAGATCTAGCTGAGCTATGGAAGGGACGAAGAGCCTACAGAAAAAGCCATCTTGTTTGATAAGGAAACAGCACGCACACCCCTACCTGGCGTGCCAACTGTCGACATAATATCGTCGGCAGTCCTCCGAGGGGTATCCTACGAAGGTAGATTGATCGGTAGGGGAGCGCGAGATCAATAACCAGAAGGCAACAGAGACACACGAGTTAGACAGGTTCAGTCCATCAGTATGACATAATACCTTACTCCTGTAGTCTGTTGGTGTGTATTAGCTATCATATGATATGCCATGATTTTAGAGGGCGTCCTTGCCCGCCTTATATAGTCCGGGAGGTAGGGTTACAAGTCGGTTAGATCTGAGAGATAACCGGAAAAAATAATCGATTATAGGAATCTTGGAATTATACATATCCTAACAGATCTCATAGTGTCTTCAGGATATCTTCTCGATGTCTTGCGGAAGGCGCCGAATAGAGTCATGCCCCACAAGGCTTCTTCTTGTGGGCTGGGCCACCCCTAAGGGCGTAGCCCATATGGTCGATCGTGGGTATCCGGGGTCATACACCCCACAGCTAGTCCCTGAGCACCTTATACCTATTGTGCAATGTCGTCTTTTGCTCGTCCAAGCACGTGCGAACAATACCGAGCAGTCAAGCTCATGGTCCAACCACCATGCTGAACTGCCAAGTTGTGTGAGCCGTTGTCGAGCAGTATGAACTGTTGCCGAGCAGAGTAACCTATCACCAAGCAGTGTGAACCATCACTGAGCAGAGTGACCAAAGTACGGCTTGCTATAAGGGTGTAAGGAGCTCAAGTTTAGAATAAAAAATTTCTCCGCAGTGGACCAAGTGTGCCCAGTTAGAGTCCGAACAAAATTGTAGGAGTCAATCTTCCTCTATAGTCATGTAGTCTTCGAGAATAACCCTGCATACTCACCACGAGGTGAAGTGTGCCCACTTAGTCTCTGAGCCTGACAGCAGATGATGTAGTCATGTGGTGTCAGGGTCAGAAACTTGAAGAATAGTAGAAAACCAGCCGAGCAAGAAACAGTCCCTGGGCGTGTCCCAGAAAGAGACAAAGCACATTCACCGCGAGGTGAAGTGTGCCTACTTAGTCCCCAAGCCTAGCAGTAGGTGGCGTAGTCACGTGGTGCCAGGGTCAGTAACAGAAAAATAATCAATCGACCAACAGAACAGACCGCTAGTCCCTGAGCTATAGGCGTAGTTATCGGAGAAATCAAATCATGGAGGAAAAACCGGAGTAACAGCTGTTCAGTATCAGTTACTTAGCCTCAATAAATGGCGGAGAAGTCAGCAATATTTCGGCAAGGAGCAACTGAAGGTAGCAACAAATGAGCGACATGGGCCGAGGTTGCGCGGAAATCCTGGTAACGGCCCATTAAGCCGCATCGGAGAATTCAGAGGTAGCGCAGATCGTGGGAACGGTTTTCCAAAAACCCTTGAGTCAAAAAAGTGGAGAAAGTGCTTTATAATAGTACCGCCACCCCCCATTCTTCCACCCTTGCCACTTTGCCATTTCATCTTCCGCCTTAGCCACCATGCCCCTAGATTCGCATCCACACATGTTGCCGACACCAGACCACATCTAGATCTAAGTGATGGCGCCGAAGAGGAGAGCCATGAACCCAAAGAAAACAAGCCCAAAGAAGGCAGGAAGCGGAGCTAGCCGCGATGAAGAGTGGATGCCGTCGTGAGCTAGAGAAGCAGAGCTCGAAAGAATGGTGACGGTGGGCGTGCTTCATGACTGCGTCACCACCGGATGGCAGCCAGCCAGTGGTGAGCCCTTTCTAATGCCTAACACCGATGAAGTCATAGTCTTTGAAGATTATTTTTAGCATGGATTGGGGTTCCCTGTTCATCCTTTTCTGCGAGAGTTGTTGGTATTTTGGTCGATTAGTCTTTGCAATCTTCACCCCAACACTATACTCCACATCTCGATCTTTATTCACTTTTGTGAGGCGTTTCTTGGGATTCTGCCGCACTTCAACCTCTTTAGACACTTGTTTTGGTTAAGGAAGAAAGACGGCGGTGGCTCCAAGGTGGTCGGTGGCGTATATCTTCAGCTCCGGGATGGAATGGCCAGCGATTATATCTTCAGCTCCGGGACAGAATGGATGCATCATTTTGATAGATAATGTTTCATAAGTGCTCAAGTCAACCCATGTGAGTTGTGAGTGTTTGAGAGACAAAAGAACTAATCTAATTTTGCTGGTCCGGGTATTGATACCAGATGTGTCCGGTTTGTGCCCAGCCACGATAAAATTCTTATTGTTCTTGGGATGATTCGTCGAGAGTTCCGATGTGGGTCAAAAGTTCCGACGGTCGGGAGTTCTGGCATAGGTCAGGAGTTCCAATGTTTCACGCTTAACTGACTCATAGGTTCACTATCCTGATCATACCGGACGTGTATGATATGGACGACCAGAGGCCAACGGCTAGTTTTCAAATGCCTTGAGGGTTAGGAGTTTCGACGTGAGTCGGGAGTTCCGACGGTCGAAAGTTCCAGCATGCATCAGGAGCTCCGACACCTCACTAACTTCAACTCAGTTACCTAGTTTTCAAACACGCTAAGGGTCAGGAGTTTCGACGTGAGTTAGGAGTTTCAACGGTTGGAAGTTCTGACATTCATCGGGAGGTCCGATGCCTCACATTGTCATTATAACTTAGTTACCATTAACGCAGTGTAAGTCATACCGGATGTGTATGGCAACGACTATAAAACGACTAGTTTTTCCAAGGGGGCTATAAATACCCCCAAGCCTCCACCTTTAGAGGTTGCTGATTCTACTGATACATATACACGTTTTTGAGCCTTGCCAACTCTCCTAAACCCTCTCTTAGTGAGTGTGTGACCCAAATTGCCAGATCAATTAGTGGGTTGAGAGAAATTCAAAAAGAGAGTAATCCATCCACTTGAGCACTTGTGCATATTGTCAATCTCATGATTTACATTTGTTACTCTTGGACTCTTCGGTCCTAGACGGCTAGGCATCGCCGGAGAGCACCCGAGAGATTGTGGTGTGCCTTGGAAAATTTATAATGGTCGATTCCACCACCTCGAAATCAACTAGTGGAAGGAGGAAAAGGAGTTGAAAAAGACTCAGGCTAGAGTGACCTTTGTGGTAACCTCTAGGGCTGACCTTCGCTGGGTCACCCACAACCCCCTCAACAGAGAGTATGACTTGAACAAGTCTAAACTTCGGTAAAACAAATACCATGTCCCAATTTGCATTTTATTTAATATTTGTGTTGCTCTAGCTCTTGTGCAGGTTCTCTGTGTATATTGTCATCTCTAGTAGGTACCTGTAGTTTGGCTTGAAGATAGAAATCGAAATGAGCAGGTTTGGGCTGCTCTGTAGAAATCGTGTATACCAGACACGTCCAGTATTTCATACTTGTGCTGAAAATATTTATTCTCTGTTCTAACTTTGTGCTGCAGGGTTGTAGCTTCTAGATATATTCTTTATATGTTGCTTACTCTATGATATACTTATGAGGGGTGGTATTACTCTTAATTTAGAATTTCTATTTTGGAAACTCTCTTTTCTAATTGTTTTCACATTTAAAGGTGTTAATTTTTAGAAACGCCTATTCACCCTCCCTCTAGGTGGCATCCTAGGTCCTTTCAAAAACATTTTCTAAACTAAAATTTAACAACAAATTCTTTTAAAAAAGTTAGGGCGTTCAACTGCGAAGTTATATAAGTAGCCCTATTACTTTGGTTATGTATCCAGGGTAGATGGCACTCTACTGACTTAGGTAGGCTTAATCAAGTTTTCTATAGGTACACTGACTCGAGCATAGTCTGATAGTATCGACTAGCTATAGGAAGAGAACGATATGCCAAAAATCTAAGAACGGTTGCCCTATATGTTGGCAACAGTGAAAGGACATATAGGACATGCATTCATGCATATCTTATTATGCATTGTAGTGCCGATATTGCTTGCGGATACGCCATCCATAGGTGTCACGCGTGTCGTATTATGCATGACTGGCTCGTTCTATTTCAGAGTTAGGTCTGCACTGTGGCTTCGTGCTCCGCGTTCGCCCGTGGTTCACGCCTATCGTGACCCATGTCTCCCATACCCCTTTTCTACACTCTTGTCAGACCCTTGCCCTACAGTCGTACTAGTCAGTAAGGGCATCGTACGTCGCTCGCCTCGAATGCACGGATTTTGGTCGATTCATTCATAGTGACCCCATACAGGAACCCTGGTGAACCGCGTCAAGACCACTGAACATTCCGCCTTTATAAGCAGAGCCTAACTTAGCCATCGGTACCACCACTCGTCGCTTGTTAGGTCGCTTAGCTTTTCCTTTGAGCTAGCTTTTCGCTTAGCCTTCCTCACCCCCACTGCCAGAAATGGCAGGAGCCTAGGTTAGTAGTTACTGCTTGAACATTGAGGGTTTTCCTAGAATCCTGCATGCCACCCTGCAAAAGCTTAGAGTCAAAGATCATCCTGAGTATGAAGGCCATGAGTATGAGGAGCGTGGCTCCAAGCGGTGTGAGGTTACCGTCTACATTGGGAAGAGTGAAGAGTTCCCCGACCTCACTGAAGCCTGGAGTGTGACCGCCACTGGGTTTAGCTTCATCTACACCTACCAGGTTGTGGCCCGCAAAGACTTGCGGCACCTCTACCAGATCTATGAGGAGCCCATTGCCCATACCCCCATGAGGTTCTTTCTTCCCATGGACAAGAATCAGCAGGCATGGTGGCTTTGCAAGGGTGGGATGCACAAGAAGATAGTCCTACCGTGGTTCACTTGGCCATGTACCTGCTTGCTCTAGATGAGCAATATGATCGGCAAGCCTTAGAACTGAGGATCTGCCTCTATTGAGCCAAGGAAGCCGAGATCTTCACCCGGATGCCTGAGGTGCAACTTGTTGAAGCGCATGCTAGTGCTACAGCTGCTGAGAGCTGGGTGACTGCCATGTCAGAAGTTTGAAGGAGGCTAAAGATTAGCATGTCCATCAGCCGCGAGAGGCCTATCTTATCACCAAGGCCAAGCGAAGGACGTTGGCTGCTGAAAGGTAGGATGCCCCGATCTTAGAAGGGATCCCTATCCATCCACCAGAAAGAAGGAGAACCTGTGTTGCAGTGCTGCCAGCACCTCCACCTTCGGAAGTGTCAGAAGTCGAGCCCTTGATTCTCTCACTCGGCCACTGCTAAGAGAAGAGGTAGATCCATAGCCTGGGCAGTAGAAGAATCCACCGAGCCCAGGAATGAAGATGCATGGTGTCGAGTAGATCAGTCGCCTTGGGATGCTGTACACGTAGTAGTAGTGCTTGTTGTCGCTGTTCTTTGGTGTTGTACTCTTGCCGTTGTTCTTCGTCCGTAGTTGTTGAGATCGTTCGATCATAGAGAATGATGTGTCATGACTGGGAGACTGGATGCCTATACGTGTACTCATATAAGAGAATTGGAATGTGCATTTTGTTTATTTCGCTGTGTTTATTACGTTCATCTACCCTAAGTTTCATTAGGCGTGCTTAAAGTTTTCAAGAATGATATTAAGTGAGTTGTAAGAGAAGTTAATATTCAGAGACCAGCAGACCAGCCGTGATTGGATAACATTGGACACTGTATCAACTAATTATGGATGTCCTAGCAGAACACTTGAATCTCTTTAAATCAAATCCGTCGTTGGATTTGAATTTCTTGTCCCTTGTCGTGAAGGGAACCCTTGTGGTTTGAATCTTTCCTTACAATACTTCCCTTATTCTGTGGTCTATGACCCCATCGCCTTCATGGTGTGTAAGCTGGAAATAGTTGCTTGGTTAATAGCTTATAGTGCCGCAATAAAACCGAGGGCTCCCTGTGGAACAGCTGCCACATGGTGATACTGCTCGACACGCGCTGGTATCGAGGTTGTTAACCAAGTACCTTTGCCAAGTTACACCGCCATACTGCTTTTACTACAAAATATTCTCCTTGAAAATGTTCAGGTGTTTAAAATAGGAAATCCACAATGGGTTGATGCAAAAGTGTTCTCTTAAAGTAAGCAAAAGGAGGTGGTTTTGGAAGAAGAACGTATGAAATGGTCTTGGTTTACACGAAAGACGGATGTGGTCAAGTAAAGGAAAGAAAAAATAGAGTAGTAAGGAAAGTTAACCTTGGGTAGTCGGGAGTGATTGTAAAAATCTGAGTGGATGTCATGTCCCAAGCCCTATGTTTAGTTGACCACGTTACGTATTCTGGTTCATTTCGCTGCGTGCCCTGCAAATGCTGTCTATATCGGGCCCTTAGCTCCCCATTCTCGTGTGGCTGTGACATCATGCCGCACTCGCCGTCCTTGTGCACTGTGCGCTTTTCCTTTTCCCTAGCATTCGGTCGGCTCTCGACTCTCACGCCTTGTCCCTCGTACTGGATCCCCCTCTTCACTCTCATCTCTTTCTCTTTTGGGAACATAGACGCTCGCATGCCTCCCTCATCGAGCACACCCTCTTATCTCCTCTTCTTTATTTCCCACCCGCTTGCTTGTGCAGGGAGCGTACCATGGCCATGTTTATTTCCACGGCATGACCCGTCTATGTATTCCATCCATGCCGTCTCTACTTCCGGTGTGTTGCGCCCCCACCTCCATTCATCACTATAAGATCCCCTTAGTCCTTGCTCTTCTTCTTCATCCTCATTCCCCTCGCATTCGGAGCAGAGCTATGAAATCCAGTCGACATTGTGAAGTTAGGTTCGTCAGTCTAGGATGATGGTGTAATCTGAGAAGAAGAAATGATCTAGTTTCTAAAGAAGTTCAAGTTCCCTTGGTTAGTTGGTCTTAGGGTTCACAATGTTTGAGTTCTACACCATGTTTCGGATAATCATCATCTTGTTGTTTCTCCATTGCCCTTGTCTATCTCGATTTCTGGATTAAGTCTCGATTGTATTAAGTTGCTCTTAACCATGTATCCCAAGATCTCGTGTGGTTTAGTATTCAAAGTCGTGTATTCTTTCATGTAATCCTTGATCTACGGAATGTGATCGTGTTTTTTCCTCTTCTGGTTCTTGCTTCGAATCTCAGGACGAGATTCTTTTTTTGGGGTTGGTTGTAACACCCCTGGTGTTACGAGCTCGTTTAACACCGCGATTTAGGCCTAAGAAAAATTTCTGAAACAAGTTTCTCAGGTTTTTAATTTAAAATGTACTTGAGGTGATAAGCGAATCTTGTGTGACTTAGTTTCGTGGACTCAAATAAATGCTCAAGTTAAATTACGTAGTACGTAGAAATATTTAGGAATATCGAACGACAATTCTAGCAAACGGTTTGTCCTGTTAGATTAAACATAAAAAGCAACTTTTATAAATAAAATAAAATCCATTCATGAATAGAACAATATATATATATACTCACGGGTTTATTTTGATAAGCAAGAATTGACGAGAGAGAGCGCATCAACTTTGTTTATTTTTCTGGCATACAACGTACTCGTTGCATGGTAATTATTTACCGTCTCGTTCTCGTCGTGGCTCTGCATTTCTCTACTGTGGAGGAGATGCCCTAGCTTCAGTCTTCCCATTCGGTCTGCTGCTGTTTGCTCTGACCTTGCTTGCCTTGCTTAGCTTAGCTTGTCTCAGTCTATGCTCGCTTGTCTGGACTGCTTCTCTACCGAGTCAAGCACCCGATTGATAGTGTCCCAGTCACCTTGGCCTACTCCTCACGCACCTTCTTTTCTCCTCTCCACGGTCTCTACCGAGCCACGGCAACTGAAGCGCCTCACGCCCGCTGGAAGCTTCTCAATCTCACTGCTCTCTACTACGTCCCACTATCGTGCCTGTGCCTGCTGCTCCACTCGCCATCCCTCTCAAGCGCCGCTCCACCTCTACGCCGGCCTTTCCCCGCGCGCGTGCCCTGGCCCTGTGTGGACCTACGCCTCCTCGGCGCGCCCGAGATGCAGCGCCCCACGCGTCGACGCCTCGTCGATGAAGAGCCCCTGTCGTTTCCTTCCCGCGCGCGACTCCAACTGCTCCATTCTACCACCGTCCTTCCCTTCCCCGCTACTCGGCCACCGCGCGCGAGTGCGCGAGCCCCGCCGCGCTAGACCTGTAGCTCCTCCATGCAGCCCCTTCCAGGCACCTCCTCCACACGCGCTACTCCATGGTGCCCGCGCGTGTCTCCACCTCGCTGCCCATGCTGCCGTGCGCCGTTGCCCTCCTCTTCTTCCTCACATCGCGTGTCCCCGCCATGGCCATGCCTCATGCACCGTCGTCCAGCCCCCCTCACGGGTACGCAGGCGCACGTGAATCCCGCGCCATTTCCCCTCTGCGGCTGCTCCTGTTCCTCCGTAGCAACCATAGCGCTGCCCTCCTCTTCCACCCCCGCGTTCGTGCTTGATACCCGGCATCTGTGCTCTACCCCCGGTGTCCACGCGCGCCACCTCTATGCGCGTGAGCGCGCCAGGCTCGCCCAGAGTAGTCCTACCTATGCCGTTCCTCGCGTGCCTCTCCGCCGAGCACCAAGCACCGTGCGCGAGCGTGCTGCACCACCCCATGGCTATCCGACCGTCATCCGCGTACCTCCTCGCGCCGCCCCGCTTCACCTCCACCACCGACGAGCCGCCGAAGAGGGTCGGCGGGTTGCTCCTCTGCTCCGTGCGCTCTGCTCCTGGGAAAGAAAGGAAGGTGAGATGGGTGAGAATCCAAGAAGAAATATTGTACAGGGTTGTTTTTGCGAAATATGTGACTCACATGAATAATGTATTCTGGACCATGGATTGGTTTAGTGAAACTATGGGGTCTTTTCTGCATAAGTCGCGCGCACCTTTGGCCTTGGTCACATGGGCCGTAGTTGGCCTTGCACCGCTAGGCCACGCGCGTCGCGCTGCTAGGCCGGTCGGCTACCGTTCGCGTGGGCCACGCGCGCTGCTGGGTCGTCGCCTACGCCGCGCGCTGGGCCGGGCTACCGCTGATTGTCGTGCCCCGCTTGGGCTGCCCTGACCGCTGGGCCGATTTGATGACTGCTGGTTCCTTAGTTTCTAAAACATCTAGCTAAATTGATTACGGAAATAAACTTGTAAAATCAATATAAAGTTGTGTAGGTGTCTAAAAATAGTAAAATCAATTTTGTTAAGTTTCTAAAATCATGACCTACCTGTTAGTATATTTTGTTCACATAGTTTGATAATATTCTTGAAAGCTCTATAATTAAGTTAAGGTACTTAATATTGTAAAATATAAACTTGTTGGAATTTTCATAATAAATTGATAATATTGTTGAATCTAAAATTTGTATAGTAGGCTCCTAGCAATATTAAGTACTCGCTGTAATTTTTGTAGCTCTAGAATAATTAGGTTGCTAAATAGATAATAATGCCCTATTCCGAATAAATATTAAATAGATAAAATGGGATAAAGAAACAACTTGGATTTGTATAACTAAAATAAATGTTGGGAAGTAATGCCTTATTCGACAACATGGATACGTAGATTAGAGCGTTAGAACTGTCTCGTTAGCTTGTGAGACATAATCAGATTTCTAAGCATTTCGACTGTCATCGATTATTTACATCTATGCATTGGCATCAATGTATATCATATAGGTACGATGATGGATCAATGGGTCAATTGAAGGATGATTGGGAATTCAAAGATGGTATAATGGTATTCTCTTTAGGAGATGATGCAATTGAATTTCTATTCAGTTGATGATGGATAATCTAAAGATGCAGATACTAACTTTTTAATATATATCTTACTCAGACAAGTCCTGGTGCATAATCCCTACTTTTCTGCAGTTTAAATTATATTTGTGTATTAAGTTTTAAGGAGTTGAATGAAACCCACTTGCATATATATCTTTATCCTATGAGTCTTACTAGTATGACAGGATCGTATAGATTGCTATGCTACAGGACTCCAGTAGAGGTCGAGTGATTACTTGTCACTCACGAGATATAGAAAAATATGTTACTATATCATTATCACTTGAAAAATATAAATGGTGAAAAAGAAAAATGGTGACCGAGCAGGGATATGGTTTGGGTATTGGTGGGTACAAGAGGTTGTGTCACCGTGGACGCGGGGCATGGCTTGGTTACACTGCTTTCCCTGTCTGTGTCGGTTAAGGACCGATCGTTGCATAAGTCATCGAGACAAGTCACAGATTTATTATCCCGAACACATACTTATGTATGGTCGCTTGGAAGACTTATTGCTCTCTTATCGTGGGTTCTGACTCTTTTCTGGACCGACTGTCAGAGTTTTATTTTGGTGGAGGAGGTCCTTGCACCGCACTAAGTCTAGGACTCAGAGACGGGGGCTTAGAGTCCCAGTTTGGATGGGGACCTAGGACCGCAGGACAGGAGAGTGATGGGTTGGTCCTGCTTGTGCCTTGGGTATAAGCGGGACGTGTGTTTTCGGGGTACCCAGCTGAGGACATTGGTTCACGAATCGCCGCCGAGTCGGTATGGCTTGTCTTATGCCGAGTCGGTATGAAAAAAAGAAATCTGATTACTTACCACATGCTTGAAAGTAGCACAGATGCTTACATAGTATGGTTAGTTAATGAACCAATGCGGTTATTAATAAAAAACAAAAATAAGGACGCACATTTAGTAACGCTTCCTGCAAATGCAATAAACCCACAAGCCAGATAGCCTTATATATCCTTGGAGTCTTTTCTTTTCTACTGTCGGGTAAGTCTTGCTGAGTACAATTGAGTACTCAGGGTTTTATTCCCCTTGTTGCAGGTGACAGGTGGAGACTAGAGCTGACCTTGTGTGTGGATTCCTCCTGATGGGCTCAGAGGGGATTTCCTTTACGTTACGATCATAGTTTTTATTTATAACTCTCACTAAATATTTTTATGAATGAAAGTATTATAATATGTTGTCATAGTTTATATATCAATGCTTCGTCATTTCATGAATAGGTATTTATTTCCGCCATAACTCTGATCACATGTTTATATTCCGCTATTCAATTAAATTGTTTATAACTATAATAATATGATTACATTTCGCTGTTAGAACAATAAATATTATACTCTGATGTTGTATTAAAAGTGATCTAAGAAATGATTAAAAATGATGTAAGCTTTATTCTCTCATTTGTGATCCTAATGGTAAAAATATGGATTTTCGGGTCTCCCCTAGGGTGTGCCCGATGGAACCGAATAATTTAGTGTTCTCCTTCGAGTGCTGAGTGTCTAATAAGAGACGAACACTCTTGGAAGGCATTATATTAAGCAGTTCTGCCACAATTACCACCTTTTAAAGGATGTAGTAGACAAAAAAAAGATAATGCCACAGTTGCACCATCGAAAGGATCAGAAAAGTCATAGAGAGAGAGAGAGAGGTTAATAGGCCTGTTAAAACTTAAAACTCATTCAGCAAAGTAGCAGAATGCTAAGGTTCCACGAATTCTCGTGAAAGTTTCAGAAGGATAGGTAGTGCGCACTTGTTCCTCGTAAGCTTACCGGTTTATGTCCCCCTTAATAGTGTGTTTTTCTATTCTCAAATTTAAAATAGAAATTCAAAGTAAGCTTTTATATTTGGCCAAATTAAGAAATGACATCATAATATAGTAAACGATTCGAGTGATGGAGGAGACGAGCGTGCTAGGGTGTGTAACTTCCGATGACAGGGATTCAGAGCTTCAGAGCGTATAAAGACACATTGTTAGAATGCTTACCTTATATGAACCAATGAGCCATGTTCTCGCTTCAAATTAAACATATTAGAAGATGTTGGACCAACATGCACCCATCTATATATGTCATGTTTGCTTGGCTTATAAGTCGTACTTTTTTAGACAACAAATATTATTTTTTCTTTCACAACAAATCAGTCAACAGTACTTCAATCATGACTTATCAGCCAAGCGAACAGGGCAATAGTTATCGTTTTAAATTGAATAAATTACAAGATGTTGAACTAACATGCCCCAACTTAGGGGGTGTTTGGATCCGGTGACTAAAATTTATGAGGTGTCAAATGAGAATGTCGCATGTGGTATTTGGATACTAATAAAAGAACAAATTACATAATCTATCAGTACTCCACGAGATGAATTTTTAAAGCCTAATTAATCCGTCATTAGTACATGCTTACTGTAGCACCACATTATCAAATCATGTACTAATTAGGCTTAAAAAATCCGTCTCGTAAATTAGTCACAAGTTATATAATTAATTTCATAATTAATCTATATTTAATAGTATAAATATTCGATGAAACAACAAACTATAGGAGGAGGAACAAACACTAGTTGATTGGTGAGTTCAATTTACTCAAACACCGGTACTACTGTGCTTTTATTTGCCCAAACGGAAAATTTCCCCGAAGCGCTACCTGCAAAATCCGGAACCGGCCCACGAACAAAATCTGAATAAAAAATCAACCAAACTCCCAACCCCGCCGTCCCCCGCCTCCCCTCGCGCTCTAGGGTTTTTCCCCGCTCTCCCGTGGGATCCCCACTACTCCCGCTTTGTGCCGCGACGCTCCGACCATGGCGTGGGGGGAGGACGAGGCCATCGGCCCCGACGTGGCCTCGGCGGGTTTTCACGTCTCGGAGCGGATCGGCCGCGACGCCGCCGCGCAGCCCGACCTGGAGGAGGCCCTTGAAGCCTCGCGCTACGCGTCCCACCCCTACTCCTCGCACCCCAAGGGAGGTAAGCTCCGACGTGACCTGCCGTCTACTGCGTGTGTACTGCTAGCCGCGCACGCTTGACTCGTTGATCTGTGCCAGCTTCCCTTTTGGGCGAATGTTACCGTTGTATTTGAGGGTTACAGCAATTGTCCTGGGGGATTCGTGTCATTGTTTTCCCAGTGGAATGGTGTGGTGAGGAATCGAAAAATGAAGGTGGAGGAAAGCATGGCGAGCAGAGGTTTTATCTGTTTATTTCAAGCCACAGAAATTCTGGTGAAGTTTTTTTGTTGCTGCAGACCTGCAGTAGAAGTTTTGGCTCATGTATTGCGCCATAGTACGAGTAGTTTTGGGGCAAATTTCGGGAATGAGACTACAGGACAAAAGTACTATGTGTAACACGGGAGCAATTTACAATCTTGTATTCTTCTGACATACACTGATACACATGATTCCCTAGCAGGATGTGAATCCTGAATCTGACATTAGAAAATGGTGAAAGAGCTTTTGGTCGTTAGGTTATGATGAAACTTGGAAATTGGGGCAAACAGGTGGAAACTAGCATAAACCGAGCAATGCTAGTTTTGCAACAAAAATCACTCGGGAAGGTTCCTATTTTAAATTGGCAGGCTCAACCTTGGCTTATATGAGATCAGCAGTGATGATGTTGAGCTCAAGACATGGTTGAACTAAGTTGGCACTTTACAACCTTATTGAAGAGAAAACACTGTGAAGTTAAACCAAAAATAGCTTTATGTTCAGCTTTTCGGATTGGTGACATCATTCATTCAAGGGACAGATTCTTATAGTATTGCTAATTGAATTGAGGAGGTAGGAACTGTACATTTTGTTTGCTTTGGTTGGTTGAGCATGGGTTGTAGTGTTCAGTCTTCACACTTTTAAAGTAGATAGTTGTTTTTGGTTTTGCTTTGCATTTTTTGTTTGTTGGATTTATGAAATAGTTCATGTTTTAAGTTTTAGTTCTTAGGCTGTTAGGATGAAACACTGCGAACACATTGGTACATGTTGGAACTCTTTGTCTTGAACGCTGGAAAATTTTCTTTAAAGAGAAGTTTTAATGACATTGGACATGATGGTCATGTTGCATGGTCTCAGAAATGCATTGCTGGACCTACTCTTCTCTACCATATGTGTTTATTCTGAGTTATACTTGAAGTTAATAATAAAGTTGTTCCACTAATATTTTGAAAATGAACCTTTATGTCCTCTTAATACATATTTTGTCTCGCCAGTGGCCTTCTTTGGTGGAAGTTGCAGAAACTCGTCAACTCCCTCCTATGTTGATTGAAAGATATAACACAGCTGCCGGTGAAGGAACAGCTCTTTGCGGGATTTTTGCTGGCATACATCGGGCCTGGGCAACAGTTGACAATTCATTTTTCGTCTGGCGTTTTGATAAATGGTAAACCAGTAATATTTGTTTTCTTTTTCTTTTTTACATGTGTGATTGGCCTTAAACTGTTAAAAGGAATACCCTTTATAACGAACTTGATTCTTACTTGGTACTCAGATTTATCTCGTTCTCAATTCATTGTTTCTGTGGGCGTGTTAGTTAGTCACAGCGCTGTTGTTTTGTAAAATTGTTTATACGAGCCCATTATTATATTCCCTTCCATTGTCTATTTTCATATTTGTTTTGAATCAAATGATTGTATGGTCTATAATGTGTTACTTCTGAACTTTTGGCCATGCTAATATTTTGTGGTGCATGGAAGCAGGGGTTGCCTTAGCACCCAGTTACCTCTGTCAAGCTTATTATTATCATGAAGTGATTCCCCTTTTAACATGTAGCGCATTTGGTCGGCGTTACCATCTAGTAGGTCCGAAGATAACATCATTGATTTGAGTTTATTAGATATAAACAGCAGAGTTGGGTTTAATAGCAGTTTTCAAGTGATTCCACTTTCTCGTAAGTGGTCTAATGATACCTTTTCCTCAATGGAGACATGCCATCCTTATTGCTTATATAATTGTTTTTTTTTCTATTTCCCAGGGATGGGCAGTGCCAAGAGCATAATGTCGATGAGCAAGCAATTTGTGCTGTTGGCCTTGCTAGGGCAAAGCCTGGGATTTTCATTGAAGCCATTCAATACCTTTTAGTTTTAGCAACTCCTGTTGAGGTAAGGATGATTATGATTTCCCTTGGAATTGCAACGCACATGCATACCTTGAATGACACTTGCTAATCCAATTGATATATGAAGACGAGCGAAATCTACAGTAATATACATTGCCTGCAAAATTCAATCGTTAAGTTAAAACACACTAAGCATTTGACACAATTTCTGGACAAAATTACTCTTCACAGTATCCATTTTCTGTTTCTTATACCTATCACACCAGGACTAAAATTTACAGGATGCTGAATCAAATTGTATCCTGGAGCTATCTGTAGTTTTAGATTTTCGTAGTGATATGACTGGTCAAGTGTTCAACACTGCAAGGAAGAGTGGACCATCGGATCCTTTCAGGGCATGCTTAGTTTCCTTGCCTTGCTTGACCTAGCCTCAGTAGTGGCTGGGTAACGAGTCAAGATAATCAAATTCATTTCTTACCTACTAATCTTGCTGGGTAAGGTCTTGGCTAATGCAAGCGCCCACTTTGTCTACTATGACATTGAAGCTGTTCCTAATAGTTTTCCTTATGCCTCCGATGTAATGAGACCACCATTGGATTTGAGAGCATCTCAATCAGGAGACCTCAACTCAGGGCCCCTACTTTTGATTTGAGGGCTCCCCTTCTCTTGAGTTTTGCGCACCCTTGGGAGATGGGGCTGAGGGGAAGATCTGGCGGCCTCCATAAAGTAGGGACTTGAGTAGGGGCTCTGTTGTATTAGTTTTTTTTTGGCACCAAAAAGTAGAGTAGGGGCCCTGTTTAGGGTCCATGTTGGAGATGCTCTAAAATATTGGGAACTATTTACAATGGAGTGACAAAAGTACAAGCACAGGATCTTTGTCAAATGCATGGGCCAGCCATCAGTTTCGTCTTATCCTGTTTAGGTTTTGTGTAGCATTTATGAAAACTTAATTGTTAGGTTATCAGTCTGAAATACAAAATATCTTTTGTTCAATAGAAATATTTAGCAACGGTTATACTGATGTATTTACATCAGATGGCCATGCTTTGATTTTCTTTGGGACCAGTAGAATATTAGCTAGTTGGCTGCTACTTCGGCAAGGACAGTCAGTAAATGCTGGATGAACATAATGAAGTCATGTAGCAAGTTTATTTAGTGGAGTATCATGTCTTCGGTGCTAAAATTGCTTGTATGTGTCTTAGAAAAGCTTCCTACTCAATTGAGACATACATACATCATAGGAACTTTATTCCTTATCAAGAAGTCCTTTCCCAATTTGGCTCTTCAATTATATGTACATTGACTTACATCTGTTGTGCCAGCTGATACTTGTTGGAGTTTGCTGTTCTGCAAGTGCTGATGGAACGGACCCATATGCTGAGCTTTCATTACAACCTTTACCTGAGTACATGATTGCCACTGATGGTGTCACAATGACATGCATCACATGTACAGACAAGGGCCAAATTTTTCTAGCTGGTCGCGATGGCCATATATATGAATTGCAGTATACAACTGGTTCAGGTTGGCGTAAACGCTGCCGTAAAGTTTGTCTTACTACTGGTATTGGCAGCCTTCTTTCTAGGTAACTACTGCTGTAAGACCAGAACTGTGATGCTTTGCTTATCTGTATATATGTGGCCACCTGCTTATTAAACCATCATGATTTTCAGGTGGGTACTGCCAAATGCATTCAAATTCTCAACCGTTGATCCAATTGTTGATATGGTCATGGATGAGGAGAGGAACACTATCTATGCGCGTACCGAGGGCATGAAATTGCAATTATTTGATCTAGGAGCTAATGGCGATGGCCCTTTGACAAAAATTGCTGAAGAAAAGAACATTGTTGATCCACGGGATGCACCTTATGGTGGTCGGAATGCACGAAGAGCTGCACGATCACCAAAACCATCAATTGTTTGCATCTCACCTCTATCTGCTATGGAATCAAAATGGCTCCATGCTGTTGCTGTTTTATCAGATGGGAAGAGATTATTCCTCACTACATCTGGTGTAAGTGGTTCTTCAGTTGGATTGAACAGTGGTCTGCAGAGGCCAACCTGTTTAAAAATTGTTGCTACTAGGCCGTCCCCACCTCTGGGGGTTGGTGGTGGGCTTACATTTGGTGCTGTTTCTGCGGCTGGCAGAGCTCATCCTGAGGATCTAGCTTTGAAAGTTGAGTCTGCTTTCTATTCTGCTGGTGCTCTTATAATGTCAGATTCATCCGCTACAGCCATGTCATCTCTTCTGGCTGTGCAGAAAGATTCAGCTGCGCAGCTATCCCTTCCCAGTACCTTCGGAACAGCTTCTAGAACCTCCCGAGCTCTACGAGAAACAGTCTCTGCTTTGCCTGTTGAGGGTCGAATGCTTTGTGCCTCTGATGTCTTACCACTTCCCGATGCTGCTTACACGATGCAGTATTTGTATGCTGATGTGGAATGCTTCACAGGTTTCAGAAAGCCTTCTGAGAAGGCATGTATAAAACTGTGGGCAAAAGGAGATCTTCCTACCCAGCATATCTTGCCTCGGAGGAGGGTTGTTGTATTCAATACTATGGGTTTGATGGAGGTAATTTTTAACAGGCCTGTTGATATTCTAAGGAAATTGTTTGATGGGAACACCCTGAGATCACAAATTGAAGAATTCTTTAATCGCTTTGGTGCTGGAGAGGCTGCAGCAATGTGCTTAACGCTAGCTGCGAAGCTACTTTATGCTGAAGATAGTCTGATAAGCAATGCTGTTTCTGAGAAAGCTGCTGAGGCATTTGAGGACCCTGGGCTTGTTGGGATGCCTCAAATTGATGGCACCACTGCTTTATCTAATACGCGAACTCAAGCTGGAGGCTTTAGTATGGGCCAAGTTGTTCAAGAAGCAGAACCTTTGTTTTCTGGTGCATATGAAGGCCTTTGTTTGTGCTCGTCAAGACTACTTTATCCCATATGGGAGCTCCCTATTATGGTGATTCGAGGACCGGCTGGTACTAATAAACGCGAGGATGGCATAATTGTTTGCAGGCTTTCAGCTGGGGCCATGAAAATTCTTGAGAGTAAGATTCATTCTCTGGAAACATTTTTAAGATCTAGAAGGAACAAGAGAAGGGGCCTTTATGGTTATGTTGCTGGTCTTGGCGATTCTGGTTCCATACTCTACAAAACAGGGCCTATTATTGGTCCTGGAGGGCATAGCAATGGCAGGAGTCCATACAACTCCCAAATTCGAGATATGAACCCTGCAGACAAATCTGCATCAAATAAAAAGCCAAGGCTGCTTTATACATCAGCAGAACTAGCTGCTATGGAGGTAGGTGTTAGGAATTACTCAGCAGAATTAGAGCACATTTTAATTCTTTTTTTTTCACCTGAACACATTGGATTAACAGGTGAGGGCAATGGAGTGTCTTAGGCGGTTGCTTAGGAGATCTGGTGAAGCACTCTTTCTGCTTCAACTTATTTGCCAGCATAATGTTGCCCGTTTGGCTCAGACGCTGGGCAATGATTTATGCAAGAAATTAGTTCAGTTAACATTTCATCAATTGGTATGTTCGGAGGATGGTGATCAGCTTGCGATGCGTCTTATTTCTGCACTCATGGAGGTAATACAGTCACCCTCATGTTCCTTACTCTGCCAATATGAAAGCAGGGAAATCGCAAGTGCAACATGCACCTTCAGCATTCTCAACTGTTCCAGTTTAGGTCAGTAATTTTATATGATTTTTGCAGTACTATATTGGCCCGGAGGGCAGAGGAACTGTTGAAGAAATCAGTACTAAATTGAGGGAGGGTTGCCCTAGTTACTTCAATGAGTCAGACTACAAATATTACTTGGCAGTGGAATGCCTTGAGAGAGCATCTATGACTAATAACCCGATGAGAGAGATATTCTTGCTAGAGATGCTTTCAACCTCTTGACTAAAATTCCAGACTCTGCTGATTTGAGTGCCATATGCAAGAGATTTGAGAACCTAAGGTTAGTGACTTCCTCTGATAACAAATACTGTATCTGGTCAGTCAAACATGTTTAACTTTGATCATCAGTATCTGAACTTCTATATGGATTGAAAACAGGTAGACTTTACTAGATGGACTTATACTGTATCTGGTCATTATGAAGACCTACTTTCAGAATCTATACCTCTTTTCACTCAATAGATATATTTTTTTACAGTAGAAATATTATATTACAATTAGGACAAAACTAGATGGACTTGTATTTGTGATAGGAGTGGAAATACTGTATTGATTTGCAACCTAAAATCTATCAATCTTGGTAATTTTATTTATTTTTTACATCTGTCAGCTGATATATTTATATATTTTTTTGTTGGGTGTGGGTTCAGATTTTACGAGGCTGTAGTCCGGTTGTCTCTGCAGAAAGCTCAAGCACTTGACTCCAATGCTGATGTTATCAATGGTCAAATTGATCCAAGGCATCATGATACCATAATGTTGCAGCGTGAACAATGCTATGAGATTGTTATGAATGCTCTGCGGACTCTCAAGGGTGTTGGGCATAGTCGAATGCAAAGTGCAGACAAGTCATCTGGTCTAGCAACTGCTGTTGATCCAGCTTCTCGAAGCAAGTACATCAAACAAATTATCCAACTTAGTGTCCAATGGCCGGACACAGTTTTCCATGAGCATCTATACAGGACACTTATTGAGCTCGGTCTAGAAAATGAGCTTTTGGAGTATGGTGGTTCTGATTTGGTTTCTTTTCTGCAGAGTGCTGGTCGTAAGCATCAAGAAGAGGTGTGCCATAATCCTTGTTTTCCCACCAAAGTTGGAACTATGGATACATAATTAGTATTTCATAAAAAAGGAAACCTTATCTGGCCTGTCACTGTGTTGGTGATATTATCCTATTTTGGCTTTTGCCCATTGACATACAATTAAATAATTTGGGCTGTTGGTTGATTTAATTCTGTTGTCCCAGAGGAATCCTAAGCACCTGCCATTGGTGTGCGTTTGTTGAAAATTACCATCATTTGTTGTGTAGTTGGCCTGGATTTTATGTGCTATACTCCTACTTCTTTATCATAACCTAATAACCTTATATGCTTATTACCCAGACAAGATCCCATAGCCCATGCATCTTGACAATACAGAAACAAAACTATTAGTATGTTTTCATGTGTTTTTTTCCCCACGTAAACAAGAGTTGCTGGATTTGATCAGGTTTGCCTATAGCATGCCTATCAAATACTCTGCTGATCTGAATTTTAATACCATGTACTGGTTGTAGCTGATAGGCGAGTTATTTTGCCACAAATATCTGAGAAGTGCTTCCTAGATACTGGCCATATGATTACATAAATACCTTTCATGTCACTGTATCTTTCCAAGTCAGTATTGTTCATGCATCACTTTTAGTCTTTATCATGTTGTCTGAGACCGGGATGTTGTTCCTGACTATCAATTTTTACCTGTATAAGGTTCGGTCAATTTCCTCAGTTACATCTGGAGCTGCTAAGTTGCATGATTTAGGTGCACCTATCTCGACTAGTCAAACAAAGTATCTTGAGCTCCTAGCTAGGTACTATGTTCGCAAGGGGGAGCATATTGCTGCTGCCAGGATGTTGTTAATATTGGCAGAGCGACAGTGCTCCAATTCCGAAGAAGCTCCAACTCTTGACAAGAGGTCTCTGGATTTTGAACCCTTATTTTGTTTACTTTTATAAATTTCATAATTTATATTCATCATTTGTATGGACTAACAGTATAAATTTACTTTTGGAATCCAGGTATGAATATCTCAGAGATGCAGTGCTTCAGGCCAAAAGCGCAGGCATCGCTGCTGATTCGTCTAGAAATCCTATTGATAGTAGCACAGTGGATTTACTTGAAGGCAAACTTGCTGTGCTACGCTTCCAAATGCAAATCAAACAAGAATTGGAGCTCATGGCTGCGCGGGTTGAAAATATTCCAAGCAGTTCTGAATCACCTAGTGTTCCGTTCCGTCGGGACAACATTCTTGCTGATGCAGAGACTGCTAAGGCTGCTAAGGATAAGGCAAATGAACTATCATTGAATCTCAAGAGTATCACTCAACTGTATAATGATTATGCTGTTCCATTTGGTCTCTGGGAGGTATGTTTTTTCTTTGTTTCATAGAACTTACTCACTTGGTCTTGCTTTTGTCAATTTAATATGCTTTGCTGCGTCTCAATGATAATTATATTCTCAAACTATGTATTAAGCTCTTCCATAAAACTCCAACTACTATGCATAATAGCAAAGCTTGTGGACATGCAACATTTTGAAAATATTTGTTGAAATAAGAGATATAAGAGTCAGATGAAACTTGAAACAACAGGAATAATCACTTGTGGCGATAACGCTAGCCACCTAGGAGGCAAGCAGGATACTGAGTTTGACAGAAAATCAGTAGGGAGATTCTGTGAGTTGGGATTGGTGGTACTCTGGGGACTGTTAGAAGTTAACTTCTCTCTCCGATAAACTTAATTTCGAAAGGATTTCCTTAGCTGTGGGACTTAGGCACCTAGTATGTGTTCTTGTCCTTAATTATTATAGTATTGGGTGCATCAAACCCTGTTTACTTGTAACTCTACACAGTTAGGACAGAAGGTTTCTAAATTAACTCTACACAGTTAGAATCATAACTGGGGTCAGGATATGAATTCTCAGCATAATCGATCTCCTGAATCTAAGTTTTAGACAGTATTCGTTTGTTTGTTTTCGTTGATACTAGGAGTTCCCTGTATCTACCAAATCTTGCATCTATATTGGGTTATTAGCAAATGATTTCTCTTAAAAAGACTTGAATTTTTTTTGTTAGGTTTGCCTGGAAATGCTGAGCTTTGCTAATTACTCTGGAGATGCTGATAGCAAAATTGTTCGAGAAATTTGGGCTAGACTCCTTGATCAGGCACTTACAAAAGGTGGTGTTGCAGAAGCATGTTCTGTGGTGAAAAGAGTAGGCTCGAAACTTGATCCTGCAGATGGAGCTTGTTTACCTTTAGATATAATATGCCTTCATCTTGAGAAGGCTGCATTGGTAATGTGTATATTCTGTATTTTCCGTACATGCATACTTGAGACTAACTGTGAGAGCATTCCACTATGGTACTCATATTATCCTGCTCTTATCTACAGGATAGATTAAGTTCAGGAGAAGAATTAGTTGGTGACGATGATGTTGCAAGAGCTCTTCTTGGTGCCTGTAAAGGTCTTCCTGAACCTGTACTTGCTGTGTATGATCAACTGTTATCTAACGGTGCAATCATACCCTCACTAAATCTGAAGTTGCGCCTGCTGCGATCAGTTCTTGCAATCCTCCGTGAGTGGGGGATATCTGTCGTTGCACATAGGCTAGGCACCACAAGTGCTGGGGCTTCATTCTTTCTTGATGGAACATTCTCACTAAACCAAACAGGGACTGCAAATCAAGGTGCTCGAGATAAAATAATTAGTTTGGCGAACAGGTAAGTCTAAACGTTAATGACATTTACATTTATGATTCTCTTTCATCTGGACTACTACTGTTTCATACAAATGTGCTCTTATCAATTGTTTGAATGCTGTTAAATCCTTAAAAAATTCATCGTATTGTTCCACTATTTGATTCACTTTTATTTTGCTATGTGAACCTTGCTACCACCTCACACATCTATTAGACCATTCTCTTACATTGTATTGCAATTTCAGGTACATGACTGAGGTGAAGCGATTAAACCTTCCACAGAACCAAACGGAGAATGTCTACCGCGGTTTCCGTGAACTTGAGGAGAAATTACTATCTCCTTATTAGGCAATTTTCAGTTGGTCCTCAAGATTGTAAAGGATGATCCTGCATCTGTTGTACCACAAACCAAGGAATAGAGTCGAAGGCTTCTGGATTCACCTCAGCATGATCTCTATTGTTCCTTACACGTATCTGCAAGAACCCAAGGCCGCTTTAATCATTATTAATCAGAGGTTATTCATGACAGTGTGCAGCCTTCTTTTATTTGACTTCGAGCCAGTATGAATTACAGAGCTGCCGATGTGGAAAATTGTCTAGCTGTGTTCATTACTTGCTAATCTAGTGGTAGATGCTGCTGATCCCGTTTTACCTGAATTCAGGAAACAGCTGGAGAACTCAGGCCGGACTTTGAACCAGAACAAACATCTAGCTGTTGAATACAAGTTGGTTTTCATGTTGGAAGTCGAAATTTAGTATGTACCATGACATTGTACAGTTCGATAGTAGATTATTCAGAGTGTTGTAAGCTTTGTAGCTTATGTGTTCGTTGGCATCAAGTTATCATTTCAGTAGCTGGAAAAGTAAACGTTTTTGTCAGAAATGTCGAATTCTAGGTCCTTTTTGTTCCATCTGCTTGGTTTTCGTTTTCCTCCTTTACTTTTTGACGTTTTGCTGGGCCCGTGCGGAAATGACAGGTTGATTATAGATTAATGCTCGTGGATAGGATATTATCGGTTGGGTTAACTATACACAGTTTCCAAAAGTGTGATGATGTCCAATATGGCATGGATGCAAACAACGTCAAGGCTATGCACGACATTGTTGTGTAATGTGTTTCAATCAGATGGTCTGCACTTGAGTAGTGCCTGTGGTCTAAGGCTTGTTTTATTCGACTGCTAGTATAAGAATCATCTCCCCGAGCTTACCGTCTCGACTACTACTAGTATAAGAATCATCTACCCGAGCTTACCGTCGGTATTGGACACGTGATCAAGGAACTGAATTGGTGGACCATGCATGTTTATTGCAAGGAAAATTTAGCTTTGGAACACTGCGCTTTGGTGAAATTGGTCGTGGAACACAAGTATATTTTCTTCGCTGTAGAACACTAAATTCTTTGCTGTAGGACACTGCAGTGTACCTAGAGCAAATAAAAAAAAGTACAGTGTCCTGCCGTCAATTCCATGAATGTTGCAAAGGTTAGCGTACTGCCGGGCTGCCTTTGTCAATTTCGCGGATTGTGGTGAGCACTCTTTAGTCTTTTATACAAATGGTTCGTGAAATCTGCAAACTGATTTACGCAAAATCAGCCTACTGGCTCAGTTCAAAGGATCCTTTGCTCCCTTTAGTGCAGAAGTCTGAGATTTGAAAGGCACATGCAGAGGGGAAACATCGCTTCTTCACCTGGCTGTTGATCCAGTCCAAGATCCTAACGGCGGACAGGTTGTCAGCAAGAAATTGGCGTTGCAATCCAGTTTGCCTTCTGTGTTCATTGTCCCTTTGCGCAGGAGGTTGCTGCATGTGCGGAATTGGGCTGGGGAATGCTTGCCATGAAAAAAACAATGACACCGTTGTAATGTGATAAGCAAAGTATTTACTTTGCTGATAAAACATGAGGAATGATGCCGGGAAGTGTAATTGCAATTGGGCATACCTTAAAAGGCAGATTAAGAAAGGTCTTCCTGCAGAAAGTTGTTGCTGAAGCAGAAAAACATGTACACAAAAATGAAGTACAATCTGCACATGTTTTTTGAGGGAATCTGCACATGTTATCTCACAGATGACACAATGACTCTTTGGTCACTGTCAGACTTGAGAACACATCCAAGTGCCTGTTTGGATTAGCTAGGGCTAGTTTCTCGTTCGGGCTAAAAATTAGCCTAAATTAGCTAAAGTTGGCTAACAACTAGTTGTAGGCTGGCTAACAAATTAGCCCACCTGTTAGTCCCCTGTTTGGATATGCTAGGGCTAATTTTGGCTAATTCTTAGCAGCTGACAATTATCTCTTGGTATCCCAAACAGGCCCTAAGGCAGATCTGATTTGCTTCCATCTTCAATGTGCATACCTTGACCCCTTGAAACTAACCATTTATCTACAAGTATCATGATATCTGAAGAGATTCTTCCATCTTTAGACAGCTCCTTAGTTGCTTTATTTATTAAGCCTACCATTTTCAAAGGATTACTGGGCACCACATCTTTTTGGAGAATAACTTTCAAAAGCTCACATCCTTTACTGGCCTGTCCCTGTGCTATCAACGAATTTATTAAATTTAACTAGGGAAAAAATATCCAAGTCAAAACCTTTCAGTCTTCATCTCTTCATAGTAGTTCACTGCAGTCTCCATTCGACCACACTTGCACAGTCCATTAACAAAAGCAGTATATGCTATCTCATTTGGTGAACAACCTTTTTCACTCATTTTGCACCACAAAACGATGGCTTCATCAGGCCTTCCAGCATTACAGAGTCCGTCTAACAAGCTTGTATATGTAACAACTGTTGGTGGCTTCTCTTCATCAATCATTCATATCTACGCAAGTGATTGCTTTGTCAATCCTGCCGGACTTGCACCAAATATCAATCATAAGATTGTAGGTAACTACAGAAGGAAACAGACCCTTACTCAACATTTCTTCCATGATTTCTTGCGCCTCATCAAACTTACCTGCTTTCCGGAATCCATTTATCAAGATATTGTGTGCTACCACATCAGGAAGATAACATTTGGAAGAAATGTCACGGAAAATCCCTAATGCATTTTCTATCTCTCCAATTTTACACATCCCATTCATGGCAGCAGAGTACGTGACAATGTCAGGAAGAAAACCTAATTTTAACATTTCATCGAGAAATTGCAAGGCTTCTGTTATCCTGCCACTGAGACAAAGCTGTTGCACCATCTCTGTGCAGTTCTTAATCCATGGTTTGTGCGTGTTTGTCCGCATCTCCCTCAGCAGATCAGCGGCAGCACTAGTATCATTTCTTCTACAAATACCATAAAACAATGAATTATATGTGAACTCAGAGGGTTTCAAACCAAGATCCTTCATTTGGTTGAATATCTCATATGCTTCATCTAGTCTATCCGAATTGCACAATTCAAGTATCAAATCATTAAACATCAAAAGCTTTCCCTTGCAACCAAGGCCAACCATGTCCTTTATGAGAGCCAAAGCCAGATCCAGCTTCTTAACCTTACAAAGGCCGCACACAACAATGTTAAACGAATCAGAGTTTGGTTTAACATCTTCACTGATAACAAAAATATGCACACCAACAGTATCATCGTCACTAATCCTCTGACCACCACGCACCATGGAGCTGAGCAACTGATATGCTGCTTCTACCTCTCCATGGTTAGTAAGACCTTCAAGAATCACATTATATAATAGGGCAGCACTGCCGGGTTTCAGATGCACTGCATTTTCATTAATGAATGGGCCAACAGTAGAGAATTCTCCTCGTCTACAGAATGTCTCAATCATCTTCTTGAGCAAGCGGACATCAGGTGTAACCCTGTCCCTCTTCATATCCTCAAACAATTTCACAGCCTTCCCCATCTCGTTTCCATCACACAGCCCCTCAATTAACACACTGTACATCGCCAAATCCACACTGAATCCATAACTGGCCATCTTACCAAACATATCCATGGCCACATCAACCCTCCCCTGCCTGGCAAACCCATGTACTAGAACGCTCAATGTCTTCTCGCTTGGTCGCATGCCAAGTGCCTCCATCCTCCCAATCAGCTCAACTGCATCCTCCACCTTTCCCCACTTGCTGAACGCCACAGCAAGCATAGTTAACACGTGCTCATCCACCCAGGCCTTCTCGCTCATTCTCTGTAACACGGCGCTCGCGTCTTCAGGACGCCCCGCGTTGCAATAGCAATTTAGGAGCGAGGTGAGCGTGTACCTGTCGACGCTCTCGTCACCGCAACTCGCCACCATCTCCTGCAACCGCGCCTCGGCGTCTTCTGCACGGCCGGCCTTGGCGAGCGCGTCGAGGAGGCAGTTGTACGTGTACGAGTTTGGGGTGCAGCTGAGCGTCGTCCTCGCTGCATCAAAAGCGCGGGCAGCGGTATCCGGGAGGCCAGCCGCGCCGAGGCGGCGGAGGAGGAACCCCAGCGCGCCGGGCGTCATGGAGCAGCGAGAGGCGAGCGCTTCGGTGGCGAGGCGGTCAAGGTGCGCGCGCTGGTGCGGTGGCAGGAGTGATGCCATGGCGTTGAGGGAATAGCAGGAGTGGCGGAAGCCCGGCTGCTCGGCGGCCCAGCGGAAGAAGTCGAGCGCGTGGCGCCAGGACGGCAGGCGGAGGATGACGGACTCCGCGGCTGGCGGCGTGAGGTACGCCGCGAGGCGGCGGAGGCGGGCCGCGTCACGGGTGGCGCGCGGGCGGGAGAATTCGTCGAGCAGGTGGTGCGCGAGGAAGCCCGGGGATGAGGGGGTGGGCGCGGCCGGCGGAGCGCCGGCGGCGGCGGTGGTGAAGGACCGGAGCAGGAATAGCGACGAGGGCGCGCGGCCGAGGCGGCCTAGAGACATGGGAATGGCCGGTGGCGAGCTTGACCGGGGCCTTGGGCGGAGTGGCGGCAGGAGGTTCCGGAGTCGACAGGGGGGACTGGGGGCTGGTTTCGGGTCTGTGTTTGTCTGTGGAACTGGAAAAAAAAAGGGTAAATCGGATTCGTGCCGTTATAATTTTCGATGTTTAGAAAAACGTCATTACTATTCGTCTACTCTGAAGCATGCTATTATAATTATTCGTTTTCCACAAAAATGCCACTTAATACGTATGGACACAGCCTGGGACCCAGCTGCAGACGTATACGAAGACGTATACTTCATCACCCCTGTCACTGACACGCGGGCCCCACATGTCATCTTCTTTCTCCTCTCTCTCCACGCCAGCACCCCGCGAGCAGCAGCACGCCGCAGGGCGAGCAGCAGCGCGCCGGCCTAGGCTGGGAGCGGGGAAGGGGCCGTGCCTGCTGGAGCTCGCGGGGACGGGGATAGGACCGCGCCTGCGGGAGCTCGTGGGCATAGGGGTGGGTCGCGCCTGCTGGATCTCGCTGGGACGGGGTCGCTGCAGCGCACAGGGACTGGGGCCACGCCTGCCAGAGCCGGGGACCAGGAGCCCGTGGTCGACTTGCACCAGGATCCAGTGGAGCCCGCGGTCGCGCCGGCATTGGAGGCACTTGTGAACCTACGCGGATTCATGGAGGAGGAGGTGTGCCGGGCGCCAGCCATGGAGGTACTCGTGAAGCCCTAACCGGCGTCGTATCCATTGAGGAGGAGGTTCGCTGGACGTCGGCCATGGACGAGGAGGCGCCCGCCGCCGGGGAAGGCTAGCGGCATGCCGAGCAGCAGCAGCACGCTGCGAGCGAGCAGCAACACGTCGGTCAGACCGCTGAGCTCCGCACCGGCTACGTCCTCGGCGCGGCCGCCCAGGCGGTGAGCTCCGCACCGGCCACGTCCTGCTGCTCGGCTGTGGCACTCCCGTCGGCGACTGCTCGCCCGCGGCGCGCGGGGGTAACGACAGCGGCTCGTCGGCTCACCCGCAAGCCTGCAGCCGCCGTCGCCGGCTGGCGCCCGCCGTGGCCGGGTCGGGATGGAGAGAGAGAGCCGGAGCGAGAGAGGAGGAGGAAGAAGATGACATGAGGGGCTCACGTGTTGTGACATGGGAGATGAAGTATACAGTCTTCGTATACGTCTGCAGCTGGGCTCAGACTGTGTCCATACGTATTCAGTGACTATTTTTATGGAAAATGAAGAATTATAATAACATGTTTTAAAATAGACAAATAGTAATAACGTTTCGACCAACTATCGAAAACTATAATGGCACGAATCAATAAAATAAAAAAAACAGGTGTCCCCGGCCCTCTTTTTTCCCTCCCATCATCAGTATAGATGGCTTTGACTTTGAGGTTTCTGCCTCCGCTGCCTTCCCCGGCCGCCGCCATGTCCTCCACCGCCGCCCGAGCCCTAACGTCCGTCTCCCGCGCAGCCTTCTCCTGGAAGCCGGTAAGTCAGCGACGCTCTAGTGTTTAAAAACAATTAAACATTTGTCTGAAACTATGGCAGACTAACCCTCCTTGCCAGACGGGGCGCCCGCAGCAAACGCTGGCAGCGGCGGTGAGCAGGTCGGGCGTGGGGCTCCACTTGGGAGCGTGCGTCACCGCCACGCTGTTCCCGACGCAAGCTGGCGAGGGTAGGTATTTCCTCGTGGAGGGTGAGGAGGAGGCGAGGGTGGCGGCAGAGGTGTGGAACGCCGAGCCACGGTCGCAGCTCTGCACGACGCTTCGGCGAGGCGAAGGCGCCCACACGCGGGTCCGGACGGTGGAGCACCTTCTCTCGGCGATGGAGGCGCTTGGCGTCGACAACTGCCGTATCGAGCTTAGCGGCGGTGACGAGGTGCGCGGATGTTTGCCCATTTCTCACCTTTGTTTTAGTTCCCTACTTCCAATGTTAATACCTTAGGTGGGAAGGTGTTCAGTTATAGTTGTGTTTTCGATTTATGTGAAAGTGCTTAAGCAATGCCAGATTCCTTTGCTTGATGGATCAGCGCAAGAGTGGGTAGAAGCAATACAAAGCGTTGGCTTGTGTGTGGCAGAGGATGCCAATGGGCAAAAGTTGGATAAACTGGCGCCTGAAATTCATGAGCCTGTTTACCTACGGAGAGATGATTGCTTTATAGCTGCATTCCCTAGCTCGCAAATCCACATCACCTATGGCATTGATTTCCCAAAGGTATATTCATCTCTTCCTTTTGAAATAAGTAAAAAGCTAGTTCGTTATGGATATGAAACTGGATCATGTCTTATGGCCCAGTGATGCATTGTTTATAAAATTATCAATAACATTAGACCATTAGATATACACAAATAGGGTGGGTTCTTCGGTCACTATAAGTTTGAACACAGATAAATGTCACCCCAAATTGACTTTTTGGATCTGACTTTGCTCTGTGTTCATGTATGACATGATTTACTTGGAGCCTATTGCATCGTTTTGATATCCATGTTATGGCTGCCTTTTCAGTTTGCCAATGTTTTATGGCATAGGCCAAGGCAGGATGTGTCGCATCACCAATATATATCATACTCTGTTGCTCTTTTTTTTCCTCTCAAACATGCAAGAGAGCTGTGTATCATACTCTATTCCTCATACAAATAGTGTGTGCTAGAACATGAGAATTAAGGTTAAACATTTTTGTTTATGAGTTGTTTAGGCTTAGCTTTGTTCTTGTTAATGTTATGGCCATCAATTATTCTTTATGGAAGAAGGAAGAAGTACTAGTATACTATCTTTCTTGTTTGTTAGTAAAATGTCCATGCATTGGTTCAGTCTGATACCTTGTGTTGTGCTTATTATATGACATCTGCTATCATATTTTCTAACTTCTAACTGCTTTTGGACTACTATAATGTTGAAAAAGTTTCAGACTTGTATGTAACTTGAGCAAAGTGTGCATCTATTGCAGGTGCCAACGATTGGGTGTCAATGGGTTTCTACATACCTGGATGATAATATATACTCAAGCAAGATTGCGCCTGCAAGAACTTTCTGTATATTTGAAGAGGTTTACTCATACATCTAGCATATGTTTTTCATCACTTCTGTCTCCTTTTGGTAATATGCATTTGTATTCTCTCTCTTATAAGATTACATTACCTGCTATTATCCTGTATTTACAACTGTTTGGGTTCACATTTACATGTATACTTGAGAAACCTCCTTATGTAGGACTAAGTTACTTACCTAGCACATGGTTAATGCTAATTTACTTTGTCATGAACTGATGATTTTGTGATACATGGCTTTATGTTCATTTTCATCTTCTAGCGTACTCTATAACAATTGCATTATTCTTGCTTGGATAAGGACTTAAAAGTACTCCCTCCGGGCAGCTTTCTAAGGCGCTATCGCGTTTTTCTGAAAGGCCGCTATGCAAGACGCGCTGTCATTCCAAGTACTGGCGATTTGACACAAGCACTGTTTTTGAAGCGATCATTGCATGCGACCTTGACACTATTTGAGTCCTCGACCAATACAAAAACGCCGGCTGGCTACATGCTACTTTTCACGAAGCGTCACTGCAACCACATGCACACTATGGAATCAAATCCAATAAATACGAGCACTTTGGCACAGCATCACGGGCTTGGATTAATTCCTCCTTCGTATCTGGAATCCATCTCCTGGCGCCTCCGCGCCTTAGAAAACGGCCCAGAGGGAGTATGTCCTATGTTGTCCTCACAAGTTTGCTGCCTTTGTCCTGTGTGCCTTTTCTTTTCCTTGGAAGGTTCCAGAATGATTTACTTTCGCACAATTTTCTGTCCCTGTAGCACTGCTTTACTTCTTTTTTCTCCTGTTATTTTTGAGAGGTTGCAAGATCCTTTGTTATGGGGATCTGTATTAATATTTTTTTCTTTTGTTAAAGACATTTTTTGGTCATGAATCACACATACATAGTGACTCACTTCTGCTTGCTGCATTTTTGAGTTCAACAGGTTGAAGAAATGCGTGCTGCTGGACTCATCAAAGGAGGGTCACTAGAAAATGCTATGGTTTGCAGGTGAAGAGCAATATGCTGGAAAATGTTGCTTGTTTATTTACCGTTGTGTAGAACTGCCTATTAGAGGTATCCTAGTTGGCCAATTTATTGAAGGTTTATATTCTTCTGGATCTGTTGTCATGTTGTGAATACAAGACAATCCACAGTTCAGACTTATTTCAATATCCGTAGTGCAACTACAACATTAACCTTTTGTTGGTTTATTTCTTAAATATTTTATGTTAAAAATGGTTTCATGAGTAACAACCCAGATGAAATTTGTTATTAGAGTCAGTATTTATCTTTTGTATCAAATAGTTAATAATTTAATATGAACAGGTACTCTGAACTTTGAGTAAAGTTTATTTTAGTAGGAGCTTTTTATCTGTACTTCCAAGATAACTACTATGCGGTGAATACCATCTTTTGCCTTGACTAGTTTAATATGAATACATACTGCTGTTACATAAATCGCTTATTTATAAAGTCATCAACATCAAGTCAGCTAGTAGTTGACCATCCAGTGGTTTGCAGTGTGCCACGTAGTTCAACCAGCAGGACCATTGGGACTGTTGCTTCTCTTATTCCTTCCTTTCAAAACTTTGCACCTTGATGATGTTGCGACTTATGGGCTGGGAATGAAACTGTTGCATTATTTGGATTATGTATTTTCTCTCAACTATATCAGATAATCGTATACTACTTATTTGGTAATTTGACAGCATATCTGGTGGTTGGCTGAATCCACCACTGCGGTTCGAGGATGAACCTTGCCGCCACAAGATTTTAGATCTTATTGGTGACTTCTCGCTGTTTGCACAGAACGGTAACCAGGGTTTTCCAATTGCTCATATAATTGCCTATAAGGTACCTTCTTTATTCAACTTACTACTGTCTTGTTATGTGTGTGATAAGTTAACAACTGCCTCATAAGTCATAAGTTCCTTTCCTTTACTTAAAATAAAATCATAGAAGAGTCGCCTCTTTAAATTCCAGGTTCATGCTCTTCTTTTCACTAGTTAGGACAAGTACATTGCTATATGTTAGCATCTCATACTCCGTCTCATGCAGTGCCACGTAGGATTTTTACTGATAAGAGGTCGTTGTTTCGCGAAACCACCTCATGAGCGAAATGTTATATTATGAGACAACTATTGTACCATTGTATGAGTTGTGATCATGCAACTCACAACTTTACTTTTATTGTGTGCATAAATTAAGGAATTGTGAGTTACCGTGAGATAACTTAAAAGACAACCATTGTATATATTGCCTATTAAGTCGTCTTAAAATTACGTGGCACTACATGAGTCCACCTATGAGACAACACCAATGTATTTGCCTTTAGTCCTTGTAACTTTTGCATTTTTGTTTCATTATTTTTTATTTTGGATCCTACGTGTTCACTGTTTTTTAAATTACTGCTCAGTCAAATTGTTGGTTTTTGTTTACTGATACATATCTTCTTGATCATGTGATAACTAATTGTCGGTGTTTCGAGTTACTAACTAGTAAATTTCTAGTATTGCGCGTCTGGCTCGGATGGTGTGCTTAGAGGACACGAGGTTTATAGTGGTTCGGGCAGAAAGTCCCTACGTCCAGTTCGTCGCTGCGGCTCGTGTTACTAGCACTAAAAGTTTGTAGTAGGGGTTACAAACGAGCGAGAGAGGGACATGTCCCAAGTCTCTGATGTGTGTGCTCCTAAGACGTGTTAGGGCGTGTGTTTTGATGTCTACAGCTGTGTAGAGTAGTGAACCGCCCTCCCTCTCCTAGGGCGTCCTGCTTCCCCTTTTATAGACGAAGGGGAAGAGCAGGTTACACAGAGAGAAAGAGGGAGAAGAGCCAAGGAGAGGAAGGCTTTCAGGACCGCCTGGGTCTTTCTTCTCCTTTATGCGGGTCCCGCCGACACTGCAGATGGTGACAGGGACGGCTCTACGTCGGGCGCCTATTCGCCTGCTGATGCCACGCCCCAGCGATTGTCAGCGGATCGTGACGTCCCATTCCGTCTCGACGAGCGACTGCGGCGAACCAGCGTGCTGGTCAGCGGCCGTACAGGGAGTAGGCAGCATAGTGACCACGCGTCCGTCACTCTTGGTGATGTGAGTTCCTTAGAGTGACATGTCCCGGGCACGGGTCATGTTGAGATGTGCCCGCTCCCTGCACGATGCCAGAAGTTTAACCTTGGGTTGTACTTTCTGGCCCGTTGTGGTTGCGGCGGTACGGGCTTCCGTCAGGAGCCGCGCCTGAGGGGTCGGGCGAGACGGAGTCCCCGACCCAGAGGCCTGGGCGAGCCGGAAGCCCCTGACCCAGAGGTCGGGCGAGCCGGGGCACCCTGACCCAGAGGTCAGGCGAGGAGGAGCCCATGCACCTGGGGGTCGGTTGGAGCTGTAGTCGCGCTCTTGACTGCTCGGATGAATCAATGTTGATGACCATTAGCTCCTTCTCTTCGAGTACTCTAGTATTGGTCCCCGATAGTAGCCCCCGAGCCTACGGAGGAGTAGAATACTCCTTCGAAGACTTTTCCGAACGGGAGGACTCTGAGGGCCTTGACCTTCTTTCGTCGCCCACGGCGTGTCCTAGGGACAGCGATTCCCTTTCGTCGCGATCCGAACCCTCGGGGGTATAGCCATGAGATTTGGTTGGTCGGAAAAGGTCTTTCCTGTTTCCGACCCCTACAGGGGTCTGTCGTTCTGCGACCGCGTGTTCGGTCTCCTTGCGAGTCCAACTTTCCTCGAGCCCCCGCCCGTAGCAGGGGTCCGGTCGAGGATCGGCTCGTCTTCCCTCAAACGTTTTTTCCGATAAAAATGGAGGGGCTGAGCCGTGCTATGATTTCCCTCTATGGACGAATCGTGGTGCTCGGTGAGTGGGGCCCCTGGCATCCCGTTCGCAGGGGTCTGGCTTGGGTCAGCTGGTAACCGACTCCAGATTCTCAGTGGTCAATCCATATAGTTCTTCGGGTCCGTTCGACTGGTCCTGAGGGCTCTCTACCTTTCTTCGAGGGAAAAACCATGGATCGTATCCGGCCGAGACTCGAACGTGGGCTGAGATACCCGCGTGAAAGCTCTAGTTTGGTTTTGTTTAATTGATGGAACTCTAAGTACTAACCTAGTTTATCAAAGTGATTATGAGATAGGTAGCACTATTCCTAAGTGGTGAAGCAAATGAAGATCATGACATAATGATGGTGATTCTATGGTGATAATCAAGTGCTTGGACTTGAAAAGAAGAAAGAGAAAAACAAAAGGCTCAAGGCAAAGGTATAAGTTGTATGAGCCATTTTGTTTCGGTGGTCAAGATACTTAACGAGTGTGATCACATTTAGGATCGATAGCCGTACTATTAAGATGGGTGAAACTCGTATCGAAATGCGGTTATCAAAGTGCCACTAGATGCTCTAACTCAATGTATATGCATTTAGGATCTAGTGGAGTGTTAACACCCTTGAAAACATTTGTGAAAATATGCTAACACATGTGCACAAGGTGATACACTTGGTGGTTGACACATTTGAGCAAGGGTTAGGAACTTCACTGGCGGAGTGTCCGCCCGTAGAGTGCGAACAGTCCGACGGTGCCACCGGCGCTCTATATAGAAAAGACGGAGGTCAATGTAAGTGACCGGATGCTGGTCTTGGTAGGATCGGCGCGTCCGGTCAGTGGAAGCGTGAAGACATTGGCGTCGGTTTTCGACCGGACGCTGGGTCACTTAGTGATCGGACGCTGATGGGGTGCGTTCGGTCCTGCTAACGTGGCAGCGCACAGAGGAGACGTCGAGTGATTGGACGCTGGGTGTGTCCGGTCAGGCATGATCGGACGTGCCCGGTCGTGATTTTTCTTTTCTGAATGCTTACTGTAAACGACCGGACGCTGAGGTCTTGCGTCCGATCACTCCGAAGCAGCGCGTCCGGTCACAACTTAAATGTACTGATGACCGTTGAGATTGGAGAATCAGCGTTTGAAGCAGGGGACACGTGGCACACATCGTGCGACCGGACGCTGGGGTCCAGCGTCCGGTTGATCTGACCTGCACGTTCGGTCATCCCGTTTTTCCGTGGACTAAGGAGCCAACGACTCTATTTATGGGGGCTTCTATTTAAGCCCTATGGCCGGCTCAAGCTCACCCTCTTGTTCATTTGCATTGATATAGCAATCTTGTGAGCTTAGCCAAAGCCCTCCCACTCATTTCCATCATTAATTCATCATCTTTGTGAGATTGGGAGAGAATCCAAGGGCATTGCTTGAGTGATTGCATCTAAAGGCACTTGATATTCGTGTTTCGCTGCGGGATTCACTTGTTACTCTTCGTGGTTGCCGCCACCTAGACGGCTTAGGAGCAGCGAAGATCGTTGAGCGAAGGTTGGTGATTGTCTCCTGGCTCCGATCGTGGTGATTGTGAGGGGTCTCGTGCCTTCCTCGGTGGAGCGTCGAAAGGTAACTCTAGTGGATTGCTCGTGTCATTGAGTTACCTTACTTATGGGTAGGTTCTTGCGGTATCTAATTGTGTGGACGAGGTTCGTACAACACCTCTTAGCCGCCTAACCACCAAGTATTGGTCGACACAATTGGGACTAGCGTGCCGGCAAGCACGTGAACCTCGGGAGAAAAATTGGTTGTCTCTTGCCCTTTGATATTCTCCCGGTGATTGATTTAGTATTTATCTTGTGATTGTCTCACTCCTCTACACAGTGGTATAATCACCCTACTCACTTATTTATATTCTTGCAAACTAGTTGTAGCAAGCTCTTTAGTGTAATTAGAATTGAGAGTTTGCTTTGTTGTTTTAAGTTCATCTAGTGGAACTCTTTAGTGTAGCAAGTGTGAGAGCTCTTAGTAAGTAGTGACATAGCAAATTGTGTGTCTAGAGATCATAGCAACTAGAACTGTTGGATAGGTGGTTTGTAACCCTTGTAGAGCTAGAGCAAGTTTGCATTTCGCTATTTGTTATACTAATCAAATTGCTCTAGTTGATTTGTAGATTTTTAAATAGCCTATTCACCCCCCTCTAGCCATATTAGGACCTTTCACCGCGGCGCTCTTGCATCCGAGTACTGGCCGCTAGCGGCCCATCCCTTTTCACTCCTCACTATAAAGGTGCTCGGAGCGGTTGTCGAATTCCATCGGTGGCCCAACCTTCGAACTCCTGGGCTTAGACGGCCCCGTAGGAGCGTTTTTAGCTCCGTATCCCTCTTACCCTGTGTCGTGTCGTGGCCCTTTCGGGGAGGCGAAACGTTCAGGCATGTTTTTCGAGGGGGCGGCCATAGGTTGCGTGCGCACGCCCCGCGACGAGACATGGTGACAGGTCATGGCAGGCGCGGAGATCTAGGCGGACGGTTGGTTTCCTCGCACCCGTCGCCCCTCCGCAGCCACGCCGACGCCGCCAACAATTAGGTTTCCTGTGTCTGCATCTCTGCCGCCGTTGAGCTCACATTCATCCGCCCCCACCTCCAATGGATCCGTGGTGCCGTTCTAACATCACCTTCCAGCGCATGGAGGGCCTCGTCCGTCGCGGTCTTCTCCGCGTGCGGACCTCGGGCGAGGAGTGGTTGCTGCCTGGCAACGAGGATTCGCCGTCGCCGCCCGATGGCTACGTGGTGTCGTTCGCCCACTTCCACGAGCGTGGGCTCGTGATCCCCGCCCACAAATTCCTCTGGGCCCGCCCACAAATTCATCTGGGGCTGCTGCACTTCTATAAGATTGAGCTGCAGCATCTCAATCCCAACGGGATGCAGCACATGGCGGTGTTCGTCGCGCTATGCGAAGGATTCCTGGGGATCAGCTCCTACTTTGACTTGTGGAGGTATTTCTTCGCCGTCAACCTCTAGAAGAAGAAGGAGAAGGGCGGCAGGCAGGAGCTGCACATGCCGATGGGGTGTGCCAGAATCCAACTTCGGAACAATCGAGTCGGCGAGTACTCGTCCATGCGGCTCTCGACGTCTAACAAGGGGTGGCACTCGCAGTGGTTCTACCTCAAGAATGACGCCGCTGCCCCTCTGTCGAAGTTCATCCGGGCGCCTGATCGAAGAGGCCCCGAAGCAGTGGAGGAAGTGGGGCGTCCCGGAGAAGGATAGAAAGAAGACCCGAGACCACATCGGACGCCATCCACATCCTGAAGGAGAACGGACCTAAAAGGGTCGGGCGTCATAGCGGCTTACCACGCGAGGAGGGTGGCGCCGCTAATGACGCGCGCGCTCCCGCTATACGCGATGGCGTCCGAGGCGTCGTTCGACGGAACGACGCTCGTTGAGGGAACGCTCCCCAACTCCGAGATCGCGCAACGTATCAAGGAGGCGATGGAGCCTTTGCGGGACGACGCGGGTGCTGCCCTCGACTTCGTCTACCCGGTGTCGGGGCATCCTCCTAATGCGGCCGGAGCCAGGCTACGTTGTCTTCGTAAGTTTTCCTTTCTCTTGCCTTCTCTTTAATTGATTTCCCGACCCCATGAGACTAACTTTGAGAGGGGCGGGACCAGCCGAGGGACCTCATCCTCACGGATCACCCGGCGCCGTTGCCGAGGCATTCAGCCGTGAGGGCGGTGAATCGCGTCGAGGGCGAGCGGCTGAGGAAGGCGAAGGAGGACAAGAAGAGGAAGAAGCAGCGAAAGCTGCGGGCGCGAAAACGAGGGGAGGACACTGACAACGATGATGACGATGACGATGGTGACGACTACAAGGTGATGGAGGAAGAAGAAACGGCAGCCGACAATATCTAGTGGGACAACCTGGAGAACGAGGATGCGCTGACAGCCATCGGTTCATCCTTGCAGGCGTCGGGACCCCGTTCCAGGGAGGGGAGGGTACGTCTGGGGAGCCGGCGGAGGCGGGTCATTTCGACGATGCCTCCCAGGAACCGACAGAGGAGGGACGTACTGTCGGCCTGCCCCAGGCGCCAACAGAGGTGGGCGGCTCTACCGTCACGCCCGAGGTGCCAGCGGAGGTGGGCGGCTCTGTCGTCGCGCCCCAAGAGCCAAGGGGAGTGGGGCGTTCCGCTAATGTGCCCCAGGAGCTGCTAAGGGCGAGCCCCTCTGCCCAGGAGTAGGGGGTGGGCTCGAAACAGCCTCGTTCCGACGAGGCGGAGCAAGGGTCGGGGGGTTCGTCCCCCAAACGCATCTGCCGCCCAACGGCGCTGAGGTGAGTTATCAATTCCTCTGTTTTTCCTGTTTTAGTCAGATTTCGTCATGACTTGTGTTTTTCGTCCCTTGTAGCATCGGCAGGCAGCGGAATCCTTTGGCATTGGTGCCAAAGAAGAGCATCGCCCTCCAATCGGGGCGGCGGCTGTCGGCTGGTGTCGCGCCTGTTTCGGGTGGGAACGACGCTAGTGTGACCGCATCGCCGGACGGTCAAGCGCCGTCCACGGTGGCGCCTATGCCCTCGGCGGGACGGGAGGACGCGGGCGTTCAAGGGGCGCCTTCGGAGGCCGCGGAGCAGCCGGTGACGGCCGCCATACCGCTGCCGACGGCGGGGTGGATGGCGCTGCCGAACGCGCTCGTGGCGCCGACCGTGGTGGGCGCGACGCAGCCGTGAAAGCTCTAGTTTGGTTTTGGTTAATTGATGAAACTCTAAGTGCTAACCTAGTTTATCAAGATGATTATGAGATAGGTAGCACTACTCCAAGTGATGAAGCAATGGCGAAGATTATGACAATGGTGATGGTCAAATGCTTAAACTTGGAAAAGAAGAAAGAGAAAAACAAAAGGCTCAAGGCAAAGGTATAAAATGTAGGAGCCATTTTGTTTTAGTGATCAAGACACTTAGTGAGTGTGATCACATTTAGGATAGATAGCCGTACTATTAAGAGGAGTGAAACTCGTATCGGAATACAGTTATTAAAGTGCCACTAGATGCTCTAACTCATTGCATATGCATTTAGGATCTAGTGGAGTGCTAACACCTTGAAAATGTTTGTGAAAATATGCTAACACTTGTGCACAAGGTGATACACTTGGTGGTGTTGGCACATCTACAAAGGAGGTGGTGTTTGCAGGGTTGAGATGGATTCGGCGCTTTCGGGAAAATGGAATGCCTATTTTCTATTGCGTCGGATGTAAATTCTTGTGGTTGGCACATTAGAGCAAGAGTGACGAAGTTAGAAGTGAAAACGAGTTATCGTGAAGACGCTGACGTCGGTCAACTGACCGGACGCTGGGTCTGAAAGCACCGAACCCTGGCAGCGCGCGTCCGGTCAGGTGTGGCAGAGGTCGCCAGTTTCGTTGTTGCACCGGACGCTGGACCTGAGATGCACCGGACGCTGGTTTCTGCGTTCGGTCAAACTGACGAGTCTGTACAGTACCTAGGGCATTGCACCGGACGCTGGTCTGTGTCCGGTCAAGATGGACCGGACGCGTCTGGTCGAAGAAATACGTCTCGGGGAGCTTACTGGAAACGACCGGACGCTGAGATCCAGCGTCCGTTCACTTTGTAACTGACGCATCCGATCATGTCATGACTGTTAAGATCAAACGACTCTTGTTGAACGAAGGATGATACGTGGTTTACATCGGTTGACCGGACGCTGGGTCTAGAGTTCGGTCAGTATGACCGGAGCGTACGGTCAGAGCGCGTTTTGCCCAGTGAAGGGGTATAACGGCTCTATTTGACTGGGGCTCTATTTATAGCCCCATGGCCGGCTCAAGGGAGCTCTCTTGCACATTTTCATTGACATAACAACCTTGTGAGCTTAGCCAAAGTCCTCCCACTCATCTCCATCATTGATTCATCATCTTTGTGAGATTGGGAGAGAATCCAAGTGCATTGCTTGAGTGATTGCATCTAGAGGCACTTGGTATTCGTGTTGCGCTACGGATTTCGCTTGTTACTCTTGGTGGTTGCCACCACCTAGACGGCTCGGTCTAGCGGTGGAGGATCGGCACGAGTTGGTGATTGTTTGTGGCCGTCTCCGGTGATTGTGAGGGGAGTTATACCTTCTCCGGCGGAGCGCCGAAAGGTAACTCTAGTAAATTGCTCGTGTCATTGAGTTACCTCACTTGTGGGTCAGTTCTTGCGGTATCCAATCGTGTGGACGAGGTTTGTGAAACTCCTTTTAGCCGCTAAACCACCAAGTGTTGGTCGACACAAAGGGGACGTACCGTGTTGGCAAGCACGTGAACCTCGGGAGAAAATCGATTGTCTCTTGTCTTTTGCATTCTCCCGGTGATTGGCTTAATTTTCATCTTGTGATTGGTTCATCCCCTACACGGCGGTATAATCACCCTACTCACCTATTTACATTCTTGCAAACTAGTTGATACAAGCTCTTTAGTGTAATTAGAATTGAGAGCTTGCTTTATTAGTGTCATTCATCTAGTTTAGCTCTTTAGAGTAGCAAGATTGAGAGTTCTTAGTGAGTAGTTACATAGCAAGTTTGGGTGCCTAAGTAATCATTGCAACTAGAATTGTTGGATAGGTGGCTTGCAACCCTTATAGAGCTAGAGCAAGTTTACATTACGCTATTTGTCATACTAATCAAATTGCTCTAGTTGATTTGTAGATTTTTAAATAGGCTATTCATCTCCCTCTAGCCATATTAGGACCTTTCAAGCCGGTCGTGACCCCGTCGACGCAGGTGGAGGTGGCGGCGGCCGTGACAGATGGGTCACAGCCGGGCGCAACTGCATCGTCGCCTGAGGCATCGGCGCGACCCGTGCCATCGGCGGACCAAGCGACGGCGCCTGGCGTGGGCCGGACGGAGGGGGACGCGGTCGAGGGGTCCCCGGGAGTTGTGCTGGGAGAGAGGTTCGCTTCCGCACCGCTGACCCCTTCCGTCACTAGAGGGGGCGTCCCAGCGGGGACGTCGTGGTGAGAGGCGTCGGCGGCGCTTGGGGCCGGCAGGGAGTCGTCCCTGACCTTGATGTCGGTGGACAGCGGCTCGCCCGCGCGGGGTGAGCCCCTGCTCCAGTGGATAGATCCGCAAGATCCGGCGTCGACGCTTTTTACCCTAGACGCCGCCGCACAGAGCATAGAGCGGGAGAGCCTCGACGTAGGGATCGTGTCCGTGCTCGAGTCCTTGGACCATGCCACGGGCGCATTGCGCGACGTTGTTGTTCCGTCCGGTCGGGTTTTGCTTGGTCCTGCTTCTTGCTCTTTTCTTCCTCTATATGCTTTTTGTATCCTGACCATCATCTCCATGCAGTCCCTTATAGCTCGCAGCCGGGGGAAATCTCGATTCCTTCGTCAACAGAAGGAATTATGGGACCGCCTCGTCGAGGAGGCGTGGCTACGCGGGGAGGTGACAGCTCAGCTCGTTGCCACCCAGCAGAGGGTGGTCGAGCTGACTCCCCTCGCCGAGGAGGCGGCCAATCTTCGGTCGCGGGTGGTCGAGGCCCGTCGGGATGCTGGCGAGGTCGAGAAGGCGTTCGAGGCCCTGTCGGCAAGGTCGCGGAAGGATGACGAAGAAGCCGCCAGGGTAAGGAGCGGGATGAGTTGCTCTAGAAGGACGCCGAAACCCGCTAGCGGATCCTTAACCTTCTGGGCGAGGTTGAGAAAGAAAGGGATTTGAAGTTGGGGGCTGAGGAGAAGCTTGCGGCCCTGGAGAAAAGGGCGAGCCTGGATGCCCCGGCGGTCGCTCGGCTGCGTAAGGAGCGGGATGAGCAGATCTAAACCGCGGAGAGGCTCTGCTCGAAACGTGGCACGACTCACGAGGAGCGTGACCAGGCCTGCCAAGCGCGCGACGCGCGTAGCAGAAGGTCGGCTCCCTCCAAGCCGAGCTCGAAATGGAGACGAACCGAAAGCTGGAGGCTGAGAGCGTTTCTGTCAGGCTGGCTGTGGATCTCACCGAGGTGAGGAGAAATCTTCAGGCGGAGAGTGACGAGCTCGGTATCCTGAGCGCCGCCCTCAGAGTGGTTTGCGACGACCTTGTGGTGGTGCGGTCGGAGGGGACCAGCTCGTTCGCGGCTCGTGCCGTCGAGATCACGGCTCGGGTGCGCCAGCTCGAGAGGAATGCCCTTCGCGCTGGGGTCAATCAGTCCTTCGCGATTGCTCGTTCTCATTATGGGGACAACATCGATCTGGAGTCGATGAGCCACGGCTACGCGCTCGGTTATGAAATCCACAAGCTGGAGGAGATGGAAACGGCGGTGGCTCCCCTTTCGTAGGACCTGGCGGACAGGATAGAAGGCATAGTTCTCCCTCGGAGGGGCTAGTTAGTTAAATAGGTTGGTCGGTCATTTTTGTAATAAGCGAACAAGTTCTATCCCTTTTGTTTCGTTTGAACAAGTCTGTTCTTTCATTTCTGTTTGAAGAAATTTGTTCTTTCTCCCCTTTTTATGTGTAAAAAGGGGTAAAGCGCTCCGACCCTTCCTGTTGTTAAGATTGTAGAGCTCGAGATGCGGGTGAAAAACTCTGATCACACTGGTAAGTAAGAGTGCCGTAGCCGCTAGGGCGTAGGTTTCTAGCAGTCCGACCAGCCTTACTCAGTCGTTCGTTTCCGCAAACCTTGCCTCTAGGTTTTTAACGTGAGAAAGGGGTCGGGCACGGTGACTATTTCGGAAAGGGTATATATATACCCTTATCAGTCCCCGAGTGAGACTTGACCCTTTGCCATTGTCGGGGTCAGGTGTCACTAAAGATCTAGAAGACGATAGCGAAACTGGTAGGAGAAAAGCGTTCTTTTGTTTCAGAAACGTTATTCTTAGTTTTCGTTCGTACCCCCTCCTTAGCATCCGAGCCATCGTTCTGCGACCGCGCATTCGGTCTCCTTGCGAGTCCAACTTTTCTCAAGCCCCCGCGCGTAGCGGGGGTCCGGTCGAGGGTCGGCTCATCTTTGTGATCGCCACCCCGTCCGCGGTTTCCGCAATCGGAGGGGTTGAGCTAACGTCACTTGCCTCGATGGCTCGAGTGTCGCACTCGGTGAGCTCAGCTAACGGGCATGTCCAAATGGAAATCCGGGTCCGTCGTTCGTAACGGGGTCGACATAGCCCTCATGTGGCATTCCACTGCTCCTTAATCTCGCTTCCCGGTAGAAGCTCGAGTCGTTCCGGAGACCGACTTAAGTGGCCCGCTGGCCTCCCCTCGATGGAGATTCTGTGGAACGAGAAGGTCGAGATGACCCTGTCCGCTTCTGTGTTTTCTTCCCTGGCTCTGTTCGACGCGAGACAGCCTCGAGCCCTTCACGGGCCGGCCTTCGAACCTCGGTCGGTCGCCGCTCATATCGAATGAGACGACTATCACTTTGTGACACGACGCGAAGTGTTGTGATGCAATAATTGCATATGTGATGCTTAGATGTATGAGAATGGATGAATGAATGATCATGCACTGGAAAAGTTACCTCGATGGCTCGAGTGATGGGTTCGGGGAGCTCTTATCAGATATGTCTGAGTGGAATCCGGGTTCGTCGTTCGTGACGGAGTCAGCGTAACCCGCATAGGGCATCCTGCTGCTTCTTACCTGTCTCTCGGCAGCAGCTCGAGCCGTCCGATCGACTTGGGTGACCCACTGGCACAGGACTTACCTCGATGGCTCGAGTGACGGGTTAGGGGAACTCTTACCGGATATGTCCTCATGGAATCTGGGTCCGTCGTTCGTGACGGAGTCGGCATAACCCGCATGGGGTATCCTACTGCTCCTTACCCATCTCTCGACATCGAGCCGTCCGATTTACTTGGGTGACCCACTGGCATAGGACTTACCTGCGGAGATAGAGGATGAGATTATCTCGCCCAAGAAATTAGTTAGACAGATAAGCCAAGCGTCGAACTTGTAATAAATGGACAAGTTCTTAAATTTCGTTTTGGCCCTTTTCGTCGTTAAGGCTGTAAAGCTCGTGGTGCGGGTGAACAAACTCTGATCACGCTGGTGAGCAAAAACGTCGTAGCCGCTGGGGCGTAGGTTTCTTGCAGTCCGACCAGTTTTACTCAGGTTTGTTTCCGCAACCCTTGCTTCTTGGTCTCAACGTGAGAGAGGGTTGGGCGCATATAATGTTTGCCAGGTGGATATACTCTTAAACGCGTACCGACTCTTTCCGTAGTTAAGGCTAAAAAGCTCGTGGTGCGGAAAAAACTCTGATCACGCTGGTGAGCAAAAACGCCGTAGCCGCTGGGGCGTAGGTTTCTTGCAGTCCGACCAGTTTTACTCAGTGTTTGTTTCCGCGACCCTCGCTTCTGGAGCTTAACGTGAGAAAGGGTCGGACGTAGAGAATGTCTACCGGATAGATATGCTCTTATCAGCCCTCGAGTGAGGTCTGACCCCCTGCCGTTGCTTGGGGTCCGCTGTCACTAAAGATCGTGGAGTTGATAGTGAAACTGATAAGAGACTCTACGTAAATTAAGGGTAAAAGTGACGTAAATGTTCGATGTTCCAGGCATTGACGAAGACTTCGCCGTCGATGGTCTTGAGCTTGTAGGTGCCTGGTCGGAGCTCATCCGCGATGACGTACGGTCCCTCCCACGGTGGAGAGAGCTTGTGGCGATTCTTGTTGCTCTGGACGAGGCGGAGCACTAGGTCCCCGACGTTGAAGGCTCGACCCCATACTCGACAGCTGTGGTACCTGGTGCAACGCTTGCTGGTACTTGGCTGAGCGGAGGAGGGCGACGTTGCGCGCTTCATTTAGCTAGTCATGGCATCCTCGAGGGAACATCTCGTCTCCTTGTTCGTCGTACGCCCTGACCCTCGGCGCTCCATAATCGAGGTCGGTCGGGAGGATTGCCTCGGAACCGTAGACCATGAAGAATGGTGTATAGCCTGTAGCCCGGCTAGGGTTCGTCCTCAGGCTTTAGAGCACCGCGGGAAGCTCCTGCGACCCATCGTCCGCCAAACTTGTTCAACCGGATGAAGATCCTAGGCTTGAGGCCTTGTAGGACCATGCCGTTTGCGCGCTCGATCTGCCCGTTCGTGCGGGGGTGCGCCACGGCAGCCCAATCGACGCGGATGTGGTATTCATCGCATAATCAGGAGGAACATCTTTCTGGTGAACTGCGTGACATTGTCCATGATGATGGAGTTCGGGACCCCAAAGCGATGGACGATGTCAAGGAAGAACAGCACGACTTGCTCGAACTTGATTGCGGAGAATCGGTCGAGCGTCTATCCACTTTGTAAACTTGTCTACGGCGACAAACAAGTGAGTATAGCCCCCGGGCGCCCTCTTGAGAGGTCCAACCAGATCGAGCCCCTAGGCCGCGAACTGACCACGTGATGGGGATCGTTTGGAGCGCTTGGGCCAGCAGATGGGTCTGCCGAGCGTAAGTATTGACAACCTTCACATGTGCGCACAATCTAGTTCAGCGTCGGCTACTGCGGTCGGCCAGTAGAAGTCTTATCGAAACGCGGTTCCGACCATGGTCCTAGGCGTGGCATGGTGCCCGCAGATCCCACTGTGGATCACTTAGCAACTGCTTCCCTTGTTCGATGGTGATGCAACACTGCACGATCCCAGTGTGGCTTCGCCTGTAGTGCTCGCCCTCAATAAGGACAAAGGATTTGGCGCGACGCGCGAGTCGCCGAGCCTCCATTTTGTCCGTCGGCAGCGCCTCACGGAGGTGGTAGTCGAGGTAGGGCGTCCTCCAGTTGGCCAGAGGGTCGGGCTCTGTCACTGGATCCTTGTTAAACTCCATGACTTTGGGGTCGGATGGAGCCGCTGGCTGGTTAGCCCCCGAGCCTAGGGCAGGCAACCCGTCACTGGTTTGTTCCAGCTCCTCGTAGCGGACCGAGGGCTTGTACTGATCGCTGGCAAAGACGCCCATCGGCATCGGCTCTCGATCGGACACCGTTTTCGCCAGCGCGTCGGCCGCCTTGTTGAGACGCCTCGGGATATGACTGAGCTCGAGACCGTCGAACTTATCTTTCAGCTGGCGGACTTCTCGGACATATGCAGCCATCTTGGCGTTGTGGCAGCTTGACTCCTTCATGACTTGGTCGATGACCAGCTGGGAGTCGCCTCGGACGTCGAGCCATCGGATACCCAACTCGATGGCGATGCGTGCGCCGTTGATGAGTGTCTCATAATCGGCCATATTGTTGGAGGGGAAATTGATGCGAACCATGTACCTCATGCGTACCCCGAGGGGCGAAGCGAAGACCAGCCCCATGCTAGTGCCTTTGTTCATCAACGATCCATCGAAGTACATCGTCCAGTACTCTTGGTCGACGACTGCTGGCGGCATTTGGACCTCGGTCTACTTTGCAACGAAATCGACCAGCACTTAGGGACTTGATGGCAGTCCTAGGGGCATATGAAATGTCTTGACCCACTTCGCGATTCTTCCTGTGGCATCCCGGTTTTGGATGACCTCGCCGAGAGGGTAGGACATCACGACCATTACCGAATGCGACTCGAAGTAGTGACGCAACTTCCTCTTGGCGACAAGGACAGCGTATAGGAGCTTCTGGATTTGGGGGTAGCGAGTCTTAGAATCGGACAAGACCTCACTGATGAAGTACACGGGATGCTGCACTTTGAGGGCGTGTCCCTCTTCTTCTCGCTCTACCACCAGGGCGGCGCTAACCACTTGCGTGGTGGTCGCATTGTAGAGCAGAAACGGTTTCCCGTCGGTCGGAGGGACCAGAATCGGGGCCTTCGTCAGAAGCTGCTAGACCGTGTCAAGCGCCTCCTGGGCCATCGGACGTCCATTCGAAACGGTCGGCCTTCTTCAGAAGCTGATACAGGGGGAGACCTCGTTCGCCGAGGCGCTGAGATAAAGCTGCTGAGCGCGGCGAGGCACCCTGTAACTCGTTGTACCCCCTTTATGTTCTGAATCGGGCCCATCCTTGTGATGGCCGAGATCTTCTCCAGGTTGGTCTCGATGCCACTGCTCGGTGACGATAAAACCTAGCAGCACACTCCTTGGGACTCAAAAAACGCACTTCTCGGGGTTGAGCTTAATGCCGTTTGCTCGGAAGTTTCACGGAAGGCCTGCTCTAGGTCGGCTACGACCTGGTCAGCCCTTTTGGATTTGACCACGATGTCATCCATATAGGCCTCAACGGTCCGTCCGATGAGATTCCCCGAAACACTTGAGCATGCAGCGTTGGTACGTAGCTCTCGCGTTCTTCAGGCCAAACGGCATTAGTGACGTAGTAGAATGATTCGAACAGGGGTGATAAAAGACATCGCGAGCTGGTCGAACTCTTTCATCGCGATTTGATGGTACCCGGAGTACGCATCAAGGAAGCAAAGGGTTTCACACCCTGAGGTCGAGTCGACTACTTGATCTATGCGTGGCAAAGGCAACAGATCCTTTGGACACGCTTTGTTGAGACCCGTGTAGTCAACACACATTTTCCATTTCCCACTCTTTTTTCATGCAAGAACGGGATTGATTAACCACTCAGGTGGTATACTTCCTTGATGAACTCGGCCCCCAAAAGCTTCACAATCTCCTCGCCGATCACCCTACGTTTCTTCCTCATCGAAGCGACGCAGGCGCTGCTTTACCGACTTGGAGCCTGGCCTAATCTTCAAGGCGTGCTCGGCGACTTCTCTCGGAATGCCTAGCATGTCCGAGGGTCTCCACGTAAAGATGTCACTGTTGGCACAGGAGAAAGTCGACAAGCACGCTTTCCTATTCGGAGTAGGAAAGCGTGGTGCCAATACGCACCACTTTGCCCTCAGAGCCGCTGGGGTCTATGAGGACCTCTTTGGCGCCTTCTACAGGCTCGAAAGACCCGGTCGACCGCTTAGGGTCGGGCGTTTTTTCGACGATCTCCTCCCTGATGGCCGCAAGATCTTTGGAGGCGACAATTGGCGCGGCGTGTTCGCAGCACTCGACCTCGCACTTGTAGGCGCGCTAGGAAGGTGGTGCCGATGGTGATGACCCCTGCGTGGACCCTGCATCTTCAACTTCAGATAGGTGTAGTTAGGGACAGCCATAAACTTCGTATAGCATGGACGTCTTAGGATGGCGTGGTGGGTTCTATGGAACCCGACCGCCTCGAAGGTAAGGGTCTTCGTCCTGTAATTAGTCGGATCTCTAAAGGTGACGGGCAAATCGATCTACCCAAGTGGTACGTCCTACTTTTCTGGCACAATGCTGTGGAAAGGCGCCCCGGTCGACCGGATGCGCGCTCGGTCAATGCCCATGGCGTCGAGCGTTTCAGCGTACATGATGTTGAGGCCGCTGCCTCCGTCCATCAGCACTTTGGTGAGCTGCTTCGTGCCGATGATTGGGTCGACCACGAGCGGATATCTTCCCGGCTATGGGACGCTTTACGGGTGGTCATTCCGATCAAAGGTTATGGCGAACTTCGACCATTGAAGGAAGGTAGACGCGGCCGGCTTGGCCATATAGACCTTGCGGGGCACAAGCTTCTGGCGGCGCTTGGAGTTGTAGGCCGCCGACCCTTCGAAGATCATGAGGTAGCCATCCAGTGTTGGAAATCCACTGTCCTTCCTCTCGGCGTCGTCTGCGGTCGGTTTGGGCTCCTTCCTATGCTCCCCTTGTTAGAGCCTCCGGACAAGAACTGCTTCATGACGACGCAGTCCTTGTATAGGTGCTTGACGAGGAAAGCATGGTTCGGTCATGGCCCGTCGAGCAGCTTCTCTGAAGTGGTTCGGGGTACCCTCGGCGGGCTTTCGACCCTCTTTGCGGTCGGTGGAGGCCATAAGCGAGCCGTCGCATCGCTGCTTGTTCTTCTTTTTGTTGAGACAGAGGCGCCTCCGCCGGCGTTCCTCGTCCCGCTTTGCCTTGCTTTTGAGGCAGGTCGAAAAATCGCCCCGCCGCTTCCTCGCCTGAGGCGTGGCTAGTGCGATAGTCGAGAAGCTCCTTGGTGGTTCACGGACCCTTACGTCCCAGCTTATGAACCAGGGACTCACAGATTGTCGGTACGAAAAGTGACCAACACGTAAATATTTATAATTTTACCGTACGTTGTTGTCGGTGCAGAAAGTGACCAACAAGTAAATATTTGTAGTTTTGCCAGTATGTTGTGATCAGAGGTGGTCTAGCACTCAATGACATAGGGTTTATACTGAGTTAGGGCAACGTGCCCTACGTACAGTTTGAGTCGGTCGATGACTTTATTCCTAAGCCTAGATGCTCGAAGTTTGCAGTGAGGGTTACAAACAAGAAGAAGAAAGATGGGAGGTACAAGAGGTCCGGTCAGAAGGGCCTGAGAGCGACTAGGAGCTTCGCTATGTGCTAAGTGTTCAAGCGTGTGTTTGAGGTTCGAACCTAGCGGTTTTGTGGTTGTGAACTAGTGAACTTGATCGATCTAGTGAATCTGAAATCACTTGAATGTTGAGAGAGGGCGCATCCCCTTTTATAGATGAAGGGGATGGCCTTACAAGTGAGAGGAGAGAGTACGTATGCTTCTAAGTCTTGTTGCCCACACCGATGGGTACAGGATGATGGTAGGTGCCCACAACACTGTTGGATGTCGGATGCATGTGGGAGGTTCTATCATTTTGTTCGGGTATGGTAGATGTCGGTACCTGTTATACTGTTGATGCCCAGAGGCACGTAAGGAGTTTCACCATGTTCACTCGGTACTGTAAATGTCGGCGCCCACAACACTGTCGATGCCTAGAGACATGTAGGGAGAGTCTTTCCATATGGGAGTTAATGACGCCCACAATACTGTACGGAAAATGTCGGCGCCTACAACAATGTTTGTGTCAGGGAGGTTGCAGAGTACTATTTCTGCAGGTGTATAAGGTACGGTCTTTGGTATCGTGGTTTGACTTGTGCGCTTTGCCTTGCTTTCTCCGTTCGTTCCCTGGTCCCTTCCAAGCGGGCGTCCTTTGGTCGGTTGGTCCCAGTCGGCTCTGATTGTGCCAGTCGGAGAAGAGCAGTGAGCAGGGTTTTTGCGTACCCTGGTCGGAGACGTGGGGTCGGAGTCAGAAGTAGTGCTTTGGGCAGGCCTTTCGGTCGGAGAGGTTGTCCGGAGGCGGGCTAGAGACCGAAGTGAGCCCTCCGATCGGAGAGGTGGGCCAGAGTCGGAAAACGGGCGTCGCTCCTCGGCTAGACCTTTCGGTCGGCGATTGGATCGCCCTTCTGGCCTGTTGTCCAGATACTTAGGGCCGGCCCATGAGTTGCGCATTGTCTGCTTGAGCCGAGCCTTTGTTGGGAAGCCGGTCCTGTGAGGGGCCCTAGGTTTATGGACCCGATAGTTGTAATCGGATGTGGTCTAGCACTCAATGACACTAGGGTTTATACTGGTTCAGGCAACGTGCCCTATGTCAAGTTTGAGTCGGTCAGTGACTTTATTTCTGACTCCAGGTGCTCGAAGTTTGCTGTGGATTACAAACGAGAGGGAGTGAGATGGGGGTGTATCAGAGGTCTGGTTGGACTCCGGACCAAAGGGCCAAGAGTGATGGGAGCTCCGATGTGCGCTAAGTGTTGCTCTGTTCGGCTTTAGAGTTCTAGAGCCGAGCAGAGAGAATCGGAATGATCTGTATGTTGTTCGTTGGAATCGTTGGTCGTCCGAATCGATCGTTGTTTTGATCGATCGTTTTTTTAGAGCGCATCTCCTTTTATAGATGAAGGAGGCGGCTTCACAAGAGAGAGGCAGTGAGAGAAAGAGAGTATGTGTGCTACCTAGTCTTGTTGCCCATGCCATCGGGTACAAAACGGTTTGTCGGCGCCCACAACATTGTTGGTGTCAGGATGCATGTGGTTGGTTCCATCGTCTTCTTCTGGTATGGCAAATGTCGGCGCCTACCATACTGTAGGATAAATGTCGGCGCCTATAGCATTGTTTCATGTTCTGACATGTCTGGAATGTTGCGGATCATCCCTCTAACACGGTCTGACAGTACTGTCCTGCAGGTGTGCAGGGTACGGACCCTGGTATTGCGGTTGACTGGAGCGCCCCGCCTTACTTGCTCTGTCCGTTTCCTGGGTTTTCATCGAGCGGGCGTCCCCAGGTCGGTCGTTCCCTAGTCGGCTTTGGCCTTCCGGTCGGAGAAGAGCTTGTAGGCAGATGTTTGGTGTACTCCCGGTAGGAGAAGTGAGTCGGAATTCGGAGGCGAGCGTCGTCCCTTCTCGGCTAGGCCTTCCGGTCGGAGAGTCGGAGAGGCGGGCTGGAGTCAGAAGCGACGACGGTCGGAGAGGAGCGTCGTTCCTCCTTGGCCAGGTGTTCCGGTCGGAGAGGCGGGCCGGAGTCGGAAGCGAGCGTCGTTTCCTCCTTGGCCAGGCCTTCTGGTGGGAGAGGCGGGCCGGAGTCGGAAGCGACAACGGTCGAAGAGGAGCGTCGCTCCTCTTTGGCCAGGCCTTCCAGGTCGAAGAGGCGGGCCGGAGTCGGAAGCGACAGAAGCGAGTGTCGTTCCTCTTTGGCCAGGCCTTCCAGGTCGGAGACCGGATCGCCCTTCTGGTCTGTCATTAGGTTTTTGGACCGGCCCAGTGAGTTGCACGTCGTTCGCAACGTCGTCTGCTGGGCCGAGCTTTTTGCTGGGAAGCAGGTCCATGAGGGATCCTGGGTTTATGAACCCGACACAGGTGGTCCCAGACAGGAAAGCTCCTATAACAGTCGGCGTCGGTGACGTTGGGCAGCTCGTTGCATTGCTAGGAGAAGCGACGGCTGTACCCACGAAGAGTTTCCCCGGAATTCTAGTCGGCAGTTTTTCGAGATCCCATGGGTTCCTAGGATGCGCGTATGTGCCCTTGAAAATTTCTCACGAAGATCTCTTTTAGGTCCGCCCAACTTTGGATTCGGTTGGGCGGAAGATGTTCCAACCACGTTCGTGCCGAATCGGCCAGGAACAATGGAGGGTTGCGGATAATGAAATCGTCATTATCCGCTCCACCGGCTTGGCAAGCAAGCCGATAATCCTCGAGCCACAGTCCGGGATTCGTTTCCCCAGAGTATTTTGGGATGTTGGTCGGACGATCGGTACCACGGTAGGAAGGCGGCAGTTGAGGATGTGTCGGCCAAAGGCCTGAGGTCCCGGCAAGTCGGGGCTCGGGCTTCGGTCTTCGCCGCTGTCGTAGTGTCCGCCACGACGAGGGTGGTAGCCTACGGCTAGCCTCCTCCCTCGCATCGCCGCGGATACGCCTGCGAGCGTCGAGGGTGTCGAGCACGTCACAGTGGAGGCCGAGACGTTCATGCACCGGGACGGCGGCGCGCGGCCTGCCGCTTTGCTACGCCTGGTGGACTGACACGTCCCTGTTGGGTTGCTCTGAGGGCACGCGCTGGCTGGCGTCGAGCTTCGCGTCGTCAGGACAGCCAGCTCTCGGCCTATTGCGCCGCCGCACGCTCGAGTAGTGTGCGAATCTCGCGATGGGCCCGACGATCCTCGGGTGTCGTGGGCCCCGGAAGCCCCCAGAGCAAGGCCTGCCGCAGCAGCGATGTTCTTACTTGCCCGGGTGAAGTGTGGGAGGGCTTCAGTCGTCCTCAATGATCCTTCGGTTCACGTCGCGGGCGACGGCGCGTGCACGCCCACCGTCTCCGTGGCGCTCGATCTCTCGTTCGAGCTCCGCGCGTTCCAAGCTCGAGCTAGAGTCATGCTTCCTCAAGCTCTTGGTGCCGGGCCTTCAGCTGCTCTACCCACAGGCGAGGTACCCCGAGGGGTCATGGCTCCCACTTGTTGGAGTCTGAGTTGGAGGGCGGCTCCGATTCTCCTGCGATGAGGTTGTGGAAAGATTCTGCGACATATTCGGTCATCCCCATGAACTCGTCGTTTGTGGGGAATGGGGGCGTGTGTTGCGCCACAAGGTGGCCAACGGTCTCGGCGGCGTTGCGCAGACCGAACGGGAGCGCTGTCGGGGCGCTCCGAATGAGGTATTCCGGGGAAAGCGGCTTCTCCGGCAAGCTGCGTCATGACGTTGGCGAACGAGAAGGTGAGGCAGTCTAAGTTCTCCCGGGACGGTCGGGGTCATAGGAAGGCACCGAGCTGGCGTTCTAGTCCTCCCGTAATCGAAGCCGAGGAGCTGGTCGCTCCCGGGGACGCGGGCCTCCGGTGTGTGTAGCCGCAACTCCTCAAGCGCCTCGGTGATCACGTCGAGGCCTGCGGAGTGGAGAGTTGGACGGCGACGGGAGCCTGCACCAACTCTGCCCCCGTCGTGACGATGAAGTCCAGGTTTCCGAAGCGCACATGTGCGCCCAGGACCTAGCTGACGCCGTGACTAGCCATCCGGGGCCTAATGTGGAAGTCGAGACGCGCAAAAAACCCCTACCTGGCGCGTCAACTATCGGTGTTTCGAGTTACCAATTAGTAAATTTCTAGTATTACGCGTCTAGCTCGAATGGTGTGCTTAGAGGATACGAGGTTTATACTGGTTCGAGCAGAAAGTCTCAACGTCCAGTTCGTCGCTGTTTCTCGTGTTACTAGCACTGAAAGTTTGTAGTAGGGGTTATAAACGAGCGAGAGAGGGACATGTCCCAAGTCTCTGATGTGCGTGTGCTCCTAAGGCGTGTTAGGCCGTGTGTTTTGATATCTACAGCCGTGTAGAGTGGTGAACCGCTCTCCCCTCTCTTGGTGCGTCCTGCTTCCCCTTTTATAGATGAAGGGAAAGAGCAGGTTACACAGAGAAAGAGGGAGAAGAGCTAAGGAGAGGAAGGCTTCCAGGACGGTTCCACGTCGGACGCCTGTTCGCCACTGATGCCACGCCCTAGCGTTGTCAGCGGGTCGTGACGTCTCATTCCGTCCCGACGGGCGACACGGCGAACCAACGTGCTGGTCAGCGGCCGTACAGGAAGTAGGCAGCATAGTGACCACGCGTCTGTCACTGTTGGTGATGTGAGTTCCCTGGAGTGACATGTCGCGGGCACGGGTCATGTTGAGATGTGCCCGCTCCCTGCACGATGCCAGAAGTTTGACCTTGGGTTGTACTTTCTGGCCCGTTGTGGTTGGCGGCGGTACGGGCTTCCGTCAAGAGCCGCACCCGAGGGGTCGGGCGAGACGGAGCCCCCAACCCAGAGGCCGGGCGAGCCGGGGCCCCCGACCCAGAGGTCGGGCGAGGCGGAGCCCGCGCACCCGGGGGTCAGTTGGAGCTGTAGTCGCGCTCTTAACTGCTTGGATGAATGAATGTTGATGACCATTAGCTCCTCTTCGGGTACCCTAGTATTTGTCCCCGGCACTAATAAAAAGCTTGATTTTCATCAGATCTTGTAACACGTTGGTGGTCATTTTGTGTTGATTTCTCACACGTAAAGTCGGTGTCTCATTTGAGGGGGTTTCATTTTGCACTCTCGCCTTTTATAGTTTTGGCTGACTAGTTCCTTTATGAAGTTAATTTTCAATCCCATTTGTAGTGGTTGGTAAAAAGATCATGTAGTTCATGACAGTGAATACTCCAGACACTGACTTCATATACCGTTAATGGATTTTCAATCCCATTTGTAGTTGTAGGTAAAAAGATCATGTAGTTCATGACAGTGAAAACACCAGACAGTGACTTCATATACCGTTAATAGATCAGAGGCATAGTAAAAGTTAGGCCATAATTATAGTTATCCCAAAGGGTACATCAATAACAAAGAGTACCGTTACTGTGATTTCAACTAAAGCCTTGGAAGTTGCATCGACACTCATTATCCTGATGTGACCTTATGCTACAGACCACCTGCTTTTTTTTTGTTTTGTTTTGTTGGCGCATCACAAGCTCATGCTTTCAAGCAGCATGTGGTTCTGAGATAATAATGTTTGTCTGAGGCCATAGCATATTCTCTGCGTACCCTTTTTGTGCAAGAAGATTCTCTGGCTAAGAGAAACGGATTGTAAATTGGTTTCCTAGTTTTTCCTTCTACTGTTGTCTTGTTTATGCTAATCCTTGGAGCTCTCTTGTGGCACCTGAACTTAACTTTTTCCTTTTCTGTGACAAAGGCTGGTCACGCGCTGCACACTGATTTTCTCATCCATCTGTCTGGAAAGAACACTGTGGACCAAGAACAACTTGCTGGGCAATGTTCAAATGTATACGGCTCCTATTCATCTTATGTTCGGTAGTGGTTAGAAAGGCACATTTCAGGACAAGCACCCGGTGACCCTTTATGATTCGTAGGGTTCTATTGTGACATTCATTATCCTTCAGATTCGTAGGCTGCAGCAGCAACTCTTTGCCTTTCAGAAAAATGATTTTGCCGACCCGTGTGGAGTTTCATAAAACTTTGTATGGAAGATCATTTTTTCCATCATACTTTTAAGTTTGCATGCAGATGCGGCCGGGCCGTGTCTGTTCTTTTGATAGCTGAACACAGCTGGGGTTGGACGCGCCAGCAAGCAGTGTGTCTGCAGAGATCCCTCCTCTGATCCTGTTGCAGAGCAGAAAAGCTGCCATCCAAGCAGTGGCTGTGGCTCGGGGTCGGGGTCGGGGTCGCCGGTCGCCACGTCGTGGTCGCCCCTTTTCCCTGTGGATAACCACGAACAGCGTTGAGGTGGCACTGCGACGCGCGGGTGGACGACTGGACCCGGAAAGCGACGTCCTCGCGCGCGTGGGAAAATTTGCCCATGCGTAACGTAAGGAAGGCCGCAGGCCCGCAGATGGCGGTGGCGGCTGATGGAGAGAAGGCGACCGAAAGTGCAAGCGCCCGCGGCCCTCGGAAGCCGCCGCCCGTCCGCCGCGCGGCTTCCTCCTCCCGGAACCAAGTCGGATTCGTCCCATACGCGCGGCCAACCGGTGCTTCACTTGGCAGTTGGGCTATGGCCTACGGGCTCAGCTGCTTCATCCCCATTGGGTGGATGACTCGACTAGGGTGACGTTTAAATCCAGTGGGTAAAGTTAAGGATGTTATATTAGGGTGTCACATAGGAGTAATAATAAAATAAATTATATAAGTTATCAGTAATCTACTAGACGAATTTATTAAGCCTAATTAATACTAATCCGCTTTTAGCGGGACGGCGACCTTGCGTACGTAGAACGGCGTCGCGAAGCAGGAGTATTGCATCAACGGAAGAATAGCAGGCGGCAGATCGATTGGGCCAAAAAATGCAACATCGACGCCAAACCGCCAAACGGACGCTTCCAAACGACGGGCATGGACTGGACTGGAGTAGCACTCCGTTAATCTGGGCTTACGTACGGCAGCTCACTTGCGCGTCACCAGCGGAACCACTTGTGCGGCCGTGAGTGGCACGCACAGAAAGATTCGGCGTCAGGTGGGTATCGGAAGCAGTCACGGCCGGAGAGCCAGCCGTCTATCCTTTCTCGGGGGGAGCGAAAAGAATTCGCGAAAGCCGAGCCCCGAGATTCCCTAGCATCCCGTACGCGCATCGACACAGCCTCCCCCATCCTGTGCCGTCGAGGCTTTCCTGCTGCTGCTGGGCGCTGGCACTACTACTGTACTGAGCAGTAGGTGTATTCCGTACCAGAAGGAACCAGATCTTCGATGTATTTGTTTGGTTTATAAGCCATATTTTTTTAGCTAATAAATATTATTTTTCTCTTATAGTACATCAATCAATAGTACCTTCAGTCATAGCTTATCAGTCAAGCGAACGTGGCTCCTATCCTCGTATTTTTTTCACTGCTAGTGTACCGATCACCAGAGCCTCACTTCAAAAGATAATCCACCTGACCTGACCCTGTTTGTGTTTGTGTTTGGGCTTGCTGTTTGTTGTTGTATGCAGCGGCAGAACCATGAGCCATGCATCTGTTTCGAACAGAACAAAAACTTGATTGGACAAAAGAAATCGCGGTCCAGCACCTAATACTCCCTCTCCTAGGAATCTTGCTGATCCGTGTAAAACTTTGTGCGCTACTTTTGTGCTACTGTGGTGCTATTTCTTTTTTCGAGCAAAATATGGTGCTTTTTCCATTCAGCCTGTTCGTCTGTTGGTTTTAGTCAGGGCTTATCAGCCAGCCAACGATATTTTTCTCTCACAGCAAACCAGCATCAGCCGAGCTTATCAGCCCAGAAAATAACCAATGAACCGACCGATTGACTGAGCAACCTAGCACACATATCGAGTTGTTGCTCAGCACGTTACCTTGACGGTAACATCAAACAAATAAAGCAGTTAGACGAGTGATTTGTGTCGCATAATTGCTTGGCATACCCATTCAGATCGTAGTTCTTTGTAAAATCTCAAGGGCTTGTTTCAGTCGAGGAAATCTCACTTTCTATCTTTGGAGCCTCACTTTCGGTTGCTGGAAAAACATGGCCTGAAGTCATGCATTATACTTTCTCAATTGCCTATAAAAAAATCAAAGGAAAGAAACCCTGGTGGAGTTGCTTCACAATGCATAAAAAGTTTCTTTCGGTTGCTGGATGCCTTGTTCATCAGTTCTGGTTGGGACTAAACGGAGTTTTCCATCTTGGGGACTGAATCAGGTACTTCACTTCACGGTAGCCGTGGGGTAGGGTATGAATGAATGAATAATACATGAATCCTACGCCTAGATGATATTATCAAATTGCAACATTTGAGGTGAACAGTGCGGAGTCACCAGGAATAGAGGTCTTTATAGATACTATTGCACAGTAATGTATTATTTTGTAACAAGTAGACCATGCTCGATTCATCAACCAGCCAAGTAGCTCGCCAAGTGCCAGGAGAACTCCGCATGATTCGCTCATCATGCCGTGTCCTGGCCTACTGGCTGTGGTGCCAGCATCCCAGCCTAGTCCCTGGCTAGTAGCACTACACACATCTGGGCCTCTCGACTCTGGCTTGAGAATTTTTTACACCCCGCCCGGCCGTGTGTTGCACTTGCACAGGCCGAGCAGTTCAGTCCCATCACATGCAGCGCTTGTCAGTTATCACGCACGCCATCATCTCAAACCTTGACCCCGATCATGGACGCGCAGTCATTGAGCGATGGTCTGCGCCTCCTGTCCCTGGTGGGCGTCGTGTGACCTTGTGGCCGCGCCTTGCGCCCAGCCCCCCAGGTGCTGGAAGCTCTTTATTTTCCTTTGAAGGCGACGGTCATGTTTGCTCGGCTCCAGCAGTGACAAATCTCATAATCATATTTGATAATTTGCGAGGCCCAAACCATAATGCCCATCATTTTCCACGCGCACACAAACTGATTCCCATTGTAGCAACGCATTGGCTGGCGCGTGCGTGCGTGCTTTCATCTTATCTTATAATAATGTTATAACCTGTCCATAGAGTTGAGAGAGCTTCTGACAGCAACAAGTTAAGAGTTGGTAGGGAAGAATGCTAATTCCTGTATCCGTGATGGAATTTTTGCTAGCTAAAAGAAAATACTAGTCATGAACCATAAGACTTCTAGTCATAGCTACTCACTTGAGATACATATATAGCTGTCAGCTATTTTAAAGATCAAACATGTTTTGCCCATGCTGGGAAGTTCTTTCCCTTTTCTTTCTATAATAAGGATATGTTTAGATTCAAACAACAAATTGTTAGAGGAGACCAGCTAATAGTTTTTTTTATTAGCGGGCTATTAACTAACAACTAACTGTTAGAGGAAACCAGCTAATAGTTTTTTTATTAGCGGCCTATTAACTAACATATTAGCTTAGCTCTATTTGGATCCTCTAGGTAATAGTTAGTAGTACTTAGCTAAATAGTAAACCAGCTAATAGTTTTTTTAATTAGCGGGCTATTAACTAACAACTAACTATCGGAGGAAACCAACTAATAGTTTTTTTATTAGCGGCCTGTTAACTAACATATTAGCTTAGCTCTATTTGGATCCTCTAGGTAATAGTTAGTAGTACTTAGCTGAATATTAACTAACACATTAACAACAGTTAATAATTTGCATTGACTATAAATAATTTATTTAGCACCAGCTAATATTTTTTATTAGCTAAATAATTTATTTTGAGCTATTAGTTAGACTATAGGTTAGCTAGGGTGTTTAGATCCATCAGATCTACTTTTAACAGCTAACAATTAGCTTATAGGATACAAACAAAACCTAACTCATACGATCGGGAGTATCGTGCACATGTTTATAAGCTTCTAGTAGACGTGGCAAGTGGACACCACGTGCAACCAAAAGAGATATAATGATGTTAATAATTTTCGGTCTCAAAGATTAGAGATGATTTAGGGCAAATGATCGTTTTAGGTTGTTATTATTTTATATTTCATAAGTGTTCTCGATCAATATAGTAAGCTCGGCCACTTGAGCTGGTTGCATTGTGTTGTCAAATATAATAATTGCTCTAGAATTTTAGCTTCACCCCGCGAAGTCACGACATAGACTAGTACTTTGACTAGCATGAAAGGGAAAATAGGTATCCATCACTATCCTAAGGCAAGGGTCCTCGAGCTAGCAGCTTCACTTGTTCCTCTGATCCTTGTTTAGTTCTCCAAAAATGTACTATGCAAAAAGAAAATTTATCGTCACATTAAACTTACGGTATATGCATGGAGTACTAAATGTAGACGAAATCAAAAACTAATTGCACAGTTTGCTTTAACTTTACGAGACGAATCTTTTGAGCCTAATTAGTCAATGTTTGGACAATAATTCACATATACAAACGAAATGCTACAGTGGAAAATCGTGCACCAAACTTTGCCGAACTAAACACGCCCCTAATTGGAGAGTAATAGAATTGCTAGCGATAGTTAAGCCGCTTTCGTTGCGTCAATAAGACAGGGTGATCTCTTAGAATATGGAATAAATGTGGTCACTCAAATTTGGACTAAAATAGATGCCTGGGCAAGAAACAAATGAAAAGAAAAAACATAGCATCGATGGACCAAAGTCCAAAGGCTCAATGCAATCAAGTGTTGCTCCTATTTGGTTCGATAATGGACTTTGCAAATTTTAATAAACCATTGTAAAATAAAAAGCGTGCCTATGTTTATATACCATGTATATGTATATAAGCACCCATATTTACATTTGAAATGTTTTACATTACAATCAGACCTAACCTTAGGACTCATTTATAAGACTAGCACTTCGAGAAATTTTAACTTTCCAATTTCGCCAATTTCGAGTTACAAAGCAGTCACAACGGATTGGTCAAGAAACAATACTTTAGGCTCCCCCCCCACCCACCGCATCACTCCTCCTAGAGCGGCTCAAGCGGACCTCCATACCCTAGCGCCGCTGCCCCTCCACCTCCCCTGCCTCGCTGTTGCCCGTGCAGGTCGCCGGAGGTCCGGGCGAATGCGAGGAAGGAGGTGGCAGGGCTCTCTCCCGCGTCGTTAAGGTCGCAGGCTTCCTCAGATGTCGTTGGTGGCGGCGCTCTCATCTTCGTTGGGCGGATCTTCCTCTCCCCACCCCGATCGGAGCTTCATTGGACCACCGGATCCGGTGGGTCAGAACCCATTTCCGGGCATCCCGGCTAGGATTGCGGCGGTGGAGCTCGTGGCTTAACCATGGGGTGGTAGTGGCTCAGAGGCCGCGCGCAGCGCGGAGTCGCGCAGTGGTGGTACGGCCGGCGGCGCGTGATGTGTGTCCGATGATACGGATGGACGGGCTGCGGTGGCTCAGGTTGTCACGCGTCTCAGCGTGATGGTGTGCCCAAGGTCCTAGTGCCTTTGTTGTGGTCTGGCTCAAATCCTGGAAGGGCTAGGGAGTGGGTGTGTAGACGGCAACAGTTCGGTGCGGGGCCTGTCGGAGGCCCTATGCGGTGTGGGTTGATGCGGGGTGAGCTCGCCAGGGGTTGGGACGTTGGTGGGTTGGATGACTGGGCTTCTTCGGATCCCGACTCTTTTCTCCCCGTCGTCTGCCTTCCTTCTTGTTCGGGCTGACTTCCGTGGTGGAGCTGGCCGGATCAGCTGCGGGGGGTGAACTCTCCGACGGGCTTCTCTCGGCGCTTCTTCTGGCCGATGTTCCTAGGGACGGCAGCCGGGCGGGGCGGCTGCTGACCTCTCGCCGCATCCTACCTCCCTAGTAGGGTTGGGTCTCCGACGACTTAGGTGTGGAGGTTGCATGAGGTTGGGGTGAAAGCTTGGACTACGATGTCTACGAGCGTCGTCCCCCTCTTGGGGCATCATTTTCTACCTCTCCTCCTACCGTACTGGATTTTGCAGGTAAAAACCTTTTCTTATCGGGCTAGCTTGTCGATGGTCCGTTTCCTTCTTGAAGGCTCTGCAAGGCTATCCAGTTTTCACTGTTGATCTATTGTCATCTTCCATAGTGCTTCTCCAAGGTGGTGGTGCTCGGTGCTCCAAGTCATTTTTGCTAGTTCCTTTCTTCGTTGGAGTTGTGCTTCTAGTGGTTAGATAACCGAGTTGCTAGTAGGGTTGTTTTTTGACCAAGTTGGCTAAAGGTTGAGCATATAGTCGAGTGGTGCACTCTCCTAGTTGGTGGTTTTTTGACCCGGTTTCTACTAAAAAAATTGGGCTAGCACTTGCTTTTTTATTTTCTTCGTTTGATATAAATCACGGCAAAGCTTTTGCCGCCCCTTCTAAAAAAAATCGAGTTACAAGGAAGTTGTGTGTATGGGTGTACTCACTTTGTACAGAGCTCATCCCTGACGCGAGCGTGTCTCTATAGATACTGTACTGCCACATAGTTTCTTCTTCCTCATCTCTTTTTCTTCCACAACTGCCCCCACCCTCACCCGCCTTGTCCGTCGGCCCGGCCACCGGCGACCTCGCCACCCGCTGTCCATCCCACAATTCCTTCTCCGCCCTTCCCTAATTCCAGTCGGCTACATACCTACATCTTTGGCGACTCCCCATCCTCGTCGTCGGCTTCGCACAAGCGTCTATCCTCCGCTGCCCGCTTGGTGCCCCCCACGCCTCACTCGCTGCCCTTCAATCGGGCCCCTCCCTTCTAAGTCATCTTCAATGGAGCAGCCCCCCTTCCCCAAAAAAATCCTAAAAATCCTACCGCCGTTGCCTCGTCCATCGTCCCCACCTACGGTGACCCCGCCGTCGACCACCCTCATCCCTCTCTAATCTGGACGCACAAATTTCAAATTCCAAAACGCCACCTTCGTAAATCAACATCCTAAGAATGGCCAAGCACAAAAGGAAACTTCAAGCAATGGCCCAACGGCCCCAATCAAAGCAATGCTACCAGTATTCCTCACCAACTTTAGCTGAGCCAATCGAGCAAGAGTCCTGATCGGTAGAAAGTTGCAAAAGATGGAAAGCTCAAGACCATCAGCCTGGTTGTTTCGGTTTATTCGCTCGTATCTGACTTATAATCCATGGTTTGAACAATATTTTTCTCTCGCACCAAACCAGCCAGCAGTAATTTTAGCCATGACTTATAAGCCAATTCAGCCGAAACAAACAGGCTGCATGTATGGGATCTTCAAAAAAAAATGGAAGGAAATCTAAGACAAAATCAATGCGAGCCGTTTTTAAAAGGAAGCACCCGGTAGCGGCCAGCTAAGCGCGCACGCAGCCATCTCGAGAGAGAGAGAAAAGGGCGCCGCGGACCGCCCCGCCCCGCCGCAAGTGGAAAGCAAGCAGAGACAGGGAGGAGAGAGAAGTAGTGAACGCGCAGCGCAGCCGCAACCGCAGGCCGCAGGCCGCAGCAGCAGCTCTGGCCAGCGGCGTCATTAGCAGTAACTCGTAATCGCTACCTGACCCACGGCCAATCGCGTGATTTACTGGCTTCGCTAATCACGCTTAGCGATTTAGTCTCCTCCTCGCTCGCCCCACCTCTTCCTCCCTCCCTCCCTGCCTCGCTGTTCCCTTTCCCCGCCCGTGCCTGCGGCTTCTGTCTCTGAATCAGCGGCGGCTCCCGAGGCGCGTCCTGGCGAGCGGCTAGGCGCCGGATCTACGGCGGCGATGGAGGTGTGATTTGGACGGGAGGGAACGAGGTGAGGTCTCGGTTTTCTCGATATAGAAGATGGCGGCGGCAGAGGCGCGGGGAGGGGAGTTTCCCGTGGGGATGAAGGTGCTGGTCGTGGACGACGACCCGACGTGCCTCCTCGTGCTCAAGAGGATGCTCCTTGACTGCAGATACGACGGTGGGCAACTGCCCCGCTTCTCTCCTTCTCCCCTCGGTTCGGTTGCTTTGGCGTGCCTCGGCGTCTTCTGGGCGCGAGGCGATTGATTGCTTCCTGTTCCTATCGGTTAACAATAATACGTTTGCTTCTGTTTCATGCCTTGCTACGGTTTTATCTGTTTGTAGTCCGGGAAGGCTCTGCTTTATGCGATTCACACGCCCCTCCCGTAAATTCTGGGGAATTCTGAGATGTCCCGTTATCAATATATAAGAAACCTTCCCTTAGAATTCTAACGGGTGTTTTAAGTAAATTTTAACGCGTCTGTATTTGGGCGTAGTTTGATTGATGGTATATATTTGCATAGGGAGATCTGAGTGGATGCGTTATACGTGGGAAATCTGTGTACGTGCCTAGCTACTGCTGCTGCTTGCTACTCGGAGTGCTTTTGCATTTATCAAAGTATCAAGATTAGATTTCGAGGATTTGCCGCAGCTAAATTCGGATTCCACCACTATTGTATATGTAGTGTATCGGTGATGCACCTGTCACTACCTCGCACGTCCTGATAATCATATATTAGGCCTATGTTTAAATGAGAATACTCTTTGGATGCAGACATGCCATGTTGCATTTAGTATGGGAATATCCATGTATATGAAACCCATAATTCCTTGAAATGTTTGTTTCTAGTGATTCTGTTGTGGGCGCTAGCACCACATGCGTGCACGGGAAAATGAGTGGGTGGGTGGGTGGGTGTGGGGGGGGGGGGGGGGGGGGGGGGGGGGGGGGGGGGGGGGGGGGGGGGGGGGGGAACCAGGTTTAACTTTGTTTTGCAGGAATTGGTGATATCGTATCTTTCTATTTTCATTTCCTGATGTGTTTGTCGTCTTCTGGACGTATCCTTGTGCAGCTTGCCTTAGAAGCTAACTACAACTAATGAATGCATTATTTCGATGCTAGTGCTAGTTTGGTAGAAGATCGAAGAAAATGCAAAATTCTAGACATAGGGATAGGGCCCTAAATGTTAATTAAATGCAAAGTGTGAGAAATTACTGAGCATGCTTTTCTTAGCCATTGTTCCTCGTATTGATACCTGTCAGCTGGATATGCATGACTAAGCCACAGCAAGCATCAGGATGTGATATGTTTTTTTCCATTAAGTTGCAATTCAAATATAGAATCCAATACTTGTTGCTAGTGTGGTTTTGAATTTGTAATTTTTTCGATTCTTGTTGCTCCATGAGACCATGACACAATATTGCATGCTATGGGTTTTATTTGTTTTCTTTTAGATCCACATTTTCATGAACTTTTTTCTATTTCACAGGGACAGAAGCTAGCTAGGTTAGCTTGTTCTTGAATAATACGGATGTGTCAGTCTCAAATTTTGCTTCATACCTGTTGTTGAATTTTCCTTGTATAAGTTCTTTGAAATTTAAACCTTTTTGACCTTTTCTTCTTTTGTTTTACAGTGACAACATGTCCTCAGGCTACAAGAGCACTAACTATGTTGCGAGAGAATAGGCGTGGTTTTGATGTTATAATAAGTGATGTTCACATGCCGGATATGGATGGATTCAGGCTACTTGAACTTGTAGGCCTGGAGATGGACCTTCCAGTTATCAGTGAGTATATATTTCTTCCTGTTTTTTCTGTTCAGTATGCTAACATGTGGTGTTGGAACACATCACTAATAATTGTTGATGAAACTTGCAGTGATGTCTGCTGATTCAAGAACGGATATTGTAATGAAGGGAATTAAGCATGGAGCATGTGACTATTTAATAAAACCTGTCAGAATGGAGGAGTTGAAAAACATCTGGCAACATGTTGTTAGGAAAAAATTTAATGAAAACAAGGATCATGAGCATTCTGGTAGCCTAGATGATACCGATCGTAACAGACCAACCAATAATGATAATGAATACGCTTCCTCTGCGAATGATGGAGATGATGGCAGCTGGAAATCTCAGAAAAAGAAAAGAGAGAAAGAAGATGATGAAACTGACCTGGAAAATGGTGATCCTTCTTCTACATCAAAGAAACCAAGAGTTGTTTGGTCAGTTGAGCTTCATCAACAATTTGTTAACGCAGTCAATCACCTCGGGATAGACAGTAAGATTTTGCTACATATTTTTGTACTTCTTACTTTTATTGACAGGAATTTGCTGTAAATTCATATTGCCAGTTATGCGCCTTCTTGATTGAATTTGAGTATTGTTGATTACCGTCAAAAACCTGAACCTTAGAACGAAGTCATCTCTTCTCCATCATGCTTATATTGTTTTATATTTTCTGCAGAAGCTGTTCCAAAGAAAATTTTGGAATTGATGAATGTCCCTGGCTTAACCAGGGAAAATGTTGCCAGCCATTTGCAGGTTTGGTTTCCAGCTTTCTGATAACATTACATGTTTTAGTACCTTTATCTTTATTGCACATGATGTTGCCGCTTATGCACTTGTACATCTTGCACCTCATTATTTTACCTAAATTTAATCTGCATTTTTTTTGAAAATTTAATCTGGATTTGTTAGTGATATAAATAGATGGCTTCCTGCCAGACTGAACTCAGATTTGAGCGCCTTGTGCTTTTATTGTTACAGCACTTATCTATTCTTTCATTGTAGAATGCAATGTAATTGCACCAAACCGTCATACTATTCATTGTTTGACTGAAAACATTGTGAAAACATGTTACTAAAAAATTCATTTCCCCAGTTCTCCATGGTACATATCACAAAAGCAAACAGCTTTTGACACTTTGACACTATTTTCAGAAATATTCGCCTTGTGCTTTTATTGTTACAGCACTTATCTATTCTTTCATTGTAGAATGCAATGTAATTGCACCAAACCGTCATACTATTCATTGTTTGACTGAAAACATTGTGAAAACATGTTACTAAAAAATCCATTTCCCCAGTTCTCCATGGTACATATCACAAAAGCAAATAGCTTTTGACACTTTGACACTATTTTCAGAAATATTTAACTATAGACATTGCTCTGAAACTGATTAGATGAGGTTGATCTATCCTCTTTTTATTAAGCATTTTGAATGTACCCTATCACCCTATGTAATACATTAAGTTTTACTAGTTTCTATTGGCTTTTGTTGAGCTCCAAGTCCAACCAATATTTAATAACCTCATAGCTTTAGACATCAATGGTGATAATATGCATTTTTTTATATGTGCAGAAATTCAGACTCTACCTGAAGAGAATTGCTCAGCATCATGCAGGAATACCTCATCCATTTGTTGCGCCTGCTTCTAGTGCTAAAGTTGCTCCGTTAGGAGGACTGGAATTCCAAGCTCTGGCTGCTTCTGGTCAGATCCCTCCTCAAGCTCTGGCTGCTTTGCAGGATGAACTCCTTGGTCGACCTACAAGCAGTTTGGCGTTGCCTGGAAGAGACCAGTCATCTTTGCGACTGGCTGCAATCAAAGGAAACAAGCCCTATGGAGAGAGAGAAATAGCATTTGGTCAACCCATATACAAGTGTCAGAATAACACATATGGTGCATTCCCTCAAAGCAGCCCAGCAGTTGGAGGATTGCCATCTTTTGCAGCTTGGCCCAATAACAAACTTGGTATGACTGATTCACCAAGCACATTGGGAAATGTGGGCAATTCTCAAAATAGCAATATGCTATTGCATGAATTGCAGCAACAGCCAGACACCTTGCTGTCAGGAACCCTTCACAATATCGATGTCAAACCTTCTGGTGTAGTTATGCCATCTCAGTCGTTAAATGCTTTCCCGGCTAGTGAGGGTATCTCACCTAATCAAAATCCCTTGATTATACCATCTCAATCCCCAAGTTTTCTGGCATCAATTCCTCCATCCATGAAACATGAACCTCTTCTTGGATCACCTTCACCATCAACCAGTCTGTTGGGTGGGCTTGATATGGTTAATCAAGCTTCAACAAGTCAGCCTTTGATTAGTAGCCATGGAGCAAATCTTCCTGGTCTCATGAACCGCAGCTCAAATGCAATGCCTTCACCAGGAATTAGTAATTTTCAAAGTGGGAATATTCCTTATGTGGTTAATCAGAATGCTATAGGAGTTAGCTCAAGACCACCAGGTGTTCTAAAGACTGAGAGCACTGACTCCCTGAGTCGTAGTTATGGCTATATTGGTGGTAACACCAGTGTGGACTCTGGCTTGCTCTCTTCTCAGTCCAAAAATCCACAGTATGGTTTACTTCAGAGTCAAAATGATGTTAGCGGCAGCTGGTCGCCTTCACAAGATTTTGATAGTTTTGGAAATTCTCTTGGGCAAGGCCACCCTGGTTCCACTTCATCCAACTTCCAGAGTTCTGCCCTTGGCAAGTTGCCTGACCAAGGACGAGGGAGGAATCATGGGTTTGTCGGGAAAGGCACTTGCATCCCAAGCCGCTTTGCAGTGGATGAGGTTGAATCTCCAACTAACAACTTGAGCCACAGCATTGGAAACAGTGGTGACATAGTGAACCCCGACATATTTGGATTTAGTGGACAGATGTGAAACTTTCTTGAATTTGTAAGTAGGTGAGCACACTTTCGAAATGTTTCTACCAGATGTTATTTCTTCTATTAATATTCTTATTAATTCATCCTTTCTGTTGTATTTAACTTCACCAAATCCTTGTCAGTATTTTCTAGTTCTAGTTCAAGCGGTATTAACATTGTCAAATTGTTAATGTTACTGTTTTTTTACTAGGATTAACTTGATTGAGTTAGGCAGGCTTAAGTTATTTTTCTATATTTATACTGTGTTTGTTAAATGTTATCATTGTTCTAACTTAGTGTTTGCAAAGATCCTATTTATCATTCTTGGTGATTTTGAAAAGTTATTCATTTCCCCTTTTCTACCGTGAACTACATGATGTGAAATTCCACAGTGACTTCTGCTCTCCTTTTGAACTTAATGCAATAATTCCAAACATGATTATCCTTTTTAGTTCTGCCTCAACTCCTAACAAAATTATTTTGCTTGATGCAGGGTTGATCAGTGAGCACTGGAAACAAATTTAGTGGTTTGATGAATGGTTGCTCGTATTTTCGTTTCTTCCTTTTTCTTCTGTAATTGGTTTATAAAGGGAATAATCTATGTGACAACATGTGGAATCTTGCTTTATAGAAGTTTGTTCAGTTTAAAGGACTTAAAGTTAATCAGTCCCTTGTCATATAACTCCTTTCCGTTGTCCTCTTTTCCTGTAATTACCGATTGCAGCATGATTTTTATGACCGTCGTAATTCAGCCTAGCCGATTTATCCCCACACATATTATCTCTACTTGGCACTTGGCAGGAAACCGTTCATGTCTCAGCTATGTCAACTACTCCTATTTGATTTGTTTGTTTTTTTTTTCAGTTCACTCCTGTTTGAATGTTGTACAAATAGACTCTGATTGGCGTTACGATGAAACATCAGCCGTAACTGAAATACCAAAATTTAGTACTCCATCCATTCCAAATTATAGGACGTTTTGACTTTTCTAGATACATTGCTATTACTATGTATCTACTAGACATAGTATATATATCTAAATGCATAGCAAAAATTTCGTATCTAGAAAAGCCAAAGCGTATTATAATTTAGAATGGAGGGAGTAGTATATACTCCTACATGTATGATTTTATTTACAGCATGTTGTTACAGTACAATAAATCTTTGGATGATACATCAACCGTAACTGAAATGCCCAATTCTAGAAGTATATACATGTATGGTTTTATCTGCATTGAAACAATTCAACAGCATGTTTTTACAGCACAATAAATCTTTGGTATTTGGTATTTGAAATGCTTGTATATGGAATCTGTCCATTGGTTAGCCAGGCAAGTATGTATTCTTCAGAATTTGCTACTCCGTTGTTCAGGCAAGTAGCGCCTGGTTCAAGCCCTCGGCTCCTGCAGCATGGGCAACTAAACTTGCTTCGCAGTCGCAGTCCTGATCCCCCGCCGCCGCCTGCAGAGCGGCCGTCTGCGCGTGCTGTCTGTCCGCGGGGTAAGTCCAATACAGCGCGGTGTAGGTGAGGCAACAGACGGTCATCGGCACGGCGATCTCTGCGAAGACTGCCTTGCCGAGAGCGGCGGCGTTCTCCCTGTCAGCCTCCACGCTCGTGCCGGACGCGGCCGGTTGGTATCCGAAGACGCGCTCCGCCAGGATGCCCACGACGGGCGGCGCGAACGAGGCGAACACCGTCTCGAAGCACCTGTCTAACGCGTACACCGTCGTCCTCGCCTTCTCCGGCACGATCTCCGCGAATATTGGGCTGCAAAAGGACTGCGGGGTGAGCGACTTGCCAGATGGAGCAAAAGCCCTTTTAGCCGTGGGCAGGGCAGGGCTGCCGGTGGTGCCACTTTCTCACTTGTTTGTGGAGGCGGGGCACCAGGGCGAGACGAAGCCGAAGATGAAGAACGTGACAGCGTACGCGGCCCCTGCGGAGGGGTTGTCGGGGAGCGCGAGCAGCAGGACGGCGGCGAGCGGGACGCTCGACGCGGTGCACACCTGCGCAAGCGCGATCCTGCCCGTGTTGGGGAACCGCAGCGCCACTGGGTCCCCGACGAACCCCGCGAACAGCGCGCCGAGCGCGTTGGCGAGATTGTTAAGGTTGGTGATAACGGTGGTCTGCCAGTGCGTGAACCCGACGAGTTCCAGCCACATGGCGGCGAAGCTGAGCGCCGACCACGGCACCGACCCAGCCACGCCCTGCGCCACGATGATCTGGAACGTCGGCACCTTCACCACGTCCTTGGCTTCTCGGGCGAGTTGGGCCAGCGTGGCCGCAGCCGTGGCCTTCACGCTGACGGGGCGGGGGTCGGTGCCGAGCAGCCACGTTAGGGTGGCGATCGAGACGCTGACGAGCGCGAGGGCGTAGAACGCCAGCCGCCAGCCTGGGACACCGAGGAAGCTCGTAGCCGCTAGCAGCACGCCGAGGGTGTTCCCGGCGACATGGCCCATGCTTTGCGACATCGACACCCACCCGAACGCCGTGCCACGCGTGCCGTCGTCGCTGTAGTCGGCCACCAGGGAGTAGATCGCCGGCACAACGAGCGCCAGCCCGACGCCGTTGAAGCCCCTGGCCAACGCCATCTGCAAGAGTGCTCCTCGACATAGCGTTCAGGTAGCGCGCGCACGTAGTGCAAAGGGGAAAAAAACTGTCTGGAATGCCCCCTTTGTTAGTGCCCAGTGACCAGTGACCAGTGAGTGGGGAAACGACGCAAAACAACTCGTAGCAGTCACTGACCTGGAGAAATGTGCCCGAGGCGCCGACCAGCAGTGTGGCCACGGCCCAGAGGAATGCCCCGGCGGCGACGACGCGCGCGCGATCATAGCGGGCCGCGGCGCACGTCGCGAGCGGGTAGCACACGACCTGCACGAGCGCGCGGCACAGCGTGAGGGAGCCCAGCGCGGTGGGCGTCGCCCCCAGCGCCTCGCCTACCTCCTTGTACACCGCGGGAAGCAGCGCCTCATCCGCACGCTCCAGCAGCGCCGCCGCGGTCACCAGAGCCAGCGTGCATTGCCGCCTACGCCGCTGCGCCGCGCTACTCCCCATTTCCTCCACATACACTCGGGTGCGTGCCAACGTACGCCAGGGTTTGAAAACGGAAGCTTGTTTATACATATAGCTCCCAAATGGCACCGTTTTTCTTCTTTGCTGGTACGTGCAAGCATTTTTTAGGAAAGTACGTGGAAGCATTGACCTAGCATTTCTTATACGTAAAACAATGCTTGCAAGGAAGTGATTGGTTGATGTATTTGCGTGATAGCTATGCCGGTGAGACGCGAGTTTCACGAGCGAAAGCTTGGATTTTGGCTGACATTGAAGAGGCTACGACATTGCCTTGTAGAATCTAGTGACCATGTCCTGATGTCCAAGATTAAACTTCTCTTGTTGATAGCCAATGCCCCGGGGCTACAGATTGCAAAGGTAAATCCTCAGCTATCACTGTCATTTTGCGTTTTATTTATTTTGCTCCAGAAGACAGCGGTTGATTTGTTAGTAAGGTATAGTCAGCCGCTGAGCTATGCCCTTTTTTTATTACTGCTACTCGCTCAGTGCTAAAATTTTTTCAACGCGAGGCAACTCCCCATTCCCATTATAGCATAACGGAAATACAAGCATTCGAGTTTACAGACTAGACAGAGCTCAGATAGAACGACAGCTAAGATAACTAGCAGAAGAGACTAGAATTTCCACCATACGCAGCTAAAACAGCTAACAAGCACCAGAAAGACAGGCGACCAAGTTTATCGTGCAAACAGTTGCCAGCCAAAAGATTGCAGAATCAATCCAGAACCCTCCAAAACGAGACTAAAAAAGGACTGAAATCTGACAGTCATCAAAAACGTCCTGATACTGGAGACTGCATCGGAGTGGACACAATCTTCCTCTAACCACCTCGTGAGCCATCACCTCTAAGCTGCGTCTTCTTCTTGCTCGGTCACTTCAGTATCTTGCAGAAGGAGCTGATTCACCTGTCGCGCGGTCTGAGACGCCAAGACTTCTTTCGCCACGCGCAGCATCGTATTGGCACCTTCCACCAACTGGTCTTGATTCATTTCAGCATACAGACCTGACCAAAAATTCATTAGCGCACAGGCATGACAGATTATCTCTAAAGGGTTTTTGATTAATTTCTTTTCAAAACAAGCTTTGTTTCTACTCTTCCAAATGGCCCAACAAATGGCGCCAATACCCCATGGGTGGAACTTCTTACCAAACGGCAACCACTTCTCACACCATAACCAGCATCGCTCAGTGCTAAATGACGGCAGACAAAAAAAAGGGGGGCAGTTCTTTTGTTAGATAAAGACAGCGTCCAGCAGTTCACACGTTCAAAACTTTTTGTTTCACTTTCACCAAAGTCCTAGTTTGATTGTTTCATTGCAGAAGCAATTACCAGAGCGATTGAGCATCATGTGAATTAAAATTGTGAGAAAACCGGCTTGGGATTCAGAAAACCAGCTCATTCTTGATTCTTCATAGAACAGACCAAATATCTGTATGGCTCCCTACAGTGTTTTTATTATTATTTTTACCATGGGCATCCGCTGCAAGAAGTATGGGATTTCTGCTGTCGCAATTGATACAAATTTCTCCTAAACATTGGGATTGGATCTGTTAATCAGGTAGGCAGGGACGCTGAGCATCACATAAAAATGAACTTGCAACTTGCAGCTTTTGTTCGGGCTAGTTCCAAGTAACTGAGCATCACATAAAAATGAACTTCATGAGGCCTGACAAACAAATCAGACAGATGGTTCTTTCCAAAGACGTATACACACGCCTCCGAGAAAACCTATGGTCTTTAGATGAATGAAATTTTCAGATCTCCATTGCGCAAAGCCCATACTGCTTTCCACTGATCAGGTAAATAGCACCACAAACTGAACTACTAGAAGCATCACTAGAAACAAGTACTGTGATCAATCGTAGTAACTACTGCATCACTAGATTCAAGCCAGCTCGGCAGCCCCTGAGACTAAATCACTGACAATACATTACCCTGATAAAGCATACCTCATTTACACACGTAATAACTACTCAAATATTCGGCCTCGGCGTTTCGGTGGTAGCTCCAACCGAGCCAACACAAACAAACATTACGCCTGGCACATGCAAATCCCAGCTACCGGCCTACCGCAGGAGCACACGACGGGAACGCTACTACTCCCACACGTCCAGAGAAGAATCCTCGTCTTCATCCCGGTGGTTCGCCAGGGCAAGCTCCTCGGAGACGTAGGAAAGCCCCTGCATCAGCCTCACCACCTCCGCCGCGTCGTCGAGGTAGTACCTGGCCTTGCTGGGCTTGCGGCCGACAGTGCACGCGAACACATCCGCCTTGGACCCTAGTGAGTCCCCGCAAGCAGCGCTGGCGATCAGCTGGAACATATCCTCGTCGGACTTGTCGTCGCCGATGCACAGGACGAAGTCCGGGCACTGGCCCCGCTCCTTCATTGACACCAGCATGCGCCGAGCCACCAAGCCCTTGCTCACGCCCTGCAAAAGGAAAATGATCTCGTTCCCAGTGAGTTCCTATTCCTACGCCTGGTTTATTTTGCCCAAAGAAGATGGGAGATCGAGATGATGGAGGAGATTGCGGCTTCACCTGCGGTTTCACTTCAACAGAGTGAGGCGTGGTCTTCACTGATACAGGCTCATTTGCAAGCACGCTTTCAAGGTGGTCGACGAGCTCCTTGGCCTGGCATGAGCCGAAGTCAGGGTCCGCGTCCTCGTAGTTCCAGACGAGCACCGTCTCCCTGTCCTCGATGGTTGAGCCATCCGTCGTCTCCCTGTACAGGCACATCACCGGCTCGGCGATCTGCTTCCAGCTGCAGTCGGTAGCAGTGACACAGGTCTTCCATTCTGAGTCCCTCTTACACCTTTATTCAGTAATAACACATTTCAAGAGTCAGAAATCCCCTGAGCTAGACAGTTTCTATTTCTAGTGACGTGCATATCTCAGCAACAAATTCAACTGTCAGCCAATTGGATATGTTAATGCTCTATCCAATGTTCCAGTCCTACACTACTACGTGTTTCTGTTGAACCGATTGTAGAAGTTTCAGCAAATCAAACATTTCTTACAACAGGACGACACTTAGCATTGTAAGATGAATTAGTACATGATCCATCAAGTTTTTAGTTGGCCAGTGCTATGACATCGAATTAAGTCAGATGATGATATGGAGAAACGAAAAGCTGATCTTCAGGAAGTAGGACATATAGCTACATACCTCAGGAAGTAGCCATGCTCCGCAGCTATGCCAAGGTTCTCACAAGGGAACCACTCATGAAGAGTGCGCCGGTCATACCCGCTGCATAGGTACACCACATTGTTCTTGTCTCCGCACAAGCTGTTGAGGATCCGAACAGATTCGGTGGAGGGGCTCTTGTTAATCGCCTGTGGCATCAGCGTGCCATCGTAGTCTAGCAGAATTGCCCGTGTCTTGGCTCTCCGGTATGCCATAAGAATGCTCTCCAAGGAAAGCTTCCTGAAGTGAAGGTCGAGCGAGACCACTCTGAACCGCAGACCGAAGCCAATGCCCCAGCACCTTCTCTGAGAATGATCACTGCAGGTCCTCTTAAGGTCCTCGAGGAAGCTGATAGCCCAATACCCGACGTCGTGGGTGCTCACGTAGCGGAAGTGCTTATCGTGACGCAACCTCTTCTCATTCTCAGGCAGCACAAGGGCGGTCTCCATGGCGTCTGCCACGGCCTCGATGTTCCACGGGTTCACCCGGATGGCGCCGCTCAGAGACGGCGAGCATCCGATGAACTCGGAGACCACCAGCATACTCTTCTTCTCCTCTGGCTTCCCCTGTCGCAGCATCCTGTCCAGCTTCTCATTGCCTTGCCGGGAGACGATGTATTCATAGGGAATCAGGTTCATGCCGTCCCTGACCGCGGTCACCAGGCACACCTCGGCGATGACATAGTACGCCACGCGCTCGTAGAACTGCAAAGGCTCATCGATCAGGACCACCGGCTCGTACCCCGGCTCACCATACACCTCGTTGATGCGCTGCACCATGGTGTACGTCTCCGCCTGCACCTCGGCGACGTCCTTCCCCCTCCCTCGCGCCGGGTTGGCGACCTGCACCAGCACCAGCTTCCCCCGCCACTCAGGGTGCTGCCGCAGCAGCTCCTCCATGGCAAGCAGCTTAAGGCTGATCCCCTTGAAGATGTCCATGTCGTCGACGCCCAGCATGACCACTCTCCCCTTTCCAGAGTACATCTCCATCAGCTCAGCCACCTTGGCCTCGGTTTCCGGCAACCCGAGCACCGTCTTGAGCTGCTCCATGTGCACTCCCACGGGCAGGATTTTGATGCTCACTGTACGGCCGTAGTACTCGAGGCAAATGTGCCCCCTCTTGGACTCGTACGAGAGCCCGAGCATGCGGCCGCAGCAGGAGAGGAAGTGGCGCGCGTAGTCGAAGGTGTGGAAGCCGATGAGGTCGGAGTTGAGCAGGGCGCGCAGGAGCTCCTCGCGTACGGGGAGCGTCTTGTAGATCTCCGACGAGGGGAACGGCGAGTGCAGGAAGAAGCCGAGCTTGATGCGGTTGAAGCGCTTGCGCAGGAAGGTGGGGAGCACCATGAGGTGGTAGTCGTGCACCCACACGAAATCGTCGTCCGGGTTGATCACCTCCAGCACCTTGTCCGCGAAGATCTTGTTCGCGGAGACGTAGGCCTGCCACAGCGCGCGGTCGAAGCGGCCGCCGAGGTCGGGGGACAGCGGCAGCATGTAGTGGAAGAGCGGCCACAGGTGCTGCTTGCAGAAGCCGTGGTAGTAGCTCTCGGCGATGTCCGTGGGCAGGAAGGCCGGCACGCAGTTGTGGGTCTCGAGAAGCGCCTGCGCGACGGCGTCCTGTTCGGCCTGCGGGATGTCGTCGCGCAGGCAGCCGATGTAGATGAACTCCATCAGGGGTGAGGACGAGTGGTGGAGGTGGCGGAGGAGGGAGTCCTCGTCCCACTCGAAGGTCCAGGGCTCCTCCGGCGACGCCGGGCGGCGGGACCGGATGGGGAGCTGGTTGGCCACGATGATGGTGCGCGGCCGCGCCGGCGTGGACGGCGACGCCGGGGAGTCGTCCATGAACCCGGGGTTGGTGACCACGCGCGGGAGCCGCCGCCGGAGCGCGCCAATCGCAGCGGCCGCCGGCGCCTGGTCTGCTGCTCCGGTGGCCAGGTCGAGGAGGTTGGAGTAGGAGCGGGACGCCATGGCCGGCCGCCTGGTCCTCGCAGGGATCCGATTCCGAGCTGGCTTGTGGTCAAATGTTTGGGCCTTTTGCTACAAGAAGCACAGCCCTTGCAGCAGAAATCCAAGATTGGCGTTTGGATCGACGCACAAACTAGCGAAGAATGGAGCGGATGCTTTGGCTCGCTGTTTCTTGCAGCCACCTGTATCGCTAGCTCACTCTACCTCGGAGTGATGGAGTGAGGGGAAAGAGTCAGAGAGATAGAGAGGATTTTTTTGTGCTTTCAGTACAAAGGGAGAGCCTTTTTCTTCTGCTGCAAACTGACGTTGCTGTTCTTGCCTGGTGGATGGATGTGGGGAGTACCAGCTGAGTGGTGAAAAAATTGGCGGCTCAGAGACTCGCAGTAAAAACCCCCTCTAAAGCGAGCAATTGAGGCTTTTCAGCAAGCAAGCAACTCTGCTGGAGTAAGAAGCTGATAAATATCAGACGGAAAGTGCGGGAAAAGATCAGCCAAAAGAGAAAACGCCCGAAGAATCTCCGAGCCGCAATCAACCCCCTATGCTACTAAGATCGAGCTGCTCATGTTGCATGAGGAAGAAGTGGGGGGACAGGGGAAGTAACTTTATAGCAGCAGCAAGCAGGGAGGTGCACAAGAACTTCCGAGCTCACCTGACCTCTCAGGCGTCCTCATGGAGATCCATGGCCTTGGATTAATCAGCAACCAGACGACGGGGACAAACGAGTCGCATAGGACACCACGACAGCGCGGTATGGGGTGACAGGGACGGCAACAATCTCCCTGGTTCCTCCCCCTCTCCTTCTGGGAGACGGATCAAGGATATGCGAGAGGGAATAACACAAGAAACGGGAGGGAAAGAATATGAAATTGCTCGGAGATCGGGAGGCGGCCTTGTTTGGTGGCCTTGCGCTTGGATCTTTCGGCAGCTCACAGGACCCAGGGGGGAGAACGCAAGCAGCACAAGTGCACGGCCGCTGGGCGTATCTGGGCAGGAAATTTAACGGCGTGTGTGGTGTGTGGGATGGACGGAGTTCGGTTGCCGTTCCCCGTCGTGTAATTATCGGTTTTATATAAGGCGACAGCGAAAGAGCCTGGTGCTGGTGGTGTAGACGCTTGGACAGGAAATGAATAAGAAAGCCGTGCTAAGTTTGGGGATTAATTTCTTGCCTTTATTTGCTCTGGAATTTCTCTCCAGGGTACAGAACTGCCCCCTGGCTACCAACTTCCAAATCGGAGTTCATCAGGACTTCAGACCATTTTGCATGGATATGGAGAGGACTGAACAGAGGTCAGTCAAAGATTGGCAAAGCTCCATTACAGCATGTCGTCGAGGTGTCAGTTTAAATTTGCTGTTTTTTTAAGATAACCAGCCTGTTTGCTTGTTGGCTTCGGCTAGGGCTTATCAGCTAGTGAACAGTGTTTTCCTCTCACAACAAACCAACACCAGCCGGGTTTATCGGTCCAGAAACCAACCAACCAGCAGGCCGAACAAATTTGCCAATCTTGACTATGGGTTCCATTCATCAAGAATGCAACTATGAGTTATGTGTCAGTAAAAGTAGTTCACATTTACGGCTGCAAAATAATTTATTATAAAAATGCATTTCATAATTAATCTAATAATATTTATTCGATATAATAAATATTAATATTTTTTATCTATAATTAATTGAACTTAAGATACTAAATTATAATATTGTACTAGAATTATATTTTTTTTAGACGGAGAAAGTAACTTGTAACACTAGTATACCTTCATATTTTGTCGAAAGAGCCATCTGTACATGCTACCTAGATTTGGTCCTTCATCTAGGTACGTCTGCAAAGTCGCTAATCCTTCCAAGACCGCACACTTCTCAGCTCTCACCAAAAACAAAGCGAAGATCTCGCATAAAAAAAGAAGAAGCACTAATCTGGATCATTCTTTTGGCATCCTGATCAGCACTCAATTCTCTTTGCGGTCAAAAAAAGAAGATGCCCCTCGCATTTGGTTGGAGAGAAAAACCAGTGCGAACTTTTTCGCAAGTGCGCATTGACCTCTCTGCCTCTCGGTTTTGCACCGTTCTTCAAGGCAGGAGGCGGACGAACAGCTGCGGCCCGCAAGGCACAGTCGCGCGTGGGCAGGGGCCAGGGGGTGAGTCGAGCCGGGGCCGGGGGAGCTCACGTGGCCATCGGGCTGGGCCCGACAGCGAACCCAGACCGTGTCCGCCGGCGACGTGGCGCGGCGCGGCACGTTGGAACGGCAGCGGCGGTTGGCAGCGGGCTAACGGGAGCCTGACAAGTGGATGTCAGAAATTACACTGTTTTTTTCTCATGAAGTGGATGGAGTCTGGAGTGGTGGTGGCATGAAATTCTTCCGTGCAGGCTGCGAGGGAATCTGATTGGGTTCCCACTTTTCTGCCCTAGATGCTGGTTGCCGGATCTCTGCCGTCGGCAGATGAGCTGCTACTACATCTGAAAATAAAAGCTTTACTAGAAGACCACCAAAGAGATAGTGCTGTACTAGTATGAGATAGACAAGCCTACACCAACTTGCGGCTGTGCTCTCGTGCCGTGGCCACCGGCCCACCGCCCAAGCGCACCGGCTCCCGCGCGCGCCACCAACGATCGCGAGCACGGCACTGTTCCGGCCAACCGTTTGCCGCTGCGTTTTGTGCACCCTCGCCGCAGTACTACACGGCAGCCCAACTGGTTCGGTTCATTCATGCACCGTCTGCGTGGCTCCAGTGTTGAATGTGCTCCCTTCATCATTGGCCTCGTGCTGCGGCGGCCTGCAGGTGGAGGATGAGGCAGAGGACCACCCAGCAGGCAGCGCGCAGCAGCCGTGTCCGTGGCCCAGCAGCCCCCAGTTCGGTTGGCTGGTTCGTATCGTTGCTGGTTCGTGAAGTACTGTTGGCTGGTTTGTGTGAGAAAAAAATACTGTTCCGGCTGGAAATTTACGATCGTTTACGACAAGCCGCAGCCAAACGAACAGGCGTGGCGCGCCAGAGCCAGCAGCGGTCCGGTCCCGATCGTACGTCCTGGATCCAACGGTCAGGAAATCGATCTGCTGGTTGTCTGGTTACGGAGGGGATAAGATACGCCAATGCTAGTTTGGCATTCTCCTGCCGGACATCCCATTAGGTCCCTTCGGTTACGACGTTCCCAGTCCTTCCTGGACTGGAAATGGTTCCGGACACGTAGAAAATAACGAACAAACAACGAGGCCACGAATCGATTCCTTGGCCTAAAGTTGATTGTAGTAGTATGTTACATACCACATGATTTGGGGCATCGTTTCCGTTTCTAGATATGAAAGATTTTGCTTGCCCAGGCAGTCGGGGACGCAATTAAACCTGCCGCTACCGTTTCTCTCCCCGATCGCTAAGCTCGGTGCACGCGTCCGCCGTCGCTGTCGCAACGTCGCATCGACTGCTGCCAGGGCATTGTCTTGTCAAAGCAAAATCGTGAGGGAAATGGAGGACAAGTTGTCGGTGTTCCGGATTATGGGTCAGTAAATTTTCTGGTGTGCGCATCTGGCTCAGATGGTGTGTTTAGAGGACATAAGGATTATACTGGTTTCAGCAAAACATCCCTACGTCTAGTCTGTTGCTGCTCGTGTTACCGGAGGTTAAAGATGGGCGAGAGAGGGAGCGGATTCTAGGTCTCTGGTGGAAGGATTGAAAAGTGCTGAGTTTGTTCAGCTGTTCAGTCGTGTGCTCGCGCCTATATCCCCTGTTGTGTTCTCCCTTTTATAGAAGAAGAGGAAGATGCAGGTTACATCAGAAAAAAGAGAAGAGAGAGAGAAAGAGGGAGAAAATTGAGGAGAAGCCCTCTGGGACTACCGCGTCCTTCTTCTCGTTCATGCGGGTCCCGCCGACGTTGTAGATAGTGACGGGGACGGCTCCACGTCGGGCTCCTGTTCATCACTGGTGCTATGCCTCGACATCATCAGCTGGTCGTGGCGTTCCATCCCGTCCCGGCGGACGGCGTGGTGAATCGACGTGTTTGTTAGCGGGCGTACAGGGATTAGGCAGCAGAGCGCCCACGCACCCGTCACTGTTGGCGATGCGAACCCCTGGGCGTGGCCTGTCGTGGCCATGGGTCACGTCAAGATGTGCCCGCACCTCTTCTGGTGTAAGAGGCTTGACCTAGGCTCACACGTTTGGATCCATAGTGATTGTGGTTTGTACAGACCTCGTCGGGTGAGGCGGAGCCTACGTCCAAGGGATTGGACGAGACAGCTTCTATACCCTCAGGATCGATCAAGACTGAAATACGTTGTCGGATACCGTGAGAAGGGGTACCCTAAGCAAGACCCAAAAAACGACTGCGTAGACTTCGTAAAGATCGAAACCAGCTAAAACACCGCTGGCCCCGGCCGGTTCTCCGACTCGCCCGAGGCCCCCTCACCGCTGGCCTCGGCCGATTCTCCGACTCGCCCGAGGCCCCCTCACCACTGACCTCGAGCGACTCCCCGCCGAAGGCCTCGGCCGGGCCACTGACCCTCCGTCTCGCGCGAGGCGGGCTCGGCAGCACTCCGCTGCCTCTTCCTTCTCCCGTCCCTCTGACAAAACGTCGTGTCGCATTAACTCAGCCAACTGCTGCCCCTGACATCGGCCGCACGCTCGGCACAGTACAGCAGAGTGGCCGACGGGACAGGAAGCAGGGCGGGGCAGGGGTTACCCGCCACTGTGCTAACCACTATGCACATGGCTGACGCCCATGCCTCACTGAGCTGCCAACTCCTGCTGCAAGGACAACGCAGCATGGAGAGCCACGTCTGGGCTACTGCGGCCTCGGAATCAGTACCCAGGACCAATAATTCCCTCCAAGGCCTCGGCAGTTTGCTTCAGGGGCTCGGCAGCTTGAGGACCCACGTCCGCCGGGGCCCCCCGCGATGGCTTAGCCTCGGCACCTGCAGAGCCACAGCTCCCCACGACGTCATCACACGATGACCCGCACGTCGCCTGGACTGGGCAGGGGTTACCCGCCACTGTACTGACCACCATGCACATGGCGGACGCCCATGCCTCACTGTGCTACCAACTCCTGCTCCAAGGACAACGCAGCATGGGGAGCCACGTCTGGGCTACTGTGGCCTCGGAATCAGTACCCAGGTCCAATAACTCCCCCAAGGCCTCGGCAGTTTGCTTCAGGGGCTCGGCAGCCTGAGGATCCATGTCCGCCGAGCCCCCCACGATGGCTCGGCCTCGGCGTCTGTAGGGCCGCTGCTCCCTACGACATCATTGCACGGTGACCAGCACGTCGCCCGCCATGTCCTGCATCAAGCTATACTGGAGCCCCACGACGTATAAGATCGAGTATGACCGGCGCGTCACTTCTGCACGACAAGGACAGGGCCACTCCATCGACCATACCACGACAGTGGCCGGCTACAGGGCTCGGACATGCCACCCCGTTTACAGAAGCGCTATGTAGCAATCTATGTACGGTCCTAGGTCTCCCTTAGAGTATAAAAAGGAGGCACCGGGGCCATTTCTAGGGGCGACCGGAAGAGGATGAACACACCGATAGAACTTGACACTTCCACTACGCTGCTTGGGAACAATGCCTCAAGCAGCTCGCACCACCCTCACCGAGACCTGGGGCTTGCCCCCTCTCTCACCTAGCTTGTAACCCCCTACTACGAGCACTCCGGTGCAAGGAATACAAGATTAATCTCTTAGACTGGACGTAGGGCCTCGATTGCCTGAACCAGTATAAACCTTGTGTCTCTTTGCATCACCATCCGGGATTAGGGGCACGCAGCACAAACTCACTCGTTGGTTGAGGGACCCCCGGTTCCAAAACACCGACAGTTGGCGCGCCAGGTAGGGGGCGTGCGTGTCAGCTTCATCATCCTAGCAAGTTCCGGATGGCAGACCCGGTACGACCATTGCGTCTCGGCACCATAGTTTGGTTCGGAAGCCTAGAGTTCATGTCTCTAGGGCATGAGTACGACATGGTGCTCCTCGCCCCTCGAGCCCCACCGTCCGACGATGAAGTCACGCCCCGGCAGCCCAGGCGCAGGCGGCGCCCGGGCAGCCACTCTCGCCATGCTCGCCAGGCACGACGTGAGCAAGGCCACCCCGACGCTACGCGAACCCAGGGCGGCACGCTACTCCCCGCCGATACCCTACGACCAGCTGTTGGTACGGGGTCCCTGGCTGGAGACCTGTCTGGCCTGAGCATGGACGAAGGAAAATCACCGGCGGCTTGCGGCGATACCCAGCCGTCTGGCTCCGCTCCACCACTCCCTGGAGAGCCGACCCCGGCGGGGCAGAATATGGAGACGGCACCGTCGCCATCCCCCTTTGGATTGAGAAATGCCCCCGCCTCTTATGCCTACGCTTACGCTACCACTCACGAGCACCCCTCGGAACGCCGCCAGCGCTTCGCTCCCGACCTGAGCATCCGCTCCGACTCCTCGGACGAGGACGAGGCATGGCCCAGGGCGGACTTCTCCGAACTCCACAACCCTAGGGCTTTGCGCCAATTCTTGGCTGCAAGCGACTACTGCCTCGGCTACTCCGACTCCGACGACGAAGGGACTTACGATCCATCTTGTGAGTGCTTCCACGTTGGGCTCAGGATGCCAAGGGCGGGCGAAGAGGACGAGAGGACAGGCAACCATTCCCCGCCCCGGGCAGGGGCGGGCGACGCCACACCTCCGCGTCTCGAACCCCCGGCAGCACGGAACGAGAATCCTGTTCGCGGGGGACATCGACGCCCAGACCTGGAGCAGCTCCGCGAGCTTCAAGCCAAGGTCGAACAAGACCGACTCCTTCTGCAACAGCTTCGGGACACTCTTGAGCAGGAGCAGCAAGGGCGTGGCGAGGGCGGAGGAGCCCAAGGGAGGGCCCGCGACGTCCATCACCGCATCAACGATAACGAGGGGGGAGAGCCACCCCCAATCTTTAATCGCGCTAGCTAGAATGTCGCAGCGGCTGCGATGCTGGTCCGAGCGATGCCCGAGCCCTCCACCACCGAGGGGCGACGGGTCCGCGGAGAGCTCCGCGACCTCCTCGAGACCGCAGCGGTGCAGCAGGCCAAAAGTTCCGCCTCCCGCCGGCGCGGAGGCACTTCAGAGCAGCCCGCAGCGCAACCTCGCCGGGGCCAAGATGCCTCGGTCCGCCCCGAGGCCGCTCGCACGCCGACGATCAACAGGGCCCCCTCGGTACGCGATCGACCTAGAGACCAACGCGAGGCACGGGACGACCACGAAGTAGTTGGCGGGCGACGACGCCACGACAACGGAGCCGCCCGGGGCTACCACCCGCACCGAGGCGGTCGCTACAACAGCGGTGAGGACCGTAGTCCTTCCCCTGAGCCGCCAGGCCCTCGGGTCTTCAGCAGGGCCATCCGCGCGACTCCTTTCCCCGCCCGGTTCCGACAGCCGGCCAATCTCGCAAAGTACAGCGGCGAGACCAACCCGGAGCTCTGGCTCGCCGATTACCGCCTGGCCTGCCAGCTAGGCGGCGCGGACGATGACCTGCTCATCATCCGCAATCTCCCTCTACTCTTGTTGGACTCGGCACGAGCCTAGCTCGAGCATCTCCCTCCCTCGCAAATCCACGACTGGCGCGACTTAGTTAGGATCTTCATCGGGAACTTCCAGGGCACTTACGTACGCCCCGGGAATTCCTGGGATCTTAAGAGCTGCCGACAGAAGCCGGATGAGTCTCTCCGAGACTTCATCCGGCGCTTCTCCAAACAGTGCACCGAGCTACCCAGCGTCGGCGACTCGAAGATCGTCCAGGCTTTCCTCTCCGGCACCACTTGTCGGGACTTGGTCCGAGAGTTAGGACGTAACGTCCCGCGCTCTGCTGCCGCGCTCCTCGACATCGCCACCAGTTTCGCCTCAGGGGAAGAGGCTGTTGGAGCCATCTTCCCCGACGCCGATTGCAAGGGTAAGCGGAGGGAAGAGGCCCCCGTGGCCTCAACCTCCCACCTCCCAAAGAAAAAGAAGAAGGGTCGCCCAGGGAAGCAGGAGGTCCTCGAGGCCATCCATGTCGCCACAACAGATCGCAGGAATCCCCGAGGCCCCCGTGGCCTCGGGCTATTCGACGACATGCTGAAGAAGCCCTACCCTTACCATCAAGGTCCGGTGAAGCATGCTCTCGAGGATTGCACCATGCTGCGGCGCTACTACGCCAAGCTCGGGCTCCCCGACGATGACGCCAAGCAGAAGGGCGCCGGCGGTCGGAACGAGGACAAGGACGACGGGTTCCCCGAGGTACGCAACGCTTTCATGATCTTCGGTGGGCCCTCGGCATGCCTTACGACGCGGCAGCGCAAGAGGGAGCGCCGAGAAGTCTTCTCGGTCAAGGTGGCCACCCCCCAGTACCTCGACTGGTCCCGAGAGGCGATCACCTTCGATCGAGGTGACCACCCCGACCGTATTCCGAATCCCGGGCAGTACCCGCTGGTCGTCGACCCGATCATCGGCAACACCCGACTCTCCAAGGTGTTGATGGACGGAGGCAGCGACCTCAACATCCTCTACGCCAACACCCTGGAGCTCTTAGAGATCGACAGGTCGAGGCTACGAGGCGACGTTGCACCCTTCCATGGCATCGTGCCGAGGAGGCGCCCGCAACCCCTCGGGCGCATCGACCTTCCCGTCTGCTTCGGCACCCCTTCCAACTACCGCAAGGAAGTCCTCACCTTCGAAGTAGTCGGGTTCGGGGGAGCCTACCACGCCATCCTGGGGCGACCATGCTACGCCAAGTTCATGGCAGTGCCCAACTATACCTACCTCAAGCTCAAGATGCCAGGCCCTAATGGGGTCATCACAATCGAATCCACGTACGAACATGCATACGACTACGACGTCGAGTGCATCGAGTACGCCGAGGCCCTTGCGGAGGCCGAGACCCTCATCGCCCACCTAGACCAGCTCAGTGGTGAGGTGCCTGACTCCAAGCGTCACGCGGGGGCGTTCGAGCCCGCTGAAACCATCAAACTCATCCCAGTCGACCCCGCATGCCCCGACGACCGGGCGCTGAAAATCAGCGCCACCCTCGACGTCAAATAGGAAGCTGTGCTCGTCGACTTTCTCCGTGCGAACGCCGACATTTTCGCATGGAGTCCCTCGGACATGCCGAGCATACCGAGGGAAGTCGCCGAGCACGCCCTGGACATCCGGGCTGGATCTAGACCGGCGAGGCAACGCCTGCGGCGCTTCGACGAAGAAAAATGCAGGGCCATCGGGGAGGAGGTACATAAGCTCTTGGCGGCCGGGTTCATCAAGGAAGTATCCCACCCGGAGTGGTTGGCTAACCCCGTTTTAGTCAAGAAGAAAAATGGGAAGTGGAGGATGTGTGTAGACTACACCGGTCTGAATAAAGCCTGTCCAAAGGTCCCCTTCCCATTACCTCGAATCGATCAAATCGTTGATTCCACCGCAGGGTGCGAGACCCTGTCTTTCCTCACTGCGTACTCCGGATACCATCAAATCAAGATGAAAGAGTCCGACCAGCTCGCGACTTCCTTCATCACACCGTTTGGCATGTACTGCTACGTGACGATGCCCTTCGGCCTCAGAAACGCAGGTGCCACGTACCAGCGGTGCATGACCCAGGTCTTTGGCGACAACATTGGGCAGACCATCGAGGTCTACGTAGACGACATCGTGGTCAAAACCAGAAAGGCCGAAAATCTCATGAATGACTTGAGGGTGACCTTCAAATGCCTTAGAGAGAGGGGCATCAAGCTCAACCCCGAGAAGTGCGTGTTCGGGGTCCCCCGAGGCATGCTCTTGGGATTCATAGTCTCGGAACGCGGCATTGAGGCCAACCCAGAGAAGGTCTCAGCTATAACCAGCATGGGACCAATCAGAGACCTCAAGGGAGTACAGAGGGTCATGGGATGCCTTGCGGCCCTAAGTCGCTTCATCTCACGCCTCGGCGAAAAAGGCCTGCCCCTGTACCGCCTCTTGAGAAAGTCCGAGCGCTTTTCTTGGACCGCTGAGGCCGAAGAAGCCTTCGCCAGGCTCAAAGCACTGCTGACCAACCCCCCCATCCTGGTACCGCCTGCCGAGGGCGAGCACCTCTTGCTCTACGTCACCGTGACAACCCAAGTGGTTAGCGCGGCCGTAGTAGTCGAGAGGCAGGAGAAGGGACATGCTCTACCCGTCCAACGACCTATTTACTTCATCAGTGAAGTGCTCTCCAAAACTAAGACGCGTTACCCCCACATCCAGAAGCTGGTTTACGCAGTAGTCTTGGCTCGACGCAAGCTGCGTCACTACTTCGAGTCCCACCCGGTGACTGTGGTGTCGTCTTTTCCTCTGGGAGAGATAATCCAAAACCGGGAGGCCTTGGGTAGAGTAGCCAAGTGGGCTGTCGAACTCATGGGGGAAACCTTGTCCTTCGCGCCTCGGAAGGCGATCAAATCACAGGTCCTATCCGACTTTGTAGCCGAATGGACCGACACACAGCTGCCACCTGTTCAGATCCAATCAGAATGCTGGACCATGTACTTCGACGGGTCCCTGATGAAGACTGGGGCTGGCGCGGGCCTACTCCTGGTCTCGCCCCTCGGAGTACACATGCGCTACATGATCCGGCTTCACTTCGCCGCCTCCAACAATGTCGCCGAATACGAGGCCCTCATCAACGGCCTGCAAGTTGCCATCGAACTTGGAGTACGATGTCTCGACATACGGGGTGATTCGCAGCTCGTCGTCGATCAGGTGATGAAAGAGTCAAGCTGCCATGACCCCAAAATGAAGGCGTACTGCGCGATGGTACGTCGCCTGGAGAACAAGTTCGATGGTCTCGAACTCAACCACGTTGCACGAAAGTTCAACGAGGCCGCGGATGAACTAGCAAAGATGGCGTCTGCACGGACCCCGGTCCCCCCGAACGTCTTCACCAGAGACCTCCACAAGCCATCTGTCGACTACGCCCCAGCGATGGAAGAGGGCCCATCGGCCGAGCCCACCGCAGGGCCCGAGGCCCCCTCTGCCATCGAGACCTCGCCCGCCGAGCCCGAGGCCATGGCGATTGACGCAGAGCCTCCCAAGGTTGACCAAGGAACGGACTGGCGAGTCCCTTTCCTTGATCACCTCGTTCGAGGAGAACTGCCCGCTGACAGAACCGAAGCCCGACGGCTTGCGCGACGCACCAAGACTTACGCCCTCTGCGACGACGAGTTGTATAGGCGTAGCCCATCTGGTGTTCTCCAGCGATGCATCACCACCGAGGCTGGCCAATCCTTACTTTGGGACTTGCACGCAGGAGTCTGCGAGCACCACGCGGCGCCTCGGGCGCTCATGGGTAACGCCTTCCGCTAAGGTTTCTATTGGCCAACGGCGGTGGCCAACGCCACGAAGCTAGTACGCTCCTGCGAGGGATGCCAGTACTACGCTCGACAGACGCACCTTCCGGCCCAAGCCCTCCAAACCATCCCCATCACATGGCCATTCGCTATGTGGGGGCTAGACATGGTTGGGCCTCTGCAGAAGGCATTCGGGGGCCATACCCATCTGCTGGTAGCTATCGACAAATTCTCCAAATGGATCGAGGCTCGCCCAATCGCTCAGATCAAATCCGAGCAAGCGGTGCTGTTCTTTACCGATATCATCCACAGGTTCGGGGTTCCTAACACCATCATCACTGACAATGGGACACAATTCACCGGACGCAAGTTCCTAACGTTCTGCGACGACCACCACATCCGGGTGGCTTGGTCGGCCGTAGGGCACCCAAGGACGAATGGCCAAGTAGAGCGTGCCAACGGCATGATCCTACAAGGCCTTAAGCCAAGAATATTCAACCAATTGAAGAAGTTTGGCAAGAAATGGCTTGCCGAACTCCCATCAGTCATCTGGAGCCTAAGAAATACCCCAAGCCGAGCCACGGGATTCACACCGTTCTTCCTGGTCTATGGAGCCGAGGCCATCCTCCCCACTGACTTAGAATACGATTCCCCAAGGCTACAGGCGTACAATGAGCAAAGCAACCGCACTGCCCACGAAGGCGCCCTCGACCAACTGGAGGAAGCCCGAGACGTCGCGCTGCTACACTCAGCCAGGTACCAGCAAGCCCTACGGCGCTACCAAGCCCGGCGCGTCCAAAGCCGAGACCTGAAGGTGGGTGACCTGGTGCTGAGACGGAGGCAGAGCAACAAGGGCTGCCACAAGCTGACCCCACCCTGGGAAGGGCCGTACATCGTCGCTCAAGTGCTGAAGCCCGGGACCTACAAGTTGGCCAATGAGAAGGGCGAAATCTTCACAAACGCTTGGAACATAGAACAGCTACGTCGTTTCTACCCTTAAATTTCCAAACGTTGTTTACATTGTTTCTCGAAATACAATAAAGAAGCGTTCTTAGTTGTTATAATCTTTCGAGGAACCCCCCTTATAGACAAGTCGATTGTATAGAACCTAAGGACCGTACGAACGTCTCAAAGGCGAAAAGGCCGGCCGAGCCGTGAGAACGGCCCACGCCTCCGGGCTACGGCAGCTCCCTCACCACCTTTTCACCCAAAGGACAGCGTAGGCTCCGAGGAAGTTCTATGCAGAGATAGGGGCTCGACGTCACAATAGCGCTATAAGGGAGACTCGGCTCTGCCTCTGCAAAGCCGAGCCTCCCTCGGGGGCCAAAAAGGGGAAACCCCCTAAGTCCCGAAACCCCCTAAGTCTCGAACACCGTTTGTTAATAGTCTTTCAAAAAACTTCTACGCCAAACTCTCTCGCGCTCCGACAGGACCTTCACAAGAAACCCAAAAGACCAAAAGTTTGTCTAGAGGCCAAAGGGCCGGTCGAGTCGTGAGAACGGCCTACGCCTCTAGGCTACGGCAGCTCCCTCACCACCCTTCGCCGAAGGACGGCTTAAGTCCCGAGGGATTTCTTTGCGGGTTCCCAAGATTGAGACAGAGGGCACAGGCTTGCAAGTAGAACAGAAAACGGTTAAAAGACGCACATACGCAAATACTTTAAAAGGCCTCAACAGCCACAAAAACATCACGATACAGCAACTAACTCAATCCGGTTACATGGCCCCTTTTGGCCCAGGTCAAAGCTCAAGGATCGGTGGCCGGTGCGGGAGGGACCACCTCTTCTTCAAACAGACCAGCCAGCACCGTGCCAGGTGCCTCGGCCGCCTCCAACAGCTTCACGACCTCCGCATCAGCCTCCTCGTCATCTTCTGGCAACACATAGCCGTCGCTGACAGCCTTGAGGTTGATGGCGTAGTGCGAAGAGATGACGGCCAGGGCGCGCTTGACACCCGTGTGCAACGCCCCCCGGAGCCTCTCGTGGACGCGGCCGCTCAACGCAATCAGGCGGCTCCCAAGGGAGCTGGCTGATTGGACCTCCTCGACGTCCAAGGCCTCGTAGGCGGTACGGACAGCGCTACGTAACGCCTCGTGCTCCCGGACCTCAGCATCCAGCGCCGCTTGCGCTGCGACGGAGGCCTCAGCCGCCTGGGAAGCTTCTTTTTTCAGATCTACGTCGCAACGAGGGGTCAGGAGTCAAACGCGAACCAGAACAAATGGAACAAGGAACACGGTTCAGCAGAACTTACCCTCGGCCTTGTTCTTCCAGGCTAGGACCTCGACCCGAGAGGCCTCGGCCGCCTTGGTAACCTCTGCCAAGGCGACTCTCGTTGCCTGATGCTCACTCTGCTCCGCACCCAGCTGCCCGGCTGTGGCCTTCGCAGAGGCCGTCGCTTCTTGGGCCCGAGACCTAAAGGAGTCTCGCTCCTCCTCCAGTTCCTTGATCTTTGCCTCCAAGGGGACAGCCTGCCCCTTAGCCGTGACCAACTCGGCCTGAAGGTCAGCACAATGAAGGCGGAGGTCCTCCACTTTCGCACTCCGCGCTGACAAAAGCCCTTGGGCGTCGGCGAGTAGGCCCTTCTGCCGCCGGAGCTGGTCCCAGATATCCCTCTCCCTTCGTAGGAACATCGATTTCCCAAGGGACCGGGTCTCGAGCTCCTATAAAGGTAAGAAACGCGCGTCAAAACACTACGAGGGGACTCGAAGAGAAAACAACTCGGCTTGGGAGAGGAAGGTACTTACCTGGGTGACACCGGGCAAGTCCCGTCCCATAATAGTCATCGCCGTCTGCAGCGACCGCACTGCCAGTTGGCGGTACTGCTCGAGGGTATCCCACCGCCCCCCCTCTGCGATATCTTCAAGGGCGAACACAGGCTCCCCCTCAGGATCAGCCTGGTTCCGCCAGAAAACACGCGGGAAGTTCCACCCACGGGGCTCGGGCCATAGCCGGGTAAGGGCCGAACTCCCCTCGGTGGGATCTGGGACCGGCTGCTCTGCGGTACTGGCCTCCTCGACGTCCGCCGCCTCCTTCCCTCGGGAAGAATCATCAGACGAGATTGTCTGAACCAGGGGCGGCCCCAAAATTTGCTCCGTCTCCACCTCCATCGCCTCAGCCTCGATGGACCCGGGGGCTCTGGCCTCCGCCATATCTACCTCGGTGGCCCCGGCGTCCACCGCCCTGGCTTCAGAGGTCTCGGGGGCTCCGGCCTCACCCTCAACGGCCTCGGCAATAATGGACGCCCCGGCCTCCTTCGCCCCAAGACCCACGACATCGCGAGGCGTGGGCTCCTCCTCCTCCACTCGCTCTACGGCTGCCTCGGCACCCTTTTCCTGGGCAGCCGCCTCCTCCGAAACGGCCCCGCCCGACGCCGCGCCACGCTGCATGCCAGCCTGCGCCTCCGCTGCCTGATGGGCAGAGGAGCTAACATTCACCTTGAGCGCCTTACGGGGCGCCAAGGGAGGATCTTCCACCAGATGTGTCTGGCTGGAAGCAAAGACACTCCCAAGGTCAGCACGCGATCGAGGGGCAAACAAGAAGTACTACGTACTCCACCAGAAAAAACGCTTACCGTGAACGGGGATGCAGCCGCTTCGACACCGCCAGCCTCCTCTGCAACGGCGGCGGTGGTGGCAGCAGCGCGGCCTCGGTGACCACCAGTGCCAGCTGGCCTCCGTCGGGCCCCGGCACCTCCTCGACCCTTCGCGGAGACGAGGGGGTCGCCCCCACCGTCGCCGGCTCCACCTCCACCGTCGAACCCATCGGGCTAACGGCACGCTCCTCCAACACCGGCGTCTCGGGTGTGTCGGCCTCGGCCCCGGGACGAGCCGCCACTGGCCCCGGGACACCTCCTCCTCCTAGGAGCGTCAGGCTCCTTGCCGGCGCCCCGGGCACCATCTCCCTAATGTCGGGGAGGTGTTCCAGGCAGGCCGTCCCCACCTCGCGCCCGTCGCCGTCGCTCGAAGAATCCGACATCGACGACGAGGGAGACGGCTCCAACGGGAGACCGTCGAGCTTCTGACGCCGGCGACGGGCGTCCAGCTTTTCGCGCGCAAGGAGCTTCTTCATGCGCTTCGCCTCCTTGGCATCTTTCTTCTTCTCCTCCTCCTCGGCATGTGCCCTGTTCATGGACCGCCGCCGGGCGTCCTCAGGAACGGGCGGCGGGGAGCCTCGCACGTCTCTTATCCCCTATGGGAACAACGAAGTAAGACAACAGACAAAAAAGAAAAAAGGAAAACGAAAAACAAGAAGGCCACGAAAGCCTCGACAACATCCAACTTACCAGCGAGACATACCCCCGCGATGGGCGCATCGGGAATGGCATCAAATCGTCAATCTTCGGCTTCCCGTCTACCGCCTCTCTCACCCGACGCAGGGTCTCGTCGTCGGTAAGGGCGAAGGCGGACATCTTGACACCAGCGATCGGATCGCCCGGCATCATCTCGAACAGCCGCCGCCGCCGGGCCATCAGCGGCAACACCCTCCGGCGGTGAAAAGCCGCCACGACCACGACCGCCGAAAGACCGTGGTCACGCAGCTTCCCCAAGGCCCTCAAGAGCGGTTCCAGCCTAGGCTGATCGGCCTTGACGACGCCGTATCCCCATTTCTCTGGTTGACTCTCTACAACCCGCCCGGTATAAGGGGGAAGTCCTCTGCCGTCGTTGCGGAGGTAGAACCAGCCGTCGTACCAATGACGGTTGGACGAGGACAGCTGGGCCGGGATGTAGAGGGACTGCCGGTCCTGGCGTACGTGAAGAGTGTAGCCGCCGGCCCTCTGCACCTTCCGAGCCCCCCTCGTTCCCCCTGGCTTGGTGGTGAACGTCGCTCGGAACAAGTGGAGCCACAACTCCCAGTGGGGAGCGATCCCCAAGTACCCCTCACAGACGGCGACGAAGATGGCCGCCTGCGCGATGGAGTTGGGGCTGAAATTGTGAAGCTCCACACCGTAGTAATGCGGGAGCGCCCGCATGAAGTTGTCCACCGGCGACCCGAGGCCTCGCTCGTGGAAGACGACAAAGCTCACCACGTAGCCGTCGTGCGGCCTCGGCTCTGACTCGTTCCCCGGAGCAATCCACTCCGGCTCGTCAGGGTCGGTGATCGGGCGAAGAAGATCGGCCTCCACGAGCGACTGCAGCTTCTCCTCGGTGACGTCGGACCGCTCCCAGGGATCCGCCGGGAGGATGACGGGACCACCAGCCATTGCGCGGCGGAGGGCGCTGCTACGACGGTAATCTCTCTCCCTCTCTCTTTCAGTCTCTCGCCTTTCCCCTTCTCCTCCCCAGCGCTCTAAGCTCTCAACAACGACACGGAGGCAGCAAAGACGAGTGCGGAAAAGGTAAGAAGGGGAAGGGCGAGGTTCTTTGCGTATTTATGCAGGGACAAGACGAAACCGCCGGGCGACGAAATCGGGGAAGTTTTCCCCAATAGATCCGGCGCGGTTATCCAGATCTGGTTTTACCGCCCACGTGCCCACTCCCCCCTCGTTAAATCGTGCGTGCAGATACGTCCCGTCGGATGACACCACGTCGTGTCCAACCGCAGCAGCAGCAGGCGCCGTTTCGCTACCCTGAAAAAGTCGCCTCAAAAGGCGCGCCTGCCGTTGTTAGCCGTAGGGAGAGAAATAACCCCCCCGATTCCTTTCAGGCAAAGGAACTGGGCACCGAGCCCGCTACGGTCTAGGGGTTCGAAGGCTGGGCCCTTAGGGGTCTCGACAGCCGCCCCAGGGCAACAGAGTCAGGGGCGACTACGGGCGAGCCTATATGAGGCCGAGGCCCAAGCAAGCGAAACGCTTGGGACGCCCTGTGTTGTGTCCGAGACCGGTAGGGAGGTCTCCGAATGGGATCCCACCGTAGGGAGGCACCGAGCCACCGAGGCCCAGCGAACGGCCTCGGCACCCACTAGAGAAACCCTCCGGCACTCTTGGAGCGCGTCTCCGGACCGCTAGCCGACCCCCAGCGAACGGGGTATGGGCCTCCACTCGGACTTACCCGATAACAGCTCACCGGAACTGCCATCGCTCGCGCCCACCGAGGGTAGCGTGGCACATTCCACCCCTCCTTCCGAGCGAAAAGGAAGCGCGAGGGTCGAGTAAAAAGTCAGGAGAATCCCTGACGGCCCTCTTGCTCTGCGCAGAGGCTAAGGGACTCTTCCTGCAAAAAACATTGCCGAGACCCAGCGACTTAGGCTCGCACCTGAGGGGGCTCGACAAAACAAACCCTCCTTCCGAGCGAAAAGGAAGCGCGAGGGTCGTTCAAAAAGCCAGAAGAGCTCCTGACGGTCCTCTTGCTCCGTGCAGAGGCTAGGGAGCTCCCTCTGCTAAAGACGTCGAGACCCCACGACCTAGGCTCGCACCCGAGGGGGGCTCGGCAGACAGACCCTCACGCGCGAGGGGTGAACCAAAAAGCCAGGGGGACCTCTGATCGCTCTCTCGCTCTGCGCGAGAGACTCGGGGGCTCCTCCTGCAACTTTGCCGAGGCCCAGCGGCTCAAGCTCGCACACGAGTGGGCTCGGCAAACAGCCCCCCGTCCGAGCGAAAAGGACGTGCGGGGACGGACAAAACAGTCGGGAGGACCCTTGACCACCCTCTCTCCCCGTGCGGAGGCTCGGGGGCTCTTCCTACGCCCAAGATAAAGACAAAAGCGACCCAAGCCCGTTACGGTCCAGGGGTTCGAAGGCTGGACCCCTCGGGGGTTTCGATAGCTGCCCTAGGGCAAAAGAGTCAGGGACGACTACGGGCGAGCCTGTACGGGCGCACCCTGTGTTGTGTCCGAGACCGGCAGGGAGGTCTCCGAATGGGATCCCACCGTAGGGAGGCACCGAGCCACCGAGGCCCAGCGAACGGCCTCGGCACCCACTAGAGAAACCCGCCGGTACTCTTGGAGCGCGTCCCCAGACCGCTAGCTGACCCCCAGCGAACGGGGTACGGGCCTCCACTCGGACTTACCCGATAACAGCTCACCGGAAATGCCGACGCTCGCGCCCACCGAGGGTAGCGCGGCATCTTCCACCCCTCCTTTCGAGCGAAAAAGAAGTACGGGGGTCATACAAAAAGCCGAGGGAACCCCTGACGGCCCTCTCGCTCTAGGCGGAGGCTGAGGGGCTTTTTCCGCAGCATCGTCAAGGCCCTGCGATCCGAACTCGCACCCATGGGCCTGGCAAACACCCCTCACTCGAAGGGGAAAAAAGCCCCTGAAGAAGTGAAATCACTCCTCCAGGGCCTCGGGGGCTACACCCGGCGGGTGCGCTCGCGCGCACCCACCAAAGCCTCGAGTACAAACACCATCCCAACAGGAACTGTCGAGAGCCAATCCTCGTCAGAACCTCAGAGGGAGTACCTTCACTCCCCCCAAGGCTCGGGGGCTACTGTCGGATACCGTGAGAAGGGGTACCCTAAGCAAGACCCAAAAAACGACTGCGTAGACTTCGTAAAGATCGAAACCAGCTAAAACACCGCTGGCCCGGCCGGTTCTCTGACTCGCCCGAGGCCCCCTCACCGCTGGCCTCGGCCGATTCTCCGACTCGCCCGAGGCCCCCTCACCACTGACCTCGAGCGACTCCCCGCCGAAGGCCTCGGCCGGGCCACTGACCCTCCGTCTCGCGCGAGGCGGGCTCGGCAGCACTCCGCTGCCTCTTCCTTCTCCCGTCCCTCTGACAAAACGTCGTGTCGTATTAACTCAGCCAACTGCTACCCCTGACATCGGCCGCACGCTCGGCACAGTACAGCAGAGTGGCCGACGAGACAGGAAGCAGGGCGGGGCAGGGGTTACCCGCCACTGTGCTAACCACTATGCACATGGCTGACGCCCATGCCTCACTGAGCTGCCAACTCCTGCTGCAAGGACAACGCAGCATGGGGAGCCACGTCTGGGCTACTGCAGCCTCGGAATCAGTACCCAGGACCAATAATTCCCTCCAAGGCCTCGGCAGTTTGCTTCAGGGGCTCGGCAGCTGAGGACCCACGTCCGCCGGGGCCCCCCGCGATGGCTTAGCCTCGGCACCTGCAGAGCCACAGCTCCCCACGACGTCATCACACGATGACCCGCACGTCGCCTGGACTGGGCAGGGGTTACCCGCCACTGTACTGACCACCATGCACATGGCGGGCGCCCATGCCTCACTGTGCTACCAACTCCTGCTCCGAGGACAACGCAGCATGGGGAGCCACGTCTGGGCTACTGTGGCCTCGGAATCAGTACCCAGGTCCAATAACTCCCCCAAGGCCTCGGCAGTTTGCTTTAGGGGCTCGGCAGCCTGAGGATCCATGTCCGCCGAGCCCCCCACGATGGCTCGGCCTCGGCGTCTGCAGGGCCGCTGCTCCCTACGACATCATTGCACGGTGACCAGCACGTCGCCCGCCATGTCCTGCATCAAGCTATACTGGAGCCCCACGACGTATAAGATCGAGTATGACCGGCGCGTCACTTCTGCACGACAAGGATAGGGCCACTCCATCGACCATATCACGACAGTGGCCGGCTACAGGGCTCGGACACGCCACCCCGTTTACAGAAGCGCTATGTAGCAATCTATGTACGGTCCCAGGTCTCCCTTAGAGTATAAAAGGAAGGCACCGGGGCCATTCCTAGGGGCGACCGGAAGAGGACGAACACACCGATAGAACTTGACACTTTCACTACGCTGCTTGGGAACAACGCCTCAAGCAGCTCGCACCACCCTCACCGAGACCTGGGGCTAGCCCCCTCTCTCACCTAGCTTAACCCCCTACTACGAGCACTCCGGTGCAAGGAATACAAGATCAATCTCTCAGACTGGACGTAGGGCCTCGATTGCCTGAACCAGTATAAACCTTGTGTCTCTTTGCATCACCATCCGGGATTAGGGGCACGCAGCACAAACTCACTCGTTGGTTGAGGGACCCCCGGTTCCAAAACGCCGACATACGTTCTTTAATTATTTAGACGAGCTGTCGCCCGCGGTGCCTTCCTCGGCTATCGCCGATACTGGTACCCGACGCAAGGCCAAGGCATCTCGGCATGTTCGGCTGGGGTGAAACGATCGTATACGATCGTAAATTTCCAGCCGGAACAGTATTTTTCTCTCACACAAACCAGCCAACAGTACTTCTTCACAAACTAGCAACGATC